>NC_059110.1:51913059-52232258 GCF_020740685.1 Jaculus jaculus
TCTCTTGTCTTATTGCTTGAGTTCTTGAGGGAATCAGGGATTCCCTGTTACTGGCAGGAGTTGCTGAATGCATGGTGGCCACAGCAGTAAATGGATGAGTGTGTGGAGCCCTCTAAGGTTTTGCTCGATCCTTGGTGGGTCTTTTGTTGTTAATTTCTAGCAATATAGCATTGTGATCTGTTATCATGCAGGGGATTATGTCAATCTTCCTAAATATATGGAGGTAGGCTTTGTGACCCTGTGTATGATCTATTTTAGAGAATGCTCCATGGGCTGCTGAGCAGAATGTGTAGTCTGTGGATTTGGGATGGAATGTTCTGTAGATGTCTATTAGGTCTAAGTGATTGATCTATGTTTTTGTTGAGTTCTCTTACTTCCCTGTTGAGGTTCTGTTTGGGTGATCTGTCTATTACTGATAATGTATTGAAGTTCCCAACTATGATGGTGTTGGTGGTTATTTTTGTTTTATTTTCAAGTAGGTTTTGCTTTATGAATTGTGGTGCCCCTGTATTTGGTGCACACTGATTTATGATTGTAATATCCTCTTGATGGATCATTTCCTTGATAAGTAGGAAGTGGCCTTCTTTGTCTTTTTTGATTATTTTTAGTTTGAAGATTATTTTATCTGGTATTAATATAGTTACTCCTTGTTGTTTTTTATTCCTGTTTGCTTGAAATATTGTTTTCAACCCTTTCACCTTGAGAAGGTGTAGATGGGTTTCTTGAACAAAACAGATTGGAGGTCTAATTTTGTGATCCCTCCTGTTACCTTGTGTCTCTTGATGGGGAATTAAGGCCATTAATATTTAGGGTAATGACTGTTAGGTTTGATTTTATACTTGCCATATGTGTTGGTATATATGGTTTGGTGTTTTCATGGACTTTGAAGTTTTTGTGCTTTTTCTGAGTTTGGTTGTTGTGATCTCCTTCTTGTAGGCATTTGATTTTGACTATTTGATTCTCCCATGTGAAGAATTTCCTGAAATACTCTCTATAGGTTTGGTTTTCTGTTCATATAATTATAAAGCTGAGTTTTTCTTTCACCATCTATTATGAAAAATACTTTTGCTGGGTAGAGTTGTTTGGATTGGAAGCCATAGGTTCTTATACTTTGCAGTGTTTCATTTCAGGCCCTTCTAGGTCTCAGGGTTTCCACTGAGACGTCTGAAGTAATTCTGATGGGGTTACCTTTAGAGGTGATGTGCTGGTTTTCCCTAGATGCTTTTAGGATTTTCTCTGGTGTCAATGTTTAGAGTCTTAATAACAATATGTCTTGGAGAGTTTCTCCTTTGGTCCAATCTGTTTGGAATTCTGTTAGCTTCTTGTATCTTGATGGGCCATTCTTTGGAGAGAGTGGGAAATTTTTGTTCAATTATGTTGTTAAATAAGTTCTCCATGCCTTTGGTCTGAATTATTTCTCCTTCTGGTATTCTACTGATCCAGATATTAGGATGTTTAAGGGTATCCCACAATTCCCTCATGTTCTATTCACAGAAATTTTTGAAATTATTGAAACTTTTGATCTCTTGAACTGTTTCTTCCATTGTGTCTTCTAGATTCGAGTTTCTATGCTCCACATAGCTGACTCTATTCTTGAGAACTTCTAGAGGTTTGAACATGTTCTATAATGTATGCATTTTCTATTGCTTTTCTATGTACAGTTTTCATCCTTCTGTCAAGCTCCATTTTCACAGCATTTTCTGATTTTCTGTATGCTTCCTGGTATTCATCCTTGCATTTCATTATATCTTCATTTAGTATTGGCAGCTGATCCTTTTTAATTAGTTTTCTATTGAGCAAATACAGGAAGTTTGGTACCATTGTTAGGCTCATCCATGACATACCCTTCCCCATTGGCCACTCCTTCTTGAGGTATATGGGTCATGCATTGTGGAGTCAGCCCACAGTTATTGGTATGATAAATGTCTCTGCATATCCTGACCCACATGTAGCTCTGACATTCTTAACACCCCTCTTCTGCAAAATTTCCCTGAGCCATTTTGGGTTCATTTTTGGTCTGCTTCAGTGATGAGGTGTTGGGGGCCTCTGAGGCTCTGGCTTTCTGATTTGATAGGAGTTATTTTTTCTCTGTGTTGGTCTCCTTTCCCTTTGTGCTGGTGTCTGGTTCATCAGGAAAATAGTACCATTGCTTGTTTCACCAATTTTCCTTAGTTTCAGCCAGGGGCTTTTGAGGTATGATGGGGTGGCTCTCTCCTTAGGACCTACATCTATCTGAAAAAGAGAAGCAGATTCTCCAACAGAGAGTACGTTAGCACCAGGATAAATGGAATAACCCTTGCTTTTTTTTCAATACAGGATTTAATAGGTGTAGGCCCTCTTGTAGCCCATGATTGATGGTAGCTTGATATTTGAGAGAGGGCTTATGTTTGTATATGACTCTGACATGTTTCCCAGCTCCAGATATGGGTCCCGTACCATTGAGGGGACAAGTTAGCCAAATCAAGAGCAGTTGGTTCCCCAGCTTGGCTGTGTGCCACTATTGCACTTGTGTCGTCATCACAACAGGTTATTTGTTGTTAAGTAGGTTAGACCATGAGTTGGTTGGACAGATGTTGGTCATTTTCCCCAGTTGCCCATGTAGCACCTTCTGGCACTAGACACGCTGACTGTCTGGGGACTGATTCTCTCCTGTCTTCAGCCATGCCGTTCCATTTTACATGTCAGCTGCATATGGAGTCTTCAGCAATAGGGTCTTACCACTAACCTTTGGTGGGTCATCAAGTACTCTGACAGAAATCTGTTATTCTTTTAGGAAACCTGGTAGGTTTCTCTGATCAAAAGCTCATTGTGGGTTATAGCCCCATGCTGGTACGGGGAGTTACAGGTCAGTGCCCACTAAGAAAATGAGGAAAAATATAACTAATATATAAGTGTTAGAGAGGAGAGGTGAGGGAGAGTGAGGGAAGGAGGGAAGATGTAGAAGGTTTAGAAGGTTTAGGTTAGACTTGATCCTACCCTCTCCAGTGTGTTGTGGTTCAGGTGTTTTCTGTAAGGGCCTGGTAAAGGTTCAACCATTTGGTCTGCCTTTTAGGAAGTAGATTTTTTTTTTTTTTTTAAATTTTATTTATTTGAGAGCGACAGACACAGAGAGAAAGACAGGTAGAGGGAGAGAGAGAGAATGGGCGCGCCAGGGCTTCCAGCCTCTGCAAACGAACTCCAGACGCGTGCTCCCCCTTGTGCATCTGGCTAACGTGGGACCTGGGGAACCGAGCCTCGAACCGGGGTCCTTAGGCTTCACAGGCAAGCGCTTAACTGCTACGCCATCTCTCCAGCCCTAGGAAGTAGATTTTTAAGGTACTATTGCCGTTTGGTTCTAGATTAGTGTTTCCCACTCCTTGGATGCCTTCCCCAACCACTCCGTCCATCCTAGTGAGTAGTCCATGAGATGCTTGCTGTTTTGTAAGGTATCTTGGGTAGATTCAGGTTAGGTGCTGTAGATAAGTGAGACTATGTAGCGATTTTTTTTTTTTCTGAGATTGGGTAAGTTCACTGAGAATGATCTGTTTCAGGTTCACCCATTTTTCCTCAAATTTTTCTTGTGTCATTTTTTCTTACTTCTGTGTAGAATTCCATTCTGTTGATATACCACATATTAGTTATCTATTCTTCTGGTGATGGACATCTGTATTGATTCCAGCTCTTAGCTATTACGAATTGAGCCACAACAAACAGGGTTGAGCAAATCTCTCTGGCCTGTTCTATGAAGGGTTAAGGGCAGATGTCCAGTAAGGGAATAAGTGGCTCTGTTGGTATCTTTATTGTCAGCTTTTTCAGGAGTCTCCATATTGCTTTCCAAAGTGGTTGTACCATCCTACATTCCCACCAACAGTGAATGAATGTTCCTACTTCACCACATCCTCGCCAGCTTTATTTTCATTTGATTTTTTGATGTTTGCTATCCTTATTGAGGTAAGGTGGAACCTCATAGTTGTTTTAATTTGTATTTCTCTGATAATTAGGAATGATGAACATTTTCTTATGTGTGTGATTGCCATTTGTGTTTCTTCCTCTGTGAACTGCCTGTTCAGCTCTTTTCCCCATTTTGTGAGTGGGGTGTTTGACTTCTTAATGTTTAGATTTTTGAGTTCTTTGTAGATTCTAGAGATTAGGCTTCTATCAGTTGAATAACCCCAAATATTTTCTAAATTTTCTTCCAGTAGTATTCGAGTTTCTGGTCTTACATTGAGGTCTTTGATCCATTTGGATTTGAGTGTAGTGCATGGTGAAATGTGTGGATCAAATTTCAGTGGCTCTTTGTGGATATCCAGTTGGTCTAGCACCATTTTTTGAAGATGCTGTCTTTTTTCCAGCCTCTCTTGTTCAGGCATTTGTTGATTATCAAGTAGCTATAGTTGCTTGACCCAAAGCCCCGGTATTCAAATCTATTCCATTGGTCTATACTCCTGTTTTTATGGCAGTGCCATGCTGTTTTTATTACTATGGCTTTGTAATATAGCTTTAGATCAGGTATGGTGATGCCACCTGGGGTATTTCTTTTGCTGAGGATATGTTTGGATATGCGAGGCCTTCTTCCTTTCCATATGAAATTTGAGATCATTTTTTCTGTCTCTGTGAAGAACACTTTAGGGATTTTAGTTGAAATTGCATTAAATCTATATATTGCCTTTGGTAGGATTGTCATCTTCACAATGTTAATTCTGGCTATCCAGGAGCATGGGAAGCCTTTCCATTTTATCAAGTACTCCTCAATTTCTTTTTTGAGTGTTTTTATGTTTTCATTGTATAGATCTTTCACTTCCTTGGTTAACATTATTCCAAGGTATTTTATTTTTTGTTGTTGTTGTTGCTATTGAAAATGGGTCTATGTTCCTTATTTTTTTCTCTGTATTTTTGTCATTTGCATATAGAAATGCTACTGATTTTTGTGCATTGATTTTGTATCTTGCTACTTTGCTATAGGAGTTAATCTGCTTCAGGAGTTTTGTGATGGAGGCTCTCGGGTCTCTTACATATATAATCATGTCATCAGCAATTAGAGCTAACTTAATTTCTTCCTTTCCACATTGTATCCCTTTTTTTTTTCCTTCTCCTGTCTTATTGCTTGAGCTAGTACTTCCAGTACTATATTGGAAAGCAGAGGTGAGAGAGGACAACCGTGTCTTATTCCTGATCTTAATGGGAATTCCTCCAGTCTCTCTCCATTAAGTATTATTTGGGCCTTCAGAGCTTTGTATACTGCCTTTTTATGTTAAGATATGAAAAAACAATGCCAATTCTCTTTTCTGCTTGATCATGAAGTGATGTTGTATCTTGTCAAAGGCCTTTGCGGCATCTATAGAAATGATTATGTGGTTCTTATGTTTAATCTTGTTTATGTGGTGTATTACATTGACAGATTTCTGTATGTTGAACCACCTTTATGTTCCTGGGATAAATCCCACTTGGTCAAGGTGGAAAATACTTTTGATGCGTTGTTGGATTCAGTTTGCAAGTATTTTGTTCAAGATCTTTGCATTTAAGTTCATTAGGGAAATAGGCCAGTAGTTTTCTTTTCTTGTGGCATCTCTGCCTGGTTTTGGAATTTGGGTAATACTAGCTTCATAAAAGGAGTTAGGTAGCTTTTCCTGTTCTTCTATTGTATGGCACAGTTTAAGGAAGATTGATTTTACTTCTTCCCTGAAGGTTTGATAGAATTCAGCTTAGAAGCCATCTGTTCCTGGGCTCTTCTCTTGGGGGAGGTTTTTTATTACTTTTTCAATCTCCATGAGTGTGATGGGTTCATTGAGGTGATTAATCTGTACTGAGTTTACCTTTGATAGAGGGTATGTGTCCAGGAATTTATCCATCTCCTCCACATTATCCAGTTTTGTCGAGTAGAGGTTTTGGAAATAAGTCCTGATGATTCTCCCCATTTCACTTATGTCTGTTATAATCTCTCCTTTTTCATTTTGAATTTTGTTAATATGAAGCTTCTCCTTTTTTTGCTTGATCAAATTGGCCAGGGGTTTGTCAATCTTGTTTATTTTTTCAAAGAACCAGCTTTTTCTTTTGTCAATTGTCTTAATTGTTTCTTTGGTTTCCAATTCATTAATTTCTTGTCTAATTTTAATTATGTCTTTCCTTTTGGATCTCTTTGGGTTGGATTTTTCTTGTTTATCCAGTGCCTTTAGGTGGATGGTGAAGTTATTGATTTGGGATCTTTCTGTCTTTTTAATGAAGGCATTGAGTGCTATGAATTTTCCCATGAGGACCACCTTCAGTGTGTCCCATAAGTTTTCGTATGCTGTGTTCTCATTGTCATTCAATTCCAGGAATTTTGCAATTTCATTTTTTATTTCATCCACTATTCATTTATTGTTTAAAAGTGTGCTGTTCAGTTTCCAGGTGCCCTTGGGATTCTTGGTGGTTCTTTTGTTGTTGATTTCTAGCAATATAGCATTGTGATCTGATATCATGCAGGGAATTATATCAATTTTCCTAAATATGTGGAGGCAGTCTTTATGACCCAGTATATCGTCTATTTTAGAGAGTGTTCCATGGGCTGCTTAGAAGAATGTGTAATCTATGTATTTGGGATGGAAAGTTCTGTGGGTGTTTGTTAGGTGTAAGTCATCTGTGGTTTTGTTGAGCTCTCTTACTTCCCTGTTGGGTTTCTGTTTGGATGATCTGTGTATTACTGTTAATGGTGTATTGAAGTCCCCAGCTATGAAGGTGTTGGTGCTTATTTCTGTCCTATTGTCAAGTAGGTTTTTATTTATGAACTGTGGTGTGCCTGTGTTTGATGCATACATATTTATGATTGTAATATCCTCTTGATGGATTTTTCCCTTGATGAGTAGGAAGTAGCCTTCTTTGTCTTTTTTGATTATTTTTGGTTTGAAGTCTATTTTATCCAATATTAATATAGGTATACCTGCTTGTTTCTTATGCCAATTGGTTAGAGTATTGTCTTCCACCCCATTATCCTGAGGAGGTATCTGTCTTTAGTGGTGAGGTGAGGTGGGTTTTTTGAAGGCAACAGATTGAGGGGTCTAATCTTTTGATCCATCCTGTTAGCTTCTTTCTCTTGATGGGTGAATTAAGGCCATTAATATTTAGGGTAATGACTGTGAGATTTGATTTGATCCCTGCCATATTGTGGTGGTAGATGTGTGTTGTTGTTTTCATAGGCTTTGAAGATTTTTGTGCCTACTCTGGGTTTGGTTATTGTATTTTGCTTCTTGTAGGCATTTGCGTTGGGTTATTTGTTTCCTCTCGTGGAGAATTTCCTGAAATACTCTCTGTAGGTTTGGTTTTGTGTTCATATAATTTGTAAAGCTGAGTTTTGTCATGGAAAGTTTTTCTTCCACCATCTATTATAAGGGAGACTTTTGCCGGGTACAGTAGTTTGGGTTGGAAGCCATAGTTTCTTAGACTTTGGAGAGTTTCACTCGAGGCCCTTCTAGCTTTCAGGGTTTCCATTGAGAAGTCTGAAGTAATTCTGATGGGGTTTCCTTTGAAAGTGGTGCATTGTTTTTCCCTAGCTGCATTTAGGATTTTCTCTTTGGTGTCAATGTTTAGAGTCTTAATGATAATGTGTCTTGAAGAGTTTCTCCTTTGGTCCAGTCTGTTTGGTGTTCTGTTGGCTTCTTGTTTGTTGATGGGCCTTTCTTTTAAGAGACTGGGGAAGTTTTATTCAATTATTTTGTTAAATAACTTTTCCATGCCTTTGGTCTGAAATTCTTCTCCTTCTAGTATTCCAATGATTCTGATATTAGTACGTTTAAGTGTATCCCACCATTCCCTCATGTTCTGTTCGCAGGAAGTTTTCAACTTAGGGAAATTTTTGAACTCTCGAACTGTTTCTTCCATCTTGTCTTCCAGATCAGAGTTTCTATCCTCCACTTCACTGACTGTATTCTTGAGAGCCTCTAGTGAGTTTTGGACTTGTTTTATTAAGTTTGTATTTTCTACTACTTTTCTATGTATAATTTCCATCGCTCTGTCAAGCTCCCTTTTCACATAATTTTCTGATTTTATTGATGATTCTTGGAATTCATCCTTGCATTTCTTTATGTCTTCATTTAGTGTGGCCCCTGATTTTTAAGGTTCTCTTTTTTTTCACTCTCTCTAAATTCTTTTAACTCTCTTTGAACTCCATCCAATCTCTTATCAAATTATTTAGCTTAGTGATGGTAGCATCCACATGATTATCCGTCCTTTGTTGCTTTCCTGCAAGTTCTACCAGTAGGTTGGTCAATGTTGCATTGCTCATAGCTTCAATTTGATGTTCTGATCCTAATAACTCTTCTATGTTTTGGTTCGATGCATTCATTGTAGGACTGGGTGGTCTAACTGTTTTTTATTACATTTAATTTTTAATGTTATTTCTTTTGCGCTGTGGTCTGCCCATGACAGTGTATGGGCAGGTAGGTGGGTGGATCAGTCTTGTCTCTAGCACAATGGGAATCTGAGGCAACCTGGGGCAGTTGCCAAGCAGCCTGGGCTTTGGCTCCTACTTGCTAAAGCTGCCTATCTACTGCCTGACAGGGGCGCCAAAGTTGTCTGAATTCTCAAGCTGTAATGCACCAAAGCTTCCTGTGTTCTAGCTTGGAGGGGGACTGAGGTACGAAGCCCTGAACCATACCAAATTCTGGTTGGGAACATGGAACCCGGAAACAGTTTGCACTCCCCTGCCACAAGAGATTGTGGGATGGCGGTCATGGCAGACAGGTAGGGTAGGGCACCTGAGCTGGTGCAAGTGAGAGACACAGCCTGGGTTTGTGTGTCAGTTGCTGTCGTACTGGGCTCACTGAACAGTAATGTGGGCATGTGTGCAGAGCAGTTTAAGCTTTAGCATGCAGGGATTGGCATGTGATTAGAGCGCAGAGGCAGGCACAGCGATGGCTATTTGGTGTTAGGTGTGGTCTACTCACCCATGAGGGGATCCGTGATTCCCTGTTTTCCCCCCTTTATGCCCTCCCACTGATAAGGAAACCCAGAAAACTCTTCATGTCCTGCCTTTCTTTCCCCGGGACTTGCAGCACAGCTAGGCAGTCGCCATCTTGGCTGGAAGTGACAGCTGATTTTTGAGGTCCTCTTTTTTTCTTTTGCTCTCCTTCATATCTCTTAACTGTCTTTGAACTCATTCCATTTTCTTACACACAATTATCAGGCCTTTGTTGCTTTTCTGCAAGTTCTACCAGTAGTTTGTTTAGGGTTGCATTGCTTCAGCTTCATCTTGGTGTTCTTATCCTAATGTCTCTTCTATGTTTTGATTAGACATGATCATTGTAGGACTGGGTGATCTACCGGGAGTTACTTGCATCTGATTTTTCATGTTATTACTTTTGTGCTATGGTCTGGCCATCACAGTGTATGAGCAGAGAAAGTAGGACTGTGTTCTCAGTGGGTTGGTGAATAGTTGGGGGAGCTGCCTGGGTTGGCCAGTAGGCAAGCAGATGGGCTGAGTGTTCTTGATCTAACATGTGGGTGGGTGGATCAGCCTGAGCGCACACACAGTGGGAAGATGAAGCAGCCTGTGGCCAAATGCCAAAGTAGTCTGAATTCTCACTTGGCACAATGCCTAAGCAACCTAAGCTCCTGCATGGCAGGGGCGCCAAAGTTGCTTGAGTTCTCACTGGTGTGCTCCAAAGCTGCCTGTGTTCATGCTTGGAGGGATGCTGAAGCTCCATGCACCAATGCAGCCTAATCTCGCTCATGGCAGAACACTGGAACACAGAAGCAGTCTGAGCTCACCTGCAACAGGACACTGGAAGTCAGCTGGTATGGCAGACAGGTAGGGGCTTGCACCTGAACTGGTACAGGAGGACAGGCAGAGTGAGTCTGAGCTCATGTAGGCAGCTGGATTGGACCTGAGCTTGAGCATGAATGGGCAGTGGCCAGAGCAGTAAGTGGGCAAATGGGCAGAGCAGGGTAAGCCTGCACAAGTGGGGATCAGCGGTGCCAGTGTGGTGGGCAAATGGATCAATGGTGCCTGAGCTCCAGTGGGCCAGCGAGTGGAGCCTGCCTGAGGTCATCGTGGGCAGGGGTAGCAGGGCAATCGCCCCTGTGCATTAAGGCAAGTTGGTCCTCTTTCCCACAATAAGTGCAGGGGTATCCTGTCACTGGGACTGTGGTTACGGGAACTACTTGGGGGGATTGGGAGGCTGGTGAGCTCCCCATGAGTGCCAGAATCAGCAATTACCTTTTTTATCCCCCTCTGTGCCCTCCCACTGGCAATCTATTAGAGAAAACTTGCCCCTAAAAGGCCTAGGGAACCCTTAATGCCTTGCCTTTCTTTCCTGTGGAGTGTGGCACAGTTAAGCAGTCACCATCTTGGCCAGAAGTCCTCTTAAAACTTCTTAGATGGGGCTGGAGAGATGGCTTAGCAGTTAAGCGCTTGCCTGTGAAGCCTAAGGACCCCGGTTCGAGGCTCGCTTCCCCAGGTCCCACGTTAGCCAGATGTACAAGGGGGCGCACGCGTCTGGAGTTCGTTTGCAGTGGTTGGAAGCCCTGGCGCGCCCATTCTCTCTCTCTCCCTCTACCTGTCTTTCTCTCTGTGTCTGTAGCTCTCAAATAAATAAATAAATAAATAAATTAAAAAAAAAAAAACTTCTTAGATGATTCCAGAGTACAACCCAGTGTTGAAGAACCAGTGGTCTAAGGAATGTATTTTTTATTCTCTTAAACCTTAATAATTATTATTTTATTTATTTCACTTAGATTTTGCAAATGTAAAATGTCATGCTTCCAATAGTCTAGTTTTATGCTAATAAAATAATTTACTCTTTTGGGAACTTACCCTCCTCTGTGAAATATTTCATAACACTGGCCAATCATTTGGCAATGTAACCTTTAAACAAGTCATGTCCATTTAGATTCAGACAATAACATTATCATTAGTAATCTAGATTTTAAAAAATAATTGCTTTGAATGAATGCTGCTCTCAGTGCTAGCCAGAGACATTCTCTATGGAGATAGTGGTAAACACTGATGAGACTTAAAACTCCTTCAAATGAGAAAATTAGAGGCTATTGAAAGCTCAACACTAAAGGAGATCTATCACATCCTCCAAGGTTCAGGACATATTGCAGAAGAGAGGGTAAAAAGAATACAAGAGTTGCCGAGTGGGAAAGTCTACTTTGGGGCGCTGTCCTGCCCACATGAACCCATTAGTGCATCCATGACCCCACCATGTTTATCAGTACAATATCTGCACTTTCTGAGCCCATGAGCATTTTGACATAGAGAAAGAAGGAAGAAGGAATAAGTCAACAAAACAGAAGTAGTACTATCTTGAAAGGGAAGAGTCCTCAGTAGAATGGTGTTAGAGGTGGTGGAAGAAAGAGGATAATGTGACAAAGAACACAACCAAATTATATTATGTTCATATATTATAGTTCTTAATAAAAAATGGCAGTGCAAACTGAAAGCATTTAATGTATGTCAATAGTAGAAATGGCTGATGGGTAAATCTGGACAGTTGATTGGAAATTTTAGAGTCATTTTGCATATCTCATTAAGCCTCTAATGTATAAGGCCCTAACAAAAACACAAGGCTCAGTTCTAGAAAAGCTAGCAAGCATGTGCTTGGAACATAAAGTAAGTGTGAGGCACTAAGTAGCCCACATCCATCCTCTTCTTCCATTGCTCCCAGGTGAAAGTTGAGAAAGCAGCCTTTTTAGCAAAAACATGTATGATCTAGGTCAGCCAGAAGCAATTTCCAGGTCTAGTGTGATGGCCTGCACATAGCCTCTGTAGGCCAATATTAGCTCAGAGGTAAAAGTAGTTAATGGTAGATCTGATATGTTCATGCATCCCATGTTGCCAGTTTGACCTACAGTAAAAGTCGAGAAATAACTGCTGAAGAAATTCCATTGCATGCTGCCAATCTGCTCTTAGTGACCCATATCTTTACTCCATGGCCAAAGGGTCTTCAGCTGACCAGAGCACAAATGACTATTTTACTTTCACTCCTACGCCCTATTGTGTGTAAACATGAATATTAAGTTATTAAGCCTAGTTTACCTAAGAGGGATATGTCCTGGTGTACATTACCACATTGTGGCATTCCTCCTGAGAGCTAGATGCTAAGATTCTAACCAAACAACCAAATAAAAGATGAATGCTAAAGAGGCAAAGAAAATAACTGCTTTGAGTTTTTAGTTATATAATCATGACATATTTGTGCAAAATATAAAAATCAAATATTGTTTTTTGAAATTAATTACAGGAGTCACAAGAGAATATTGCTCTTATTGGGGGCTTACAACCATTTTCAACATACATAATGCAGATAGCTGTGAAGAATTATTATTCGTCCCCTTTGGAACATTTACCTCTTGGGAAAAAAATCTGGGGAAAAACTAAAAGTGGAGGTACGTATGGGCTGGGTGTGGGTTTCTGGAGCAGAATTTTGTGACATATGTGATATGTATCCTGCATTTTTTTATTTGAATGTGAAGTAATTATTATGGGTACTTTTAAATTTCATGAGAGCAAAGAACTTGTTGCAAAACATTTTGGTGACTTGACTTTTACTCTAATCCCTGAAAGATGCTAAATAATATTCCAGCAAAGTTCAAAACAACTAGGGAGGAAGCAGCATATACCAGTTTGACCAAGAATCACATTCTTTGGTCTCACCACACAGTGTCACTCTCTTGCTGTGTACTTGCAAGTCTCTGTAGGAGGGAGACAGGAAACCTAAGCCTTTTCTCTATATGAATTGTATTGACTCCTCTGAGACTAGGAGGAATATGAATTTTCTATCTTATAGCAAGTAGGTCTAGAATATGAGAGGTGGTGATTCTTTCTTTGAGATGTTTGTAATGATATTCACAAAACTCATATGAATTTGGCAGGTCATCATTGTTTGTTTCCTTGAGCTAAGTGCAGAGAAGGGTTTGGGAGATGATTTCAGGAAGTCAGCTAACTTCCCCTTATGTGATAGGCTGATTTTCCTCTGGGCCTCTGCTCATATGACAGGATAGGTCCTCAACCAAGACTCTCTTGCTTCTTTCCACCTTTCAATGTTGTTCCTTATGTATCCTTGCTCTTTATTTCAGTACCAGGGGCAGTTGGTCTCATTAATACAACTGTGCTGTCCGACACTAGTCTCCATGTCTCCTGGAAAGAATCTCAGGAGCCAAATGGACCTAAAGAGTCAGTCCGCTATCAGTTGAGACTGTCACATCTGACCCCAATTCCCGAGACACCTGTAAGACAGAGTGAATTTCCAAGTTCAAGGCTTGCTGTTATTGTCACTAGACTCTCTGGGGGACAACTGTATGTGCTAAAGGTACTGAGTGTACTGTGTATAGCATTGTTTGCTGCCATTCATCAGCCCATGTTCTGAAAAGGTCTTCTTAACCCCATGTTCTGATAAGCATCTGTTCCTTTTTTTTCTTCTTCTTTTTTTTTCTAACAAAAAGGTTCTGGCCTGCCACTCTGAGGAAATGTGGTATGCTGAGAGTTTTCCTGTCACTGTCAAAATGTTTGACATGCCAATGAAACCTTATATCTTGGTTCCAGGGAACACCAGCTTGCAATTAGGTTGGAAGGCTCCACTTAATGTTAACCTCATCAGATTTTGGTTTGAACTCCAGAAGGTAGACTTTTAATTCAAACCTTTATTTTATGGTGTAGGATAAACTGAAAAACCTTTTAATATGTCAGGATATTCTCTTGTATAAATCAGCTATATGTTTGACAGCATTCATTAGTTCAGATTTAACATGAGTTATATAGACCAATTACTAACTGAATTCCCAGAAAGCTTAAATGGCTCTTAAAAGACCCATATTACAGGGTATAAGTTACAGTATACTAATTTAATATTATTAAAATATTCAGTAAAATATTAATTAAGTAGACTTAACTGTAGTTTAGACATTGTCAGTATATTTCTGGTTTGTTGCAGTCCGGTTCGCATTGCTGGTAGAAATCACCCAACCAAGAGTAGCTTCTGGGAAAAAGAGATTTATTTTGGCTTACAGCTCGAGGGGAAGCTTCATGATGGCAGGGGAAACCGATGGCATGAGCAGAGGGTGGACATCACCCCCTGGCCAACAGAAGGTGGACCACAGCAACAGGAGGTTGTGCCAAACACTGGCAAGGGGAAACTGGCTATAAAGCCCATAAGCCCGCCCCCAACAATACACTCCCTCCAGGAGGAATTACTTCCCAAATATCCATCAGCTGGGAACCTAGCATTCAGAACACCTAAGTTTATGGGGGACACCTGAATCAAGCCACCACATGGTTTAAAGTCCATAACAATTTGATTTATTTAAATGAAAAAAATAAATGAATAAGCAAAAAACCAAGATCTTTGTTATAACTGTGCTTTCAATTATTTGAATACTGTGCAACACCAGAAGAGAAATAAGATATGAGTGCTTTAAATGGTTTATTGTCCAAATTTTTCATGCTTAAACCAGTAAAAAGAAAAACTACCTACTGACTTAAAAAATATAAATTAATGTGACTAATTCCCTGTTCAGGAAAGTCCATGTTGACTTTTATAGTGGTAAAATAAGAATAGATTGTTAAGATTTTATCATTTCTAATGGTCATTTCCACTCTTATATAGTTATTTGTATATTTGGATACATATAGGCTTATGTATGTTTATGCATTTGTAAAGATTGTTTAAAAATGTCTTATTTAGTGTTTGTTTAAAGCAAATTGGTATAGTCAAGACCACTATTTCTTTAAACATGACTGTTCTCCCATAAGTTTTTTTTTCATTATAATCGTTATTATTAACAACATATTTCATATAGATACATCATGTGTTGGTATCCTCTTTTCCCTTGTCCCTGCCCCCATTACTTTGAGGACTCTCCTTAGTGGGATTGCAGGTATTCTCCATGGGTTTGTGGTTTATGTGTTGTGGGAGCAGCAGTTATTTTGCAGGGGAGGGAATGCCGCATGATGTCTCAAACATTTTATTGACAACCCCCATAAATATAGACAATGTGTAATTTTGTCTATATAACCCCCTCCTGCAATAAGTTTTAAATTGATTTTAAGTTAGTATATAAAATAAATAGAATTTTTCATATATACATGACATTATACTTTGTTCTTCTTCATTCCCTATTACAATGCCCGACTCCACCCACACTTTTCTTTTCTCCTCCAAATAGTAATCCTTCTGCTTTTAGGTGACATGTATTTTATTACTCACTCCTTTTCTCCTTTCTCTTTAAATCTGTTTTTTAAAAATATTTATTTATTTGAGAGAGAAAGAGAGAAAGAGGCAGATGAGAGAGAGGTGGGAAGGAGGGAGGGAGACAATAGGCATGCCAGGACCTTCAGCCTCCAGATGCATGTACCACCTTATGCATCTAGGTTATGTTGGTCCTGGGTAATTGACCTTGGGTCCTTTGGCTTTGCAGGCAAGTACCTTAACCACTAACTCATTGCTCCAGCCCTCTCTATAAATTTCTTCTTCCCTTTTTCTGGTGTTCTCTCTCCCATTTATTAAAATTTATTAAAATTTGCTGTATAGCTTTTATGATCTTTTTTAAAAAAATTAGTTTTCTATTCAGCAAATACAGGCAGTTTGGTACCATAATTAGGCTCATCGTGACATACCCCCTCCCCATTGGCCCCTCCTTGTTGAGGTAAATGGGTCGTGCATTGTGGAGTTAGCCCACAGTTATTGGTATGATAAATGTCTCTGCATATCCTGATCCAACGTGTGGCTCTGACATTCTTGCTGCCCCCTCTTCCGCAAAGTTTCCCTGAGCCATGTTGGGTTCATTTTTGGTCTGCTTCACTGATGAGGTGTTGGGGGCCTCTGAGGCTCTGGCTCTCTGATTTAGTAGGAGTTGATTTTACTCTGTGTTGGTCTCCTTCCTCCTTGTGCTGGTATCCAGTTCATCAGGAAAACAGCATCATTGCTTGTTTCACCAATTTTCCTTAGTTTCAGCCAAGACCCTTTTGAGATATGATGGGGTAGCTCTCTCCTTAGGATCTACATCTATCTGAAAAAGAGAAGCAGATTATTGAATGGAGAGTAAGTTAACACCAGGACAAATGAGATAACCCTTACTTTTTTAATAGAGGATTTAATAGGTATAGGCCCTCATGTAGCCCATGATTGATGGTAGCTTAATATTGGAGAGTGGGCTTATGTTTGGATATGGTTCTGACATGTTTCCCAGCTCCAGCTATGGGCCCTGTACCACAGAGGGGATCAGTTATCCAAATCAAGAGCAGTTGGTTCTCCCCACCCCCCCATGGCTGTGTGCCACTATTGCATTCTGTGGGCATCACAACAGGTTATTTGTTGTTCAGTAGGTTGGACCATGAGTTGCTTGGACAGATATTGGTCATTTCCCCCAGTCACCCATGTAGCACCTTCTGGCACTAGACACGCTGACTGGGGACTGATTCTCTCTTAATTTCCAGCCATGCTGTGTCAACTGCATATGGTGTCTTCAGCAGAAGGGTCTTACCTCTAACCTTTGGTGGGTCATCAAGTACTCTGACAGAAATCTGTCATTCTTTTAGGAAACTTTGTAGGTCTCTCTGATCCAAAGCTCATTGTGGATGATAGCCCCATGTTGGTACTGGGTGTTACAGGTCAGTGCTCACTAAGAAAATGAGGAAAAATATGACTAATATACAAGAGTTAGAGAGGAGAGAGAGGGAGAGAGAGAGAGAGGGAGGGAAAATGTAGAAGATTTAGGTTAGACTTGATCCTACAATCTCCCCTGTCTTATGGTTCAGGTGTTTCCTGTAAGGGCCTGGTGAAGGTTCAGCAATTTGGTCTGCCTTTAGGAAGTAGAATTTTATGGTACCATTGCTGTTTGTGTTTAGATTAGTGTTTCCCACCCCTTTCGATGCCCTCCCCTCCCTCCTCATCCATCCTAGTGTCTAGTCCATGAGATACTTGCTGGGTATGTAAGGTATCTTGGGTAGGTGCTGCAGATGAGTGAGACTATGTGGCAATTTTTTTTTTTTTTCTGTGATTGGGCAAGTTCACTGAGAATGATCTGTTCCAGGTTCAACCATTTTCCCTCAAATTTCATTGTGTCATTTTTCTTACTGCAGTATAGAATTCCATTGTGTAGATATACCACATCTTAGTTATCCATTCTTCCAGTGATGGACATCTGGATTGGTTCCAGCTCTAATTGAGCCACTACAAACATGGTTGAGAAAATCTCTCTGGCTTCTGGTTTGAAGGTTTTAGGGTAGATGCCCAGTAAGAGAATAACTGGGTCTGTTGGTATCTCTATAGTCAGCTTTTTCAGGAGTCTCCATATTGCTTTCCAAAGTGGTTGTACCATCCTACATTCCCACCAACCGTGGATGAGTGTTCCTACTTCTCCACATCCTCCCCAGCATTTATTTTCATTTGATTTTTTGATGTTTGCTATCCTTATTGAGGTAAGGTGGAATCTCATAGTTGTTTTAATTTGTATTTCTCTGATGATTAGGGATGATGAACATTTTCTTAAGTGTTTGTTTGCCAGTTGTATTACTTCCTCTGTGAACTGCCTGTTCAGCTCTTTCCCCCATTTTGTGAGTGGGGTGTTTGACTTCTTACTGTTTAGATTTTTGAGTTCTTTGTAGATTCTAGAGATTAGGCCTCTATCAGTTGAATAACCCTCAAATATATTCTCACAATCTGTGGGTAATCTATTGGCTTTGCTTATTGTATGCTTGTCTGTAAAGAAACTCTTCAGCTTCATGTGATACCATTGAGTGACTGTTTAAGATTGTGAGTTACTGGGATTTTGTTCAGGAAGTCTTTTTCCATTCCTATATCATGGAAAGCACTTCCTAAATTTCCTCCAGTACTATTCGAGTTTCTGGTCTTATATTGAGGTCTTTGATCTATTTGAATTTGAGTGTAGTGTATGGTGAAATGTGTTGTTCAAGTTTCAGTTTCCTGCATGCACCATTTGTTGAAGATGCTGTCTTTTGTCCAGCCTGTATTGTTCGGGCCTTTGTCGAATATCAAGTAGCTATAGTTGCTTGGTCCAAAGTCTGGGACGTCAAGTCTATTCCATTGGTCTATTTTCCTGTTTTTATGCCAGTACCATGCTATTTTTATTACTATAGCTTTGTAATATAGCTTTAGATCTGGTATGGTGATGCCACCAGAGGTATTTCTTCTGCTGAGGATATGTTTGGATATGCAAGGCCTTCTGCCTTTCCATATGAAACTTGAGATCATTTTTTCTATCTCTGTGAAGACCACTGTAGGGATTTTAATTGGAATTGCATTAAATTGATATAGTGCCTTTGGTAGGATTGTCATCTTCACAATGTTAATTCAGGCTATCCAGGAGCATGGGAGGTCTTTCCATTTTATCAAGTCCTCCTCAATTTCTTTTTTGAGTGTTTTTATGTTTTTGTTGTATAGATCTTTCACTTCCTTGGTTAACGTTATTCCAAGGTATTTTATTTTATTTTTTTTGTTACTATGAAAATGGGACTATGTCCCTTATTTCTTTCTCTTTATCTTTGTCATTTGCATATAGAAATGATACTGAATTTGTGCATTGATTTTGTATCTAGCAACTTTACTATAGGAGTTAATCACCATCAGGAGTTTGGGATGGAGTCTCTTACATTTACAATCATGTCATCAGCACAAAGAGCTAACTTACCTTCTTTTTTTTCAAATTGTATGCCTTTTATTTCTTTCTCCTGTATTATTGCTTGAGCTAGGACTTGCAGTACTATATTGAAAATCAGGGGTGAGAGAGGACAACCCTGTCTTGTTCCTGATCTTAATGGGAATTCCTCCAGTCTTTCTCCATTAAGTATTATTTGGGCCTTTGGAGCTTTGTATATTGCCTTTGTTATGTTAAGATATGTCACAACCATGCCAATTCTCTCCAATATTTTGATCATGAAGTAATGTTGTATCTTGTCAAAGGCCTTTTCTGCATCTATCTTGATGATCATGTGGTTTTTATGTTTAACCTTGTTTATGTGGTTTATTATTTTGACAAATTTCCATATGTTGAACCACCCTTGTGTTCCTGGGATGAATCCCACTCTGTCAAGGTGGAAAATGCTTTTGATGTGTTGTTGGATTAGGTTTGTGAGGATTTTGTTCAGGATCTTTGCATCTAAGTACATTAGGGAAATAGGCTGGTAGTTTTCTTTTGTTGTGGCATCTCTGCCTGGCTTTGGAATTAGGGTGATACTAGCTTCATAGAAGGAGTTGGATAGCTTTCTCTGTTCTTCAATTGTGTGGCAGAGTTTAAGGAAGATTGGTTTGAGTTCTTCCATGAAAGTTTGATAGAATTCAACTGAGAAGCCATCTGGTTGTGGACTCTTCTTTTTGGGGAGGTTTTTTATTACTTTTTCAATCTCCATGAGTGTGATGGCTTCATTGATTTGGTTAATCTGCTCTGAGTTTAGCTTTTATAGATGGTATGCGTCCAGGGATTTATCCATCTCCTCCACATTATCCAGTTTTGTGGAGTGGAGATTTTTGAAATAAGTCCTGATGATTCTCCCAATTTCACTTATGTCTGTTGTGATCTCTCCTTTTTTATTTTGAATTTTGTTAATATGAAGCTTCTCCTTTTTTTGCTTGATCAAATTGGCCAGGCTGGGGTTTGTCAATCTTGTTTATTTTTTATTTGTTTTGTCAATTGCCTTAATTGTTTCCTTGTCTTGCAATTCATTAATTTCTGCTCTGATTTTAATTATTTATTTCCTTTTGGATCTCTTTGGGTTGGATTTTTCTTGTTTATCCAGTGCCTTTAGGTGGATGGTGAAGTTATTGATTTGGGATCTTTCTGTCTTTTTAATGAAGGCATTGAGTGCTATGAATTTTCCCCTGAGGACTGCCTTCAATGTGTCCCAGAAGGTTTGGTATGCTGTGTTCTCATTGTCATTAAATTCCAGGAATTTTGCAATTTCATTTTTAATTTCATCCACTATCCATTTGTTGTTTAAAAGTGTGCTGTTCAGTTTCCAAATACCATTGGGATTCTTGGTGGGTCTTTTGTTGTTGGTTTCTAGCAATATAGCACTGTGATCTGATATCATACAGGGAATTTTGTCAATTTTCCTAAATATGTGGAAGCAGTCTTTGTGACCCAGTATATGGTCTATTTCAGAGAATGTTCCATGAGCTGCTGAGAAGAATGTATAATCTGTGGATTTGGGATGGAAAGTTCTGAAGATGTCCATTAGGTCTAAGTAATCAATGGTTTTGTTGAGCTCTTTTACTTCCCTGTTGAGTTTCTGTTTGGATGATCTGTCTATTACTGATAATGGTGTATTGCAGTCCCCAGCTATGATGGTGTTGGTGCTTATTTCTGTCCTATTGTCAAGTAGTAATGAACTGTGATGCCCCTGTGTTTGGTGCACACAGATTTATGATTGCAATATCCTATTGATGGATCATTTCCTTGATAAGTAGGAAGTAGTCTTTTTTGTCTTTTTTGACTATTTTTGGTTTGAAGTCTATTTTATCTGATATTAATATAGTATGCCTGTTCCTTTCTTATTTCCAATTGCTTGGAATATTGTTTTCTTTCACCCTGAGGAGGTGTCTGTCTTTAGTGGTGAGGTGGACTTCTTGAAGGCAACAGATTGAAGGGTTTAATTTTTTGATCTATCCTGTTAGCTTGTGTCTCTTGATGGGTGAATTAAGGCCACTAATATTACAGTTATGACTCTGAGATTTGATTTGATCCATGTGATATTGTGGTGGTAGATGTGTGTTGGTATTTTCATGAGATTTGAATTTTTTTTGTGTCTACTCTGAGTTTGGTTATTGTGATATGCTTCTTGTAGGTATTTGAGTTTGGTTATTTGTTTCTTCTCTGTGGAGAATTTCCTAAAATACTCTCTGTAGGTTAGGTTTTGTGTTCATATAATTGTGAAGCTGAGTTTTGTCATGGAAAGTTTTTCTTTCTCCATCTATTATGAGGGCTACTTTTGCCAGGTAGGATAATTTGGGTTGGAAGCCATAGGTTCTTAGACTTTGGACAGTTTCATTCCAGGCCCTTCTAGCTTTCAGGGTTTCCACTGAGAAGTCTGAAGTAATTCTGATGGGGTTACCTTTGAAAGTGGTGTGCTGTTTTTCCCTAGCTGCTTTTAGGATTTTCTCTTTGGTGTCAATGTTTAGAGTCTTAATGATAATATGTCTTGGAGAGTTTCTCCTTTGGTCCAGTCTGTTTGAAGTTCTGTTGGCTTCTTGTATTTTGATGGGCCTTTCTTTTAATAGACTGGGGAAATTTCCTTCAATTATATTGTTAAATAAGTTCTCCATGCCTTTTGTCTGAAATTCTTTTCCTTCTGCTATTCCAATGATTCTGATATTAGGACAGTTCCCTCATGATGTGTTCACAAAAACTTTTGAACTTAGTGAAATTTTTGAACTCTCAAACTGTTTCTTCCATCTTGTCTCTCAAATCAGATCCTCTACTTCGCTGACTCTATTCTTGAGAGCCTCTAGAAGTTTTGGACTTGATCAACTATGTTTGCGTTTTTCACTACTTTTCTATGTATCATTTCCATTGCTCTGTCCAGCTTTCTTTTCACATCATTTTCTGATTTTCTTGATGATTCTTGGAATTCATCCTGGCATTTCTTTATGTCTTCATTTAGTATGGCCAGCTGATTTTTAAGGTCCTCCTTTTTTTCACTCTCCCTCATATCTCTTAACTGTCTTTGAACTCCTTCCAATCTCTTATCAATTTATTCCAGCTTAGTGATGGTAGCATCCACACGATTGTTGATCCTTTGTTGCTTTCCTACAAGTTCTAACAGTAGGTTGGTCAATGTTGCTTTGCTCATAGCTTCAATTTGATGTTCTGATCCTAATGACTTCTATGCTTTGATTAGATGTATTATTCTTTGTAGGACTGGGTGGTCTAACTAGGTTTTCTTGCATTTGATTTTTCATGTTATTTCTTTTGCACTGTGGTCTGCCCATGACAGTGTATGGTCAGGTAGGTGGGTGGATCAGCCTGGGCTCTAGTGCAATGGGAATCTGAGGCAGCCTGGGGCAGTTGCCAAGCAGCCTGGGCTTTGGTTTACACTTGCAAAAGCAGCCTATCTACTGCCTGACAGGGGTGCCAAGTTGCCTGAATTCTCAAGCAGTAATGCGTCAAAGCTGCCTGCGTTCAAGCTTGGAAGGGAACTGAGGTACCAAGCCCTGAAGAAGCCCACTCTGGCTGGGAACACTGGAACCCGGAAACAGTCAGCGCTCTCCTGCCACAGGAGAATGGGGGATGGTACTTGAGCTGGTGCAAGCGAGAGACACAGTCTGGGCTTGTTTGGTAGTTGGTGTGGGACTGAGCTCCCTGGATGTGTAGTGGCAGGGGCAGTAATGTGGGCAAATGTGCAGAGCAGTTTAAGCTTCCACACCTAGGGATTGATAGGCGTGCGATCAGAGCACGGCAGCAGTGTGCCCGGTGGCTGCAGCGGTGGGGCATGGGAGGGATGGCCCACCCACCTGTGAGGGGATCCATGATTCCCTGTTTTCCCCCACCTCTGAGCCCTCCCACTGACAAGAAGACCCAGAAAACCCTTAATGTCTTGACTTTCTTTCCCTGGGATTTGCAGTGCAGCTAGGTGGTCACCATCTTGGCCAGAAGTCTCCCAAAGCATACCTGTTTTATGATGTTATGTTAAGATAAGACTGAAATATGGAACATTGAATATGGTGTTGATAAAATGAAAGGTCATATATATAATTGGATTTTTCCTATTGAGCATGTTTTGATGACTTGTTACCTATTTAAAAATTGGTTACCTTATAAAAATGCAGTTAACTTGGACAACTTGAGGATTGTTCCTTTTTGGATATCTGGACATCTTTTTAATTAAGCTAAATGCAATTCAATATAAAGTGAAGAGAGAGACATTTGCCTCATTTCTTGCCCAGTAAATGAGCTCAGAGATATGTCAGGAGTGATGATATTCGAGCTCTTTCACTCTCCTGGTGAGAAGATCCAGTTAGATGCATGAGTCAGATATCACCAGACAGGGCTGGCACATCCTTACAGTAGACCTACTTGGCTATTGTCTATGGAAAGAACATGAGCTATTGAGTCACCCATCCCACTCCTCAAAGTCAGGGCAGAACAGCAGATAGGAATCCCCTGATTCAGTCCTCATGACTGTTGGACAGTGTTTTCATTTCTAAACTTTGCTTTCACACTAGTTCAATGCAGGTTCCTCATAGATCATTTAGAAAATTAATGAAGCTTAGCCATGTGTGGTATGGCACACTTATAATCCTAAGAGAAGGAGGCAGTATTATCATGAATTTGGGATCAGCCTAGGCTACATAGAAAGATCCTGTCAAAAATGAAAAACATCAAAACTGAAGATGAAGATATGGTCATTTCTGCATGTGTGACCATCTCTAGTCAAGAAGTCATGGATGAAAAGAGCAAAGAGTGTTGATAAATGACCTCTAACCAAAAAGCTCCAACTCTTTTAAGCAACTTGAACCTGCCTCTTAATAATGGGATTGCTGGGCTGGAGAGATGGCTTAGTGGTTAAGCGCTTGCCTGTGAAGCCTAAGGACCCTGGTTCGAGGCTCAGTTCCCCAGGTCCCACATTAGCCAGATGCACAAGGGGGCGCACGCATCTGGAGTTCGTTTGCAGTGGCTGGAAGCCCTGGAGTGCCCATTCTCTCTCTCTTCCTCTATCTGTCTTTCTCCCTGTGTCTGTCGCTCTCAAATAAATAAATAAAAAATGAACAAAAAATATTTTTAAAAAAGTCATGTGACATTTAAAAAAAAATAATGGGATTGCTGGCAATAATCTCAGCTCCACATTGAAACACTGAATGTTGAGAGATTGAGGGGAGATAGATATCCTTTGTAATTAATATTATAGTAGAATGAAGGAAAACATAACAAATGTTAATTATTGCTTCATAGCTCAGGATGTTTTTTTTAAATTTTTTTTTATTTATTTATTTGAGAGTGACAGACAGAGAGAGAAAGACAGATAGAGGGAGAGAGAGAATGGGCGCGCCAGGGCTTCCAGCCTCTGCAAACGAACTCCAGATGCGTGCGCCCCCTTGTGCATCTGGCTAACGTGGGACCTGGGGAACCGAGCCTTGAACCGAGATCCTTAGGCTTCACAGGCAAGCGCTTAACCGCTAAGCCATCTCTCCAGCCCTCAGGATGATTTTGAAATTTTGGTTCTCCTGCCTCTACCTCCCAAGTGTTAGAATTTTATGTGTGCAACACTATTGCTAGTTTATATTGTACTGGGGATTAAACCTAGGGTTTTGTGCATGTTAGGCAGGCACTTAACAGCTGAGCCACATCCCTACCCCATAAATTAAGTTTTTAATCTAGATTTTCAACTGTGTAGACTTTTTAAAAAAAATCACAGAAGTATATATAAGAATATATTGAGCCGGGTGTGGTGGCGCACGCCTTTATCCCAGCACTCGGGAGGCAGAGGTAGGAGGATCGCCATGAGTTCAAGGCCACCCTGAGACTCCGTAGTGAATTCCAGGTCAGCCTGGGCTAGAGTGAGACCCTACCTCAAAAAAAAAAAAAAAAAGAAAAAGAAAAAGAAAAAGAATATATTGAACTTAATATTATGAAAAAAACAATTTTGTTTTGGAATTTTTTTCCATATAAGCCCATTAAAAATATGATTCCCCACCACAGCAACCCCAGATTTCCAGAGAACTAAACTTTGGTTCACTACCAGAGTTAAATATTTCTGAAATTTTAAGTTATTATTTAATCTATAGAGTCCCCTAAATGGCTTGAAAGTCTCTCTTGGGTAGCCTTCACCCCTGCACTTGTTGGCATCCAACAAGTGGAAAGTCCTGACTTCCTTGTGATTTTCTGGGATAGTCCATAGTTCCTCTCCAAGTTGATGGTCTGCCCAGAACATTCACTGCTGCAGTCAAGCAAATCCTTTGCCAGTTTTCCAGTAAGTAAGTACCTTAGTAAACATCATCCCTGCATTTCAGGAGCTCTGAAGACTTCTAGATGCTGTAGAGTGACCACACAGTATAGTGATGTAAAATAATTTATATACCATATCATTGAAGAGGCAAAACCAAGAGGCTGAACTTTTATAGTTACAAATTAATAACTACACTCATTCAAACACACATGTGTGTGTGCATGCACACACACACACACACACACACACACATGTTTAGTTCAGAATAAGTATTGCAAACTTGATACCATTGTTTTATTAAGCCAAAATGTTTCAGAGAATTGCTGTGAGTTTAGTACAAGCAATGCCCCGACAGCATTTCTATTTCTTACTTTTATCCTTCTGTTTCCTTACTTCCTGAAATTGCAACATAGAATAATTCTAACTTAATAAGAAATTATTGTCAAGTATCTATCTAATAAAATGATATGACCTCCTCAGTGCTAAATGAAAGTGTTACATGAAAAAGGAGATGTAAAGTTTATTTATGGAAGCTGACCTTCTTAGGAAATTGTACCAAGGAAAACACCAAGAGCTCTTGACAAAATGCCACACCCTTTGTCTCCCTATTTGTAGAAGTGGAAAAACTCACAGTTTTTAAGTAGTGGCTTGGAGGACCTAAAATACTGATTTATTAGGCAACAATGTCACAGAGAATGAAATTTCAGACACCTAGAGAGAATATCTACACATCTCAAGTGGAATAAAAGCAAGATGACTTTTAACCTTGCTATGCAATAACTGTGTGATGGTGGGAAAGTTTCTTTCTTTTGGGAATTTGGCTTCATAAGTATAAATATAAGGGATAACTGAAGACAGTGTTAGGAGGAAAATCTCAAATGTTTCAGTTTTTAGGACTCAGTTTCAAGAATCAAAATATGTGAAATTATTATTTCAAAACTCATAAATCTCTAGTATTAAAATTAATGTTTGGCTCCTAGCATTGTTCCTAAACTGTGAATTTGTTTTCTTAATTTAATATGGGTATCTATCCAAGGATAACAAGGAGTCTTACCTCATGTGTGTATAGACAGAGGCCAGAGGAGGATATCAGCTGTCTCCCAGTAATATTTTTCTGCCTTACTCCCTGAGGCAGAGGCACCTGGGAGCTCTAGTAACCCTCTTGTATCTACTTTCAACAGTGTTAGGTTATAGGCATGCATGGCCAATATTTGCTTTTTGTTTGTTTATTTACCTGTTTAATTATTATTATGTGTGTGTATACATGTGGGGATGTCAGAGGACAACATCAGAGTGTTGGTCCTCTCCTATCTTGTTTAAGGCAGGGTCTCTATTGTTGTTGTTTTGCCTCTGAGAAGACCCATGAACTTCACCATTCTCCTGACTGTCTCCCATTGCCATAGGAGCATTGGTATTATAGACACAGGTTTTTTTTTTTTTTTTTAAATGTAGATGCTGGGGATTGAACTCAGGCCCCCAGGTTCAAGATTTCAGTGTTGTTAAGTGTTACTGTGATACATTGTCAGGAGGCATGTTACACCATGTGTTCATTTCAATAATTATCACTCAGATTAGTTCTAACTTGTCTTAAAAAATTAGATGACTATACATGTTGGGGGTAACATTTTAGATCAAACATTCATAAGGAATGTCTTATTGTTTAATAGAAAGTAAATTTTATTTGCATTTTAATTAATTTCTATGTTTAAGGTTCTTTTAAGAAATGAAAATTTTAATGATCTTTATTTTTCTAGGGGAAATACAATGAGTTTTACCATGTTGAAGCTTCATGCAGTCAAGGTCCAGCTTATGTCTGTAACATCACAGACCTACAACCTTATATTTCTTATAGTGTCCAAGTAGTGGTGGTTTACATGACAGGGGAGAGTAGCGCCTCACTTCCAGAAAGCTTCAAGACAAAAGGTGAGTGCTACTACACTTAACCACCCACAATGACCCAGCTACCTGCACTCTGCTTTTTGCCTGTGTATACATGTTTATATATGTATGGGCATGTGTGTGAGTGTATGTACTCATGTGTGCAAGTGTATGTGGAAACCACCAGATCTTATTTTCAGTTATTCTCCACCTTATTATTATTTCTTTATTTTTTGGTGTTTTGAAAGCAGTATCTTAGTCTAGCCTAGGCTAACCTAGTACTCACTCTGTAGATCAGGATGGCCTTGAACTCATGAACTTCCTACCTCAGCTCCCAAGTGCTGGAATTAAAGGAATGAGTAACCACACCCAGATTCCACCTTTTTTTTTTTTTAAATGAGGTAGGTTCTCACTCTAGCCCAGGCTGGCTTGGAACTTACTCTGTAGTCTTAAGCTGGCCTCAAACTCATGGTGATCCTCCTATATCAGTCTCCCAAGTGCTGAGATTAAAGGTATGTATCACCATGTCAAGCCTCCACCTTAGTTTTTAAAACAGGGTCTCTTGTGGATCATGGACCTTACCAATTTTGCTCAACTGGATAGTCAGAAAGCTTCAGAGAATCCTAGCTCCACCTCCTCAGTGTTGATATTACAGATGTATGCCTCTGTGCCTTGCTTTCTAAAAATATTTGGGTGCTGGGGGAGCTGAACTCAGTTCCTCATGCTTGCACAGAAAGCACTTTATTAATCGAGTTATCTTCCTAGCCTCTTTTTTCATCTTTTGTTTTACCAATCCCAGATTATGAAACATTTTTCTTAAAGGAGTGTCATTATTATTTTTAGAGCTTACGTGATAAAATGGAAGATTCAGGAGTATTTACAGGCAGGAACAAGATAGTACTGGCCTGGTCTTATAATGTCTTGAGCTGTGAAAAATTATTTCTCCTTTTAATATTTTGATTTCCTATTTATGTTATTTGCAGTGAGAACTAAATAAATAATGGTAGCTGAATGTTCAACATAGGATAAATTTTATATTCCAGATGATAAAAATGAAAAGAAAATCTTAATAAGTCTACTTAACTATTTAATATTTTGAAAAATATACCATAACTCCATGTTGATTTCTATAAGAGTAAAGGAAAAATATTTTGAAACTTATTAAGGTTGTCTTTATTTGTATATATTACTTCTTTTATGTAAAATTGAGATATATTATCCAGCCTATCACCAATTTAATCTGATCCATCACCAATAAAAATTTCCAGTACTTACTTAAAACATGTATTTGTATTAGAACAATTCTTTAATGCACTTATCTTCAAATATATTCCAAGTGTCAATGCAAAACATTTTTTTTTTTTTACTTCTGACATTTCAATCAGTTCTCTCTTTACTCACCTTAAGTTGGAGTTCCAAGTAAACCAGGAATTCCCAAGTTGTTAGAAAGGAGTAAAAATTCAATCCAGTGGGCAAAAGCTGAAGATAATGGAAGTAGACTTACATACTATATCCTTGAGATCAGGTATGTTTGCAAAATTGCTTCATATTTAACAAAGAGCTATGTAGTTATAATATCTTCAAAAATAATAGCATTCATTAAATAATATTTAGAAACACAAATAATATTAAGTATTTATTAGCATATATTAATTATAGTTGGTTTGTTATGACATTTCATACATATGCATAATGTATTTTGATCATGTTAACCTTGTTTTTCTCTCTTGTCCCCCTGCTACACTCACTAATCCATTCATCTTCCCAGTTATCCCCCTTCTACTTGTCCTTTTTATTTTTTGCAAAACATCTTTAGTTTTGCATGCATTGTTATGTATTTTGTTCAATTCCTAAAGACCAGTCCTGGCCCTCCAGTTATGAAGCACATAATATTTTGTTCAGAAGTCTGCAAGTGTGCCTTAAAACTTTAGAGATATCATTCAGTCAGTTCATCCAGCCAATATTTGCTTACTATCTATTCTATGTAATAATCAGAGTTTCTGTTAGATGTCAGATGACTGTATGCATGTAAATTTTTGATAATTTGTTTTAGCAAGGTTGAATACACTCTGATAAGAAGTGGCAAAAAGTTAGATACTTTTCAGAATGTAAAATAAGAGAAAGGGCTGGGATAGACTGAAGTTGATAGACCACATGGGTAACAGTGTGTAATGTGTTCTTAGGGATGGAAAATGTACTGTCAGTGAAAAACACCAGCTGATGAGCACATGAACCTTCAGATCCTGCTACTATAAGGAAGTCAGTGAGCCAGGACTGATTTCATGCCAGCTTGATGGGGGAATTCCAAATCCAAAGACACTCCCCTCATGGGACTCTGAAGCCATCTTTTAAGAAGCCCCCAGGACAAAAGTCACTTCCATGATTATAGTCCTGGCAACTTGAGCTTTGGATCTATTTTTGCTTCTTCTTGTTCTGCCACCCACAGAACCTTGAAACAATTGTCTACTCATGTTAGAAAAATTCCCTTGACTATATTTCTAAAAGAAACTTTTGTGAACTTTTGCTACTATTTTTTATGCATAATGAAATAAGTTCTGGGATACAAAACTATCTTGGCCTATGACAGTGATGGTGCTTAACAACCAGGTCCTTGCTAGGACTTCCTTCATGTATTTCCCTCAGTAAAACCTTAGCACATGATTTCATCAAAATTGTTTGCATACTCCTTACCCTAGATCTCCACTATTAATATCACACCATGTGATGGTAGAATGAATTGTAACTTCATTGTCTCTAAGTTAGTATTTTTTCTTTTATTATTATTATTATTATAAACAACATATTTTGTATGATATATCATGTAGCCTCATTTCCCTTGCCCCTGCCCCCATTCCACTGGGGACCCTCCTCAGTGGGGATTCAGGTATTCCCCACAGGCTGTGAGTTAAGTTTTGTGAGAGCAGTAGTCAGTTATTTTTGTGGGGAGGGAATGCTTCTGGGCATGATGTCTCAATCTGTGGCTCCTACAATCTTCCTTCCCCCTCTTCCACAAAATTCCCTGGGCTGTGAGGGGTGAGTTTTAAGTCTACTTCAGTGATGAGTTCTTAGGAACCTCTGGATCTCTGCTTTGGTAGATATTGAGTATCCTCAGGGTCTGTCTCCTTCACCC
The DNA here is from genome assembly GCF_020740685.1 of Jaculus jaculus. Lineage (NCBI taxonomy): Eukaryota > Metazoa > Chordata > Mammalia > Rodentia > Dipodidae > Jaculus > Jaculus jaculus. The sequence continues at coordinate 51,942,918 of NC_059110.1, forward strand.
TGGTGCTGATTATCAGGCACAGCATGGAAGCAGCACTCTTGCTGATCTCTCCAGTTCCTCTGTGGTTTCAGCTAGGGCTTGACTGAAGTGAGAGGGGTAGTTTATCTCTTGGGTCTTGCTACCTTCTGAAAAAGGACAGATTCTCCAAGAGAGAGTAAAGTCAGCATAATTTAAATGGGATAAGCACTATTAGTTTATGGAGAATTTGATGGATTTAACTCCTCTTTTATCCAAAGACTAGTGAGAGATTGGTGCTAGAGAGCATAATTTTTGTCTCCATACATTTCTGATCTGGTTCCCAATTCCAGATATGGTTCCTTCACACTAAGCAGATCTCTTAGCCAATAGAAAGCTATTGGTTGCTCATCAAGGCTTTGTGCCATTATTGCATCGGTATATACATTCTGTCAGAGTGTTTGTTTGTGAGTAGCTTAGACCTCTGGTTGCTTACACTGTTGTTGGCCACTTTCCCCCAGTAGTTCATATAGCACTTTCCAGCACTAGATGGGCTAACTTTCTGGGTACTGGCTTTTTTGCAGATTTCAGCCAGGTCCTGGAAACTGTGATGTTTTTCTCTTGACTTCCTATCTTGAAGGACTACAGAGCTTTCCTAAGGAAGTGCTATGTGGTGTTTCAGATGTTTGTTTTTTCTTGGTATTGTAGCTCAAGGTTGACTTACAATACTTCTGTCTTATGGATCAATGATAAATTCATACTCTATCAAGTTCATAGTAGTTGGAGGAGATGAGAGAAGTGAAGCCACTGCTATATAACTGACAATGGGACTGAAACAGAGTGTGACTTTAACAGCTGATACAAAGGAGTTCCATGAGTGCCATCTTTATTTAAAGAAGAAAATGGAGTACTTTGTACGGGAAATAAAATGTACATATCTCAAAAAAGAAGTTCACATCTTCTCAATTCTATCTTAATCGCACAGATTTCTCCTTCTTCTTTATAACAGTAGGAGAGATATAATCTAGGAACCTGATGTGATGCCCCACTCCAGCATATACATAAAGCCCAGAAATTCCCAGATGCACCACTACAACCCAAGCATATTAACTTATACTACAAAATGGATACCACACATACTCAGAAATTATGCTTGTATAAAATGCCTTTTGGAATCTGAATTTCCTCCCATTCAAAATATAACAAGACTATTTTTGAGAAATCTTATGAGATAATGATTTCTTTCTTTTTTTGGCAAACAGGACAACATACATAGCAGCACCAAATACATGGATGTTGAAGTTAATGATAACTCCATTCATATATACAATGTACCTGGTCATAGTTCCTTTCTACCATCCACCATTGTCTTACCTTCTCTATCACAACTTCACTGAACTCATTTTTCTTTCCAATTGGTCCCTTTCCAATTTTGATGTCATTATTTATCTGTGTATTTATTTTGGTCTTAAGTAGATAGTATCAACCACTGTTAGGTCATAAATGCAATGGCCACTTAGTGTCAGGAAGATAGTATTATAAAGGATTCCCCCATCTTTTGGCTTTTACATTATTTCTGCTACCACTCCCACAACAGCCCCTGAGTCTTGGAGTATGTGTGAACACTCCACTGTAACTTATTTTCAGTGCTTTGATGAGTTTTGAGTCTCCCCAACAGTCACTACCATCCGAAGAGATAGGTTTCTCTAACAAAAAGTAGCTTAAATATAAGGGCATAAACATAAATATTTAGAGGGCAATTTGGTGGGCAAAATATATTCATTTAGTCAAGCAACAGTCAATTAGTTAAGCAAACTCTCTCCCTCTAGAACTTATGACCTCAAAAGCCATCAGCTTTTGACTAGGTTTTCAGTGCCAAGTATTAATTTCCTCCAATGGAGCAGGCCTCAAATCTAATCAGAAAGCAGGTGGTTTCTCCCATAACAAGCATACCATCATTGCATCATTGACACATTTTGTCTAGCTGACAATCCATGTAATTTAAATGGTTCACTACTGTTTAAGACCATTGATGTCCTTACTTTTTCAATGGACTGAACTGGTTAGCTTATTCATCTCCAAGATGACTTTATGAACCTATGTAGTGTTCTATACCCAAATCATGCAAGAGAAGCAAGATCAAGGATAAAATGTAGTAAGGGACTCCGGAGATTTGATATTAAGATGATATATGAGCTGCTACAAATAACATTGCATTGACACATGTATTTTTTTTGCTAATTAACAATCTTCTGTTTCTTTTATAGAAAAGTTATTTCGAATGATTCATGGAACCAGAATTTAAGATGGAAGATGGCATTTAATGGGTCCTGCAATAGTATTTGCACATGGAAGTCAAAAACCCTGAAAGGAACATTCCAGTTTAGAGTAGTAGCTGCAAATAATATTGGGTTTGGTGAATATAGTGGAGTCAGTGAGAATCTTATATTAGTCGAAGGTATGTTACTATGTCTATCTACTTTAGTACTTAAAGTTTCAGTGATTAAAAGTAGGCAGAAAGAATGTATGAGCCAAAGGATGAGGAGGAGTGTTTTGGAATACTGTCTTCCAGACACTAAGTGGTCATTGCGTTGATGAAGTCACAGTGGTTTTTGCTACTTACACAAGACCTTCATTCTATAAGGGCAAAAAATATGGTGACATCAAAATAGAAGAGGGAGTGTCAAAAAGATGAAGAGGTTCAGTGGATAGGTAATAGGGGTAGAGGAACAAAGAACAATGATGGGAGGTGATTATGACCAGGGTACATTGTTTATATGTATGGAGGAGGTTGTAAATAAAATGTTTTAAAAATTAACAAAGAAATTTTAAAGTAAGCATATCCTTAACATTAATAGCAGATATGGTAGTTATATAAATTATCATCCAAACAATTGAACTATTAAATTTATCTGATGTGACCTTCCTAAAGCATCATTCTCATCCTGTCATTTTTGTTCTCAACTATAATCAGCTACTCCTTAGTGCCCACTATCCCAATTCCATGTTCCTGGGTAGATTTCCAAGACTATCCATAATCTGGTCTTTATCTTGGTATTCTCATAAGAGACCTAGAACCTAGTCCTTTCCTTCATGTCTACTTCTTCTGCTGTGGTTATGATATGCTATCTGTAACAGACAGATTCAGCTTCACTGAGATGAACTTCCAGACCAGGCACAGTTATGGAGGAAGAGATATTTATTGAAGCCTACAAATCCAGGGGAAGTTCCCATAAATGGCAGAAGAAGCTGGCCTGCCTTCACAGGACCAAACAGAGAGACAAAAGCACAAGCTAAAAGGTCAAAAGCCACAGCACACTTCAGGAACTCCTGCTAGACACACTTTGCATATCTTTAGATTGAAACCTGAAACCTACCACCACACCTTAAGATCACCCAGTGACATTGCCTCCAGCAGGTGGCTACAGATGCAAACTACAAACAAACAACTGAATATATTGGTGGCCACTTATTCTATTCAAACCACCACACTATCTTTCTACTTACATAGGCTAGAAGCTTTAGCACCATGTTTGATTTATGTCACCAACCAAGCTTGACTAATTTTATCATTTTGATTTTTAACTGATAAATTCTCACCTTTTTATTTCCACAATGATTTTCTTTTCTTTTTAAATAAAAAAAAAACTTTATTTATTTATGATAGATAGCAAGACAGAGAGAGAGAGAATGGACACAGTAGGGTCTCTTGCCACTCTACATAAACTCCAGATGTATGGACTGGGACACATATGCCATTTTGTGCATCTGGCTTAACATGGGTACTAGGAAATCAAACTCATATTGATAGGCTTTGCAAGCAAGAACCTGTAACTGAGCCATCTTTCTAGCTCTGGCTTTTTATATTAGCTCTTGGCTTATGCATGCTGCTGACCCAGTCTAGCAGAAGCATAGCTGAGCCAGGTCTTCACTACCCTCAGCATCAGGCTCAGGCTTCAGTGTGGTATATGAAGCCTTCTGTAACTTGCCCAGAAGTTGGAGGTCATCCTTCCAAATATTTATCCTTGTGATACAGCTTTTATCATTAGACCTTTGGCCATTTGTTTACTTCAGCCAAGAAGATTAGCCTCTACTCACTACTCCTGTATCCTTCACCATGGATTACAATTACTGTATTTTATCAATGTATTTTATGTAAAACTTTCATCATACTTATTTACATTATAGTTGGTTATCTTCATCAGAGCTTGGCAAATATTTTAAAATTTAGTAGTAAATATTTTAGGCTTTCAAAGCTATATCCACTCTCTGTAGCATATTCTTTTTAAAATGGTGCTTTAAAATATAAAAGCTAGATGCACAAAGTGGCACATGTATTTGGAGCTCATTTTCACTGGCAAGGGGCCCTGGGCATGCACATTTTCTCTCTACTTCTCTCTCTCTCCCAAATAAATATTTTAAAGTATTTTTAGGGCTGGAGAGATGGCTTAGCAGTTAAATCACTTGCCTGAAAAGCCAACAGACCTTGGTTCAATTCCCCAGAACCCACGTAAGCCAGATGCACAAGGTGATGCATCTATCTGGAGTTCATTTGCAGTGGTTGGAGGCTCTGGTGTGCCTGTTCTCTCTCTCTCTCTCTTTCTCTCTGTCTCTCAAATAAATAAATGCAATAAAATTTTTAAAAATATTTTTTAAAATAAAAAGCATACTTATCAGTTTTGCCTCACAGACCATGGTCTGCCAAGCTCCCATCTGCATATTTCTCTAGTATATACTGAAGCTATCTAACAGATGGTATAATATTTTCATGCTTATCTTCCCTCACTTAATATCAATGAAATTAAATGAGTGTGAAGATATAGAAAAAAACAGTAATTTAAGCAATTTAATATAGGAAGACTGTGACTATTTTTCTTAAATTCCTTTACACTATCATACATGTTTTCCGACTTATTTTAAAATAGAAGGTTTTGGGCTGGAAAGATGGCTTAGTAGTTAAGGTTGTTTGCTGGCAAAGCTTAAAGCACAGGTTCAGTTCCCCAGTACCCACTTAAAGCCAGATCCTCAAAGTGGCACATATGCCTGGAGATTTTTTTAAATTGTTTTATTATTTATTTTTTGCAGTGGCAAGAGGCTCAGGTGCCCATAATATTCTCTTTTTCTTAAATAAATAAATTAATTATTAAAATTTTTATATTTTTGATATTTTTATTTATTTATTTGAGAGTGACAGCAAGAGAAAGAGCCACAGAGAGAGAGAGATAGAGAGAGAGAGAGAGAGAGAGAGAGAGAGAATGGGTGCGCCAGGGCCTCCAGGCACTGCAAACTAACTTCAGACGCGTGTGCCCCCTTGTGCATCTGGCTAACATGGGTTCTGGGGAATCGAGCCTCAAACCTGGGTCCTTAGGCTTCACAGGCAAGCGCTTAACCGTCTGTCCAGCCCCAAATTAATTATTAAATATTTTTAAAAGAAAAAATACATAGCAGGTTAGAGCTAGGCTTAGTAGCACAAACCTTTAATGCAAACACTCAAAAGGATGAGGTAGTAGGACGGTAATGAGTTTAAGGCCAACCTGGAGCTACAGAGTGAGTTCTAGGTCAGCTTGGGCTACAGTGAGATGCTGCCCCCCAAAACCAAAAACAAACAAACAAACAAACAAACAAACAAAAACAGGAATAAGTTTCTCTGTGGGGCTGAAGAGAAATTGCCCAGCGGTTAAAGGTGCTTGCTTACAAAGCCTGAAGGCTTGGGTTTTATTCCCCACTACCCATGAAAAGCCAGAAGTGCAAAGTGGTGCATGTGTCTGGAATTCATTTATAGTTGCAAGAGACCCTAGTATGCCCATATACTCTCTCACTCAAATTAATAAATAAAAAAAATTAAAAGAGGGCTGGAGAGATGGCTTAGCGGTTAAGCGCTTGCCTGTGAAGCCTAAGGACCTCGGTTCTAGGCTCGACTCCCCAGGACCCACGTTAGCCAGATGCACAAGGGGGCACACACGTCTGGAGATTGTTTGCAGTGGCTGGAGGCCCTGGCACGCCCATTCTCTCTCTCTTTCTGTCTATCTGCCTCTTTCTTTCTCTGTCTTTCACTCTCAAATAAATATAATAAACAAAAAAAAATTAAAAAATTAAAAGATAAAATAGGTTAAGTGGTATATTCCAATGAAATGTAAATAAGATAACTTTTTGTAATAAAGAAAAAAGAAATGAAAGAAAGAGAAAGAAAGGAAGGAAGGAAGGAAGAATAAAAGGGGAGAATGTTTTAAGAGGCCCTACCTCTCTCTGAGAAGTTATTTTTGGCAGTTAATGGTTGCTGAGAGATGAGGAGACTTTTTATTCAGCAGTGTAGTCCCTGATAAATTACCCATACTCCAGTAAATAATCCCTCACCCATGCATATATAAACAACTCTAATTCAGTGGATGACAAAATAGAAGGGGGACTAGTGAGGAAGAAGTTGAGTGGACTAGGGCCTAAGAGAATGTTATGCAGTGAATCTGATTAAAACATGTATGAATACATATACATGTATGAACTATAAAAATATAGTTAATTTTATAAAGAAAGGAAAAGTAACAACTTTGAGTTTTAGTTCCTGAGGCATATAGCATGAATGATTTCCAACTACCAAATATTTAATAAATGGCTTGCAAAAATTTAGTGGGAGCAGAAATGAATCGAGTTTTATTATGTGAATTCATTTCTTTTTTTAAAATTTCTATCATTAGATGACCTTTGGATACCAGAAACAAGTTTTATATTTACTATTGTAGTTGGAATATTTCTGGTTGCTATAATCCCATTGACCTTTGGTAAATATCATGGATTTTACAAGTAGGTAATAAACTCTTTCCTAGATCATGCTGATTGATTTAACTCAGAGTTTATTCCATATCCTACATGAAACATGACCTGATTAATGTCCATAAAATTCACAGTGTTTCCCTTGGCTATCCTTTTATAACCAGAAATTTCTATGAATTTAAAAAATTATTTTATATTTATGTTGGATTTTCTTTTGGTGGCAGGGTCTCACTCTAGCCCAGGCTTGGCTTCAAACTCATAGCAATTTTTCTATTTTAGCCTCCTGAGTGCTGGGATTCAAGGCAAGTGCCATCATTCTCTAATTATTTTTTCAATCAAGGGATATTAGTCAGTTATCTGCCACTTTGAAGTTTATTTTGGCTCAAGTTTGAAGGCTTCTGTTACTCAGGGTACATGATAGTGCATCATGACAGGAGAATGTGACCTAACAATATCCTCACCTCATGGTTGGGAAGAAAACAGAAAGAGAAGGAGCTATCTCTTCAAGAATATATCCCCAGTGAACAGAAGAGCCCAAGCAGGCCCTTACCTCTGTGTCTAATGTTGTCAAGCTTGTCACTAGAACTTTAACATTAAAATGCACCATTGGGGGAACATTCTGGAGCCAAACCATAACAAAGGATAACTATCTTATGGAAAATCTATTTGTATACACATTTAGTAGTATATTTTCTGTTGTAGTTACCTTGGCATTGCTGGGACAAAACACCAGACCAAAAGTAGCAAATAGGAGGAAAGGTTTCATTTTGTTTATAGTTTGAAGAGGAAGCTTCAAGGTGGCAGGGAGGAAACAATATGACTCCTCCAGCAAAACTCCATCTTCCAAATTGCTACCAGCTAAGGATCAAGAATTCAGAATACATGAGTTTATGGGAGATTTATGATTCAAAACACCCCAACTTTATATAAAACTATTTATAAGGACACCCTCTTTTAGTTTGTTTTAAAGCAGCATTTGTTTTTGCTTAGCAACTTCAAGTGTTCTGTGGCTTATAGATTGAAATGACATAAAAGAGAAATGACCCTAGGTACAAAAATAGTGTAGGATTAATGAGAGGCTGGTGACAATCATTGCTTGGATAGTTTTGGTACTCAGGCAGAGAGCCTGTTTTGTAATGAGCAGAGATTCTTTGACAGGAGATCAATGTTTGGCTGATAGCTTCCAGACATCTGATGAGATTATTCCAAGTCCCTGTTCTTTTATAAATGAGCAGGAAAGCAGAACTAGGTTAGATAACCATTTCCTCTTATTTATTTTATGTTTGTATGCTAATTATCCCCCTTTAATATTCGGGTTGCATTGAGAAAATATTCTGACTACTCAAAACATAAAAGAATATTACCTACAGATATTGGGCCTGTAGGTAATCATAGTATTCAGATGTTTTGAGATTTTCCTATTGTTTCATTATAAATATTAATAACATTTTTAGTCTTCAAATGTCTTGATTTGATTATAAGATATACAGGTTTTCAGAAAAATAATGATCCTGGGATTATAGCTTGGCAGTTATAGGCACTTATTTGCATGATATCAGAAGAGAAATTACAGCACATATTCAGAAAGCTGTGTATTTTGCTTATAAGGAAGCGGGTATTAAAAAGCCAAAGGAGAAATCACAGACAAGAGGTTAAATTGTTTCTGGATAAATATAGCTAATATTTTAAGTTTTGGAATCTTTATTCTTCATAGTGATTGGAGTCATAAGGTATCAGAAAGCACTTTGAATCAGAACTGAGATCTCATATCAAAGATTTCATCCAGATAATATGTGGAACTCCCTGAGCTATCTAAGAAAGCTAACAATTTCAGCTGACCCTGCTAGGATTTTAACCTGTGGTTCTAAAGTATTGCATAGCTGATGTTTTGCCACTAAGCCAGTCCCTCCAGAATGACTCTTACGACTGCAGTGTATTTGGCAGTTAGCATACATGCTACAGTACTTGTCTGCTCCCTTGTTGGGAAGGAGTATTGATGAAGAACCCTTCATCCTACCTTTGCTTAGTATTTCTACATCTCCATTGTATAAATTCATGACTTTAATAGATAAATGAGATCATTTCAGACAATCTATTATGTGCTTTCAAGACATCCTATAACACTCTGACTTTCTGAGGATTAAAGGTCTTTATTCTGTTTGGAACTCTTGTATTTTTTTTTTTTTTTTGAGTATGGCTAAGCTAACTTAGTTTTGCTTTTATTGTCAATGCATGTGGTTTTACTAGTAAGAGTGTGTGAGTGCTTGAGAGAATAATGAGTTATTACAATAATGAAAAGTACTAAAATTGTTTTAAAATTGGATGTGCTGAGGGTTGTCAACAGTCATAAAATTGAAACAATGGTTTAAAAATAAGTGCCAGCAGCCTTTGTGCTGGTGATTCATGACAGATAGTGACATGGAACTGATCCTAGATATAAAAAAAGAAGAAACCATAAATTCACTGGCAACCTTGGGAGCCTACTTTCAGTGAGGGAGGTAAGCCTCATGTGTGAAAGGATAGCCAGCTAGACACAGGTTAAGTAAGGAGATGTAGAAGACAGTGGTATAGCAGAAGCCCTGAGAGTCATAGTTGGCTTTTTAAGACTGCACATCAGTAGTACCTGTAGAGATATCAGACAGAATCACCGAGGATATAGAGGAAAGGACATTTTAGGGAAGCCATGGGTAAAAGTGGTTTTAGCCTTTTTCTGCATAGTCCTTGAGCTAGAATGTCTCTTTAAGAAAACTCTTACCTCTGAGATATTAAAACTAGAATAAACTAAAGTTCAGTTTTTGTTTGATTTGTTGCTTTCATTTTTATCTTTTGGGAAGGGGGTAAACAGAGGGCCTTAATATGTAGCACAGGCTGGCCTGGATTGTCCCGTCTCAGCTTCCTGAGTGCTGAGATTACAGGTGTCCAGCACCATGCATGATGAAAATTCTCATTTTAACAATCACTGTTGAGGCATTTTTTGCTGATTTCGATTTCTGAGACAGGAAAATATAAACAAGTGATTTTACTGACTTAATAGCATTCTAATCTTTATAAAGAAGTATTTCTACCAGTATAAAAATTACCTGAGCATGATATGAAAAAAGTCAATACAAATCACACATGATACCACAACTAGGAGATACAAGTGCAGATCTCTTCTTTTTTCTTTTTTTCAAGGTAGCATCTTACTTTAGCCCAGACTGATCTGCCACTTACTCTGTAATTCTAGGTTGGCCTCAAACTCATGGCAATCCTCCTGCCTCTGCCTCACTGGTGTTGACATTAGGGTGCATGCCACCATGCCCAGCTCAGTAAAAAAATTGATGGGCTTTATTTCAATAATTTTCTATGTATGTATATAAACAATAACTGAATGCCCTTGTGCATTATGCAACATATTGAAAATATTCTTTTCAGTTTACTTAGTTTAAGGTGGAAATGTCTGGATACAGAAATGAATTTGTTTCTCTAATAATTATTATGCGAGTTTGTTTTTATTTAGTTTAGTTCTAGTCTATGAGTAATTTTGAAAAATAAATTCTAATATTAAGATAATTCAAAATTTATTTGTAGTAGCAATACAAAATAGATTAGACTTTACTTTAAACAGAAAGAAGAAAGGTAATTTGTATAATTGTTTTTCTACAAAATTTTACCTGGTCTTAATATTTCTATTATGGGCATATTTTTCAATTTCTGTTATTCTGCCAGCAGTGTTCATATACTAGTTATATATGTGTATAAAATACACTAACATTTTTTAAAGATAAAAAGCAACGTGTTTTTTTCTTTATAGTTTGGCATAGAAGATTAAAAAGTCAAAAACATTCCAAGGAAGGGCTGACAGTTCTCATCAATGAAGACAGAGAGTTGGCTAAGCTGCAAAGTCTGGCGGCTGGAGTAGGACTGGCTAACGCCTGCTGTGCAGTACAGTATGTTGCCATCTTTATGGATGTAATAGAAAGAGTGTTCATGCATCCTGCATCTCCCTGGGCTCTTCTGGTGTCATTAGTAATATTATCTTCTAGTCTAAACTGTGGCCTGAGATGAAAAGCAAATTATGTCATCATCCTAGAGGAAAAATACAGGGAAAAAAATTGTATTTCCAGTGCTTACTAGTGTTATTCAAAAATCAATGCAAATATAAAATACTTCATGTGTGGAAGGTGGTAACATAGTTGATTCAACTGGAATAATGGTTTGAGAAGCCAGGAAATTCTTTTCTTTTTCTTTTTTTGGCCAGATCTCATGTAGCTGGCTGCAAACTTGCCATGTAGCTGGGAAAATGACCTTGAACTCCTGATCCTCCTGCCACTACTTCCCTAGTGCTGGGATTATAAGTGTGTGGTACAAAGCTCAGCTGGAAAGAGAGAAAATCTGTAAAGGTCTTATTGTTCTTCTCTTAAGCCATTAAAGAAATTGTATGATGACTGCCTCTGTAAGGCAGATAAGTTTTGAACATTTGTTATCATTATACTTAAGAAAAAAAAAAGTGTTTCTTTGTATAAGACACTGTATTATGTTGTATGTTTAAAAAAAAATGTGTTCATAGACCTTACTTCATGAAACTTCTATTTCAAGACATAAAGCCAAAGGATTTTTTAAAAAGTAGGTACACAGATTACATAAATACATTGGCTTTTCAGCAGTGATTTTTATTTGAGAAAATACTACACATCTGATAACTGAGATTCTCCATTACAAACCTAAAACATCTTTCTTTAATCTAGAGTCTTCTGCTACCATCATAATTTTCCAGGTGAGAAGACTGTTTTCTTTTTCTTGATAGTTAGCCTGATGATGATACAGTATATTTTTGTGGTCATAGTAAATTTTACTATGAACAAGATCATGTACATGAGACAGGTAAAATGAAAGCTCAAAAGCCCAGATGCAGTCAGGTATGGTGATGCGCACCTTTGATCTCAGCGCGGGAGGCTGAGCTAGGAAAATTACTATGCGTTTGAGGCTAGCATGGAGCTTCAGAGTAAGTTCTATGTCATCCTGGGTTAGAATGAGCCCCTACCTTGAAAAAAACAAACAACAACAAGCCCAGTTGGATCCATTGCTAACTTGCCGTAGCAAAGGAGAAGTTAATAACTACTAATCTCAAATGTGTGAGCATGAGTGCCTCAGGGTCCCTTGTTACTACAAGTGAAATGCCAGATGTTTGTGCCATGTTTTGCCTCAGGCATTATGTGGATGGCTGGGGAATTTTGCCGTGGCCATGCCATCAGGCTTTGTAAGCAATGACTGACCCATTTCCCTAGCTTGAATAACTACAAATCTTAAGACAGCACACATACACACATGCATTTTTCTGGAGGAATGAGGGTACTTAGAAGCAAAGTGACATGCTCTAATTATGTAAACTTGGTAGAATAGGGAAGTAAAGGAACACATAGCAGAATGTACAAAGCTTGCCAAGCTCCGAGGTTGCACTATTTCTCTAATAGAAACTTGTAAGCCCTACATATTCAGAGAGAACAAACATATTATTATTTTACAGTACTGTTCCAACCCAAGAGGAGATTGAAAATCTTCCTATCTTCCCTCGGGAAAATCTGACTCTGCATCTTTTGTTGGGAAGTGGAGCCTTTGGGGAAGTGTATAAAGGAATAGCTGTAGACATCTTAGGAGGAGGAAGTGGAGATATCAAAGTGGCAGTGAAGGTAATGTGGATCTTTGAACTTTTCGATGTGATATAACGATAATAAAAAGTTCAGTGCTACTAGTTGATAAGAGGTCTAATAGAAGGAATACACTTATCAATATGAATTGAAATTTCAAGATAAAAGAACTTTAAGGTACTCACTAATAATGAAATTATAAAAGTTCAAGATTATAGGGCTGGAGAGATGGCTTAGTGGTGAAGAGCTTGCCTGTGAAGCCTAAGGACCCTGGTTCGAGGCTCAATTCCCTAGGACCCATGTTAGCCAGATGCACAAGGGGGTGCACGCATCTGGAGTTCATTTGCAGTGGCTGGAGGCCCTGGCATGCCCATTCTCTCTCTCTCTCTCTCTGTCTCTCTCAAGTAAATAAAAATAAATAACAAAAAACAACAACAAAAAAGTTCAAGATTATGGATATGCTAATATTCTTGTTTTTATCACTACCTAATATATCTCAATCAAAACATCACAATGTATATCATATATAGGCACATAAAATTAATCAAAAATGAAGAATGGTAGAATATAGAAGTCTGTTGATAGCTACAAAAGCCACAAGTTATTTTTCCTCATTTCTTACATAGATTTGTTAATCAACAGAAAATTTCCAGGTTTTATAATATTTCTAAGGCTATTATTTTGCTAAGACCTGACAAGGGGTTATTTCCCACAGAAAATACTCTAAGAGAATTGGAAATTTTAAAAATATATTTATTTAAAGAGAGAGAGAGGGAGAGGAAGAAAGAATGAGTACACCAGGGCCCTATACTATGACAAATGAATTTCACATGCCACTTTGTACATCTGGCTGTACGCAGGTACTGGGAGTTCAAAACCAGGCCATCAGGCTTTTTAAACAAGCACCTTTAATTTCTCAGGCATCTCTCCAGTCTCATAAAACACATACATTTTAAAAACATGTTTTGAGGTAGGGTAACACTCTAGCTCACGCCGACCTGGAACTCATTCTGTAGCCCAGGTTAGCTTCAACTCATGATGATCCTTCTATCAGCCTCCTGAATGCTGTGATTACGGCATGAGCTACCATGTCTAGCTCTAAAACATATTTTAAAGGAACTAGACCAGGGACTGGCAAATGTTTCCGAAACAAGTATATGATGAATATGAAGGCTTGTTGGCCACACAGTCTCTACTGCAATTACTGAATTCTGCAAGTGAGTATGCAAACAAATAAAATATGATATATTCCAATAAAACTGTATTTATGAACATTGAAATTTGATTTTCATATGCTATAATACAGTATTCTGATTTTGATTTTTATCTACCATTTAAATTTGTAAAGACTAATTTCAGATCACGGATTGCACAGCAATAAGTGGCAGACTAGATTTGTCCCACAGGCTATAGTTTGTTGATGTCTGCCATAAAATTGTTTGCCATAGTACATTTAAATGCATTTTTAAGGAACCCCTGCAATATACTGCCTTATTTTCATAAAACTCTCTTTTAATAGAGGGTGATGAACCTTACATAATTAAGCAATACCTTTTTTTGTTTGAGACAAAGTCTCATGTAGATGGGCAGGCTGTGAATTCATAATGATCCCCCTACCTCAGTTTCCAAAGTGCTGGGATTACAGGTCTGACTGAGGACTACACCCAGTCTATGTGGTACTGGGATTGAAACCAGGGCTTTTTGCATGGTAGAGAAACACTATCAACTGGGCTACATCCCCAGCCCCATAATTAAAGCAATATATTAATTACTGCATATTAGTGTTTTATTGCTCTATGGATGTCCAGCTAAGTTGGCAAAATTCTTCCCACTCCCAAATAATATAATTCAAAAGTCCTTTGGTTTAGTCATGCCAGCTCAGAGCTGGCAACTCTAAAATTTTCTTGACTATTTTTTCATGCTTGCTGCTTCATAATCCCAATGTAGGTACAAAGAATTAGACATCGCGTCTTCATTCAGGCCAGAAAGAGGAGGTAAAATTGTGTTATGTGTATTTTCAAGAAAGCAAAATTTTTGTGTTTTTAATGTTTAATTGATACTTTATTTATTTATTTTTAGTTTTGTACTCAGTGAATGCAGTAGAGTTAGTACCATTGCTAGCTTCCTCCCTGTCCTCCCCCCTCCCCTTGGCCCATCCTTGTTGGGATATATGCATTGTGGGTTTAGCTCTCAGTATGGGTAGGAGGAAATGTCTGTGTGTAACATGACAAAACCTGTGGCTCTGATATTCTTTCTGCCCACCTCTTCCACAAATTTCCCTGAGCCATGTTGGGTTCATTTTAGCTCTGAAGAAAGCAAAATTTTCCGTAAACCTCTCTCTTCCCCACTAGATTTTCTCTTGCATTTTATTGGCCAGAACTGAGGCATATGACCACTTCTATTTGTAAAAAGTTTAGAGAATTGCAGAACAGACTTTTAACAACAGATTTTATTGACAACTTAAAATTTTATTTGTTTGTAAGAAGATGTGTGTGAGTGAGTGAGTGAGTATGTGTGTGTGTGAGAGAGAGAGACAGAGAGAGACAGAGAGAGAAAGAGAGAGAGAGAGAGAGAGAGAGAGAGAGAGAGAGAGAGAGAGAGAGAGAGGGAGAGAATAGGTACACTAGGGCCTCTAGCCACCACAAATGAGCTCCAGATGTATGCACCACTTTATGAATCTGGCTTTCTGTGGGTACTGGGGAATCAACTCAGGCACAAATGTCTTAACCACTGAGCAATCTCTCCAACATTATTGACAACATTTTATAAATATGTAATGTTTTTTGACATAATCCCCCTTCATTAACTTCTCTTATTATCCCTCCCCCATCCTCTGTTCACTGAGCTTCTTCCTAACTAGTCCCTCTTCTACTTTGTTGCAAAACAAACTTTCATGATTCACTTAGATTAACTACTTAGTTCTGGATAACATGCCTCCAAGTACTGAACTAAGGTGTTAACTTCACAGAAGGCATGAAAGTAGATGTTAGGTAGAAAATTTGAAAAATAAAACAATGACCCATTAAAAGCCAAAATTTAATATTCCTACATTGTGAAGGGATCTTGTCTAAATGTTACTAAGCCATTTAGATAGATTTTATTCTTTGAATGCTAGTAATAAGGGAGTTTACAGACCATAAATACATGATGTATCTGTGATATTTCCAGCTTTCAGGGTGAATTTTGAAAACTAAACCAAATCAAAACAAAACAAATTGAAACAAAAATTGTCTCCATTAACCCACTCAGCTTCCAGAAATGTTTACTGTGTCAATTTCTGACTCATTTGTATGTTTCACAGACATTGAAGAAGGGCTCCACAGAACAGGAGAAGGTCGAATTCCTGAAGGAAGCACATATGATGAGGTATCAACATAGCTCAGAAAGAAGTAAATTTCTCTAACTATTTTGGTATGAAGCTTTTACATCTCTGTGTTGAATTAAAAAAGGGTTTTTTTTTGTATTGTTTTTGTTTTTAGACAGAAACACTTGTAACCCAAATTGGCCTCAAACTCACTGTGTAGCTAAGGATGGCCTTGAATCCCTGATTCAGTTGTTCTCACCTATCAAGTGCTAGGATTACAAGTGTGCCACCTTTTAACACACACACAAAAAATGACTTGTTGTCAAAGTAAATATTGCTGAAAACTTTAAGAAGAAATATGTCTGTATGCACAGGCATTCTATAGAAGCCAATCTTCTGGGCCTAAGGAAGGCAGTCCCCACATGAAGATTCTCTTTTTATCTTAATAGTATTCTGTAAGTGAATTCTGAGGATGAATAGCTTTAAAAATGTTCTTGTTCTTCCAAATGTGAGATGATGGACCAAAGAGACATGGCCAGGGAGAGTAATTTTAACCACTCTGATGTTAGTGAGAATATCCCTTGTCTAGGAAACTTTTTTGCAAGGTTTGGGTCAGTCACTATCATGAGGACTGCTGAAGGACATCTCAAAGAAGAGAACTGAAGCAGAGGCTCATGGGAGGACAAGATGTGACCTCTGGTCTCTAGACTGGGATTTACTTTGATGCCTTCAGAAACCAATTATGTTGAAACCTGAAGGCCTCAGTGTCCCCCTAAAAGACAGATATATACCATAATTGTGATGATAAAGACATGTTTTCAAATATCTTCTGAAGAAGGTGATTAGTCAAAATTATGTCCTTTCTCAAATCTTTTTAACAGAATAGAAACATTATTTCTTCTAAAACTCATTCTATTCTCCTCATTCATGCATCTTCCACTAGGGCTGTCCATGTTACCTCCTTAAGGCTAGCACACAGATCTGTACTTGTTTGGAAGAAAACTATGAGTAAAGAGTCATTCTGAAGTTGGGCGTGGTGGCGCACGCCTTTAATCCCAGCACTTGGGAGGCAGAGGTAGGAGGATTGCCATGAGTTCAAGGCCACCCTGAGATGACAGAGTTAATTCCAGGTCAGCCTGGACCAGAGTGAGACCCTACCTCAAAAAACCAAAAAAAAAAAAAAAAAAAAAAAAAAAAAGAGTCATTCTGCCCCATGAAGACCCTTAACTGGTAAGCTACCACAACGATGTCACCCAGTTTATGCTTTTCCACCTTTCAGCAAGTTTAATCACCCCAACATTCTGAAGCAGCTTGGAGTCTGTTTGCTGAACGAACCCCAATACATTATTCTGGAGCTGATGGAAGGGGGAGACCTTCTATCCTATTTGCGCAAAGCCCGGAGGACAACGGTAGGCAGTGTGTTCCACAGTATTGGCCACTGACAGAAAACCCCTATAGTTTCCTACTAATTTTCATTATGTTCATTAGGCTGCAGGTTTGGCTGGTGGGAAAACCTTCTAAGGCTTCTGTGAGAAGAAATTTAATTTCCCTATGTGTTAGATAAGGGTTGTTAGATCCCTGATTTCATGTTTGAGCTTACTTTTAGTATGTAATGAGAAAATAGGTCTGTTTTTTCTTTTTTTAAATATATATATGTATATATATATATGATATATATAATATATATATATTGACAACTTCTATACTTACAGACAACAAACCATGGCACTTCCTTTTCCTCCCCTCCTCCACTTTCTCCTTCATAACTCTGCTCTCTGTCATATCCTCTCCCTCTGTCTGTTAGTCTCTCTATTAATTTGATGTCATGATCTTTTTCTCCTATTATGAGGTTCTCGTTTGGGTATTGCTAGGAACTGTGAGGTCTTGGATATTCAGGCCAAATTCTGTCCAGACAGTTGTATGTAAGGAGTGGTACCCTTCCTTTGACTCTTATATTCTTTCTGCCATGTCTTTCACAATGGACCCTGAGCCTTGGAGGGTGTGAGATGTTTCAGTGCTGGACACTTCTCCATCCCTTCTCAGCACTATGTTGCCTTTTGGGTCATTCTGGTGGTCATTGCCATCTGAAAAGAGAAGCTTCTCTAACCAGAAGTAAGAGTAGCATTAATTTGTGAGTATGAACATTAAGTGTAGTGCTTTCAGGGCAATTTGGTGAGAGTAATATATGCATTTATCCAGACAAGAACAGGGTTTATACCCCTAAGGCTCATGACCTCCCCTGCCATAGAATTTTGATTAGGTTTTCATTACCAGGCATGTATTCCCTCCCATACATTGGGCCTTCAGTCCAATTAGAGAGCAATTGGTTTCTCTCAGAGCAGACATGACACTGTTGCATTCGTTCAGTCATTTGGCCTGTCTGGCCAAACTTGAGGTTTCCAGTGTCTACTGTTTTCCAGGCTGATGACTTCTGTCTCCCATAAGACTGCATACAGTGAAGCTTTTTTCCAGATTTCAGTTGATTGGGCTACAGAGAGAGAGGTTTTGTGCTTGTCACCACCTTGATTTCTCAGTGACTTTGCCTCTAAGGCATGTAAAGTCTTCAGCAATAGGGTCTTACCATCTCTTTATCACGGGGAACCAAGGGCCTTGTCAATAGCATGTAATGTTTTGGAGGCAACAGTGACATCCCTGGCCAATGACCACTGGGAGGTATCTCATCCTTAGCACTGAAATTTTCTAGTAACAATCTATGGCTTCTGGATGTGCCATTATTTAAGAAAGTAGATTTTCATATGTCTTATGACATATTCAGAATGTCTTGAATTTTGATTGATCCTCCCCCCTGACCTTCTTTTATACAATCTCTTACCTGACCTCACTTAGGCCTTTCCCCTCCCTGTAATATGCTCTTCTACTTACATATATACAATACCATCCTCTTAAAACCTTCCCTCTCCTCCCTCCCTTATAGCCTTTTCTTAGAGTATGATCTTCTGCTACTTATTTTTGGTTCCAGATCATGCATAAGTCTATACATACGTAGCTAGGATCCACATATAAAAGAGAACATGCAATGTTTGGGCTTTTGGGGCCTGTGTTACCTCACTTAGTATAATGCTTTCCAGATCCATCCATTTCCCTGCAAATTTCCTAATTTCATTTTTCTTTACTGCTGAATAGAACTCCATTGTGTAGATGTGCCACATCTTTACTATCCATTCATTTGTGGATGAACATCAAGGCTGGTTCCATTTCCTAGCTATTGTGAATAGAGCAGCAATAAACATGGTTGTGCAAGTATCTCTAAGGTAGTCAGAAGAGTCATTAGGATATATGCCTAGGAGTGCTATAGCTGGATCATATGACAAATTTATTTTTAGCTGTCTCAAGAACCTCCACACCAATTTCCACAATGGCTGTACCAGATTACATTCCTACCAACAGTGCAGACAGTTCTCCTTTTACCACATCCTCTTCAACATTTATTGTCATTTGTTTTTTTGTTGGCAGCCATTCTGATGGGAGAGAGATAGAATATCAAGGTAGTTTTAATTTGCATTTCCCCGAAGAACACCTTTTTAGATATTTATATGCTATCTGTATTTCTTCCAGTGAAACCTCTCTATTTAGTTCCACAGCCCATTTTTTGTTTGGGTTGTTTGATTTCTTATTGTTCTGTGTTTTGAGTTCTTTGTATATTCTGGATATTAATCCTCTGTCAGATGTGTAAGTGGCAAAGGTTTTCTCCCATTTTGTAGGTTGTCTCTTTGTTCTATTCACAGTGTCCTTTGCTGCACAAAAGCTTTGTAATTTCATGAGTCCCCAGTGGTTGATTAGTGGTTTTATTTGCTGAGCAATTGGGGTTATATTCAGAAAGCCACTACCTATGCCCATATGTTGAATGGTTTCCCCTATCTTTTCCTCTAGCAATTTCAGAGCGTCAGGTCTGATATTAAGGTCCCTGATCCACTTGGATTTGATTCTTGTGCATGGAGAAAGACAAGGATCTATTTTCATTTATCTACATATAGATATCTAGTTTTCTGAGCATCACTTGTTGAAGAGCCTGTTTTTTCTCCAATGAATATTTTTGGCATTTTTGTCAAAAATCAGATTGCTGTCACTGCCTGGATTAACATCTGGGTCCTCTATTCTGTTCCAAGAATTTACACATCTGTCTTTGTTACCAAGGCTATGTAATATAGCTTAAAATCGGGTATGGTGATACCACCAGCCTTATTTTTGTTGGATATTTGAGGATTTTTATACTTCCAAGTGAAATTTAGGATTTTTTTTTCTATTCTGGTGAAGAATGCCATTGGAATTTTAATGGGGATTGCATTAAACATGCAGACTGCTTTTGGTAAGATTGACATTTTCACAATATTGATTCTTCTAATCCAAGAACATAGGATATCTTTCCATTTCCTTGTGTCTTCTGAATTTTCTTGCTTGAGTGTTTTAAAGTTCTCATTGCAGAGTTCTTTCACTTCTTTAGTTAAGTTTATTCCAAGGTTCTTTCCTTCCTTCTTTCTTTCTTTCTTGCCTGCTTGCTTGCTTGCATCCCTCCTTTCTTTCTTTCTTTCTCCCTTCCTTCCTTCCTTCCTTCCTTCCTTCCTTCCTTCCTTCCTTCCTTCCTTCCTTCCTTCCTTCCTTCCTTCCTTCCTTTCTTTCTTTCTTTCTTTCTTTCTTTCTTTCTTTCTTTCTTTCTTTCTTTCTTTCTTTCTTTCTTTCTTTCTTTCTTTTTGAGGCAGTTGTGAATGGGAGAGATTCCCAGATATAATTCTCTGCATATTTGTTTTTAGTATGTAGGAAAGTGTATTTATTTTTGTCCTGCTATGTTGCTGAAAATGTTTATCAGCTCTAGTAATTTGCTGGGAGAATTTTTAGGGTTTTTAATGTTTAGAATCATATCATCTGCAAATAGTGATAATCTGATCTCTTCCTTTCCAATCTGTATCCCTTCTATGAGTTTCTCTTGCTTTATTGCTATCACTAAAACTTCCAGTACTATATTAAATAAAAGTGGGGAGAGTAGATACCCTTGTTTTATTCCTGAATTTACTGGAAAAGTTTAGAGTTTTTTACCATTTAGTATTATGTTGGCTGTAGGTTTGTCATAAATAGCTTTTATTATGTAGAGATATGTTCCTTCTAGTCCCAGTTCTGTAATACTTTTAGAATGAAAGGATGTTGAATTTTGTCGAATGCCTTTTCTGCATCTATTGAGGTGATCATGTGATTTTTGTCTTTCAGACCAATTATATGATGTATTACATTTATTGATTTGCATATGTTGAAATATCCCTGATCCCTGCCAACTTGGTCGGGGTGAATAATCTTTTTTGTTGTTGTTTCTTTTTATTTATTTGAAAGTGACAGACAGAGAAAGAAAGAGGCAGATATATATACAGAGAGAATGGGTGTGCCAGGGCCTGCAGCCACTGAAAATGATCTCTAGATGCGTGCTCCCCCTTGTGCATCTGGCTAACGTGGGTCCTGGGGAATTGAGCCTCAGACTGGGATCCTTAGGCTTCACAGGCAAGCGCTTAACCACTAAGCCAGCTCTCCAGCCCTGAATAATCTTTTTGATATATTCTTCTATTCTGTTTGCCAATATTTTGTTCAGAATATTTGTATCTATGTTTAAAAGGGAAATTAGTCTTTAATTTTTTTGTTGTGGTTGTTCTGTCTTTGCCTGGTTTTCGTATAACGGTGATGCTGGCTTCATAGAAGGAGCTCAGTAGAATTCCTTCCTTTTCTAATTTAAGGAAAAGTTTGAGAAACATTGGTGTTAGTTCTTCCATGAAGGTCTGGTAAAATTCACTGGTGAATCCATCTGTGCCAGGGCTTGTTTTAGTTGGGAGACTTTTTATAACCGCTTGGATCTCTGTACTTGTTATAGGTCTATTTAAGTGGCTTATCTCATCTTGATTTAATCTTGGTAGGTCATATGAATCAATGAAATCATCCATTTCTTTCAGATTTTCAAACTTAGAGGCATATATGTTCTTAAAGCATGTCCTTATAATTGTCTGAATTTCTTTGCTATCTGTTGCAATGGTGCCTTTTTCATCTCTAATTTTATTAATTTTTGTCTCTTCTGGTCAAATCTGCTAAGGGTTTATCAATTTTGTTTATTCTTTCAAAGAGCCAACTCTTTGTTTCATTGATTCTTTGGATTGTTTTTTGTTTCTACTTCATTAATTTCTGCCCAATCTTTATGATTTTTCTCATCTACTGCTTTTTGGTTTGCCTTGTTCTTCTTTTTCCAAGGCCTTAAGGTGAAGCATTAAATTGTTTATTTGTGAACTCTGTAATTTTTTAAAAAAAATTGTTCATTTTTATTTTGTTTATTTATTTTTTATTTATTTTTATTTATTTATTTGAGAGCAACAGAGAGAGAAAGAGAGAGAGAGAGAGAGAGAGAGAATGGGCACGCCAGGGCCTCCAGCCACTGCAAACAAACTCCAGATGCATGCGCCCCCTTGTGCATCTGGCTAATATGTATGCTGGGGAATTGAGCCTCAAACCAGGGTCCTTAGGCTTCACAGGCAAGCGCTTAACTGCTAAAACATCTCTCCAGCCCCCAGGAAGGTCTTTTAAACTGGGCATGGTGGTGCATGCCTTTAATCCCAGCACTTAGGAGGTAGAAGTAGGAGGATAAACTGCAAAATCAAGGCCACCCTAAGACTACATAGTGAATTCCAGGTCAGAGTGCTAGAGCAAGACCCTACCTCAAAAAAAACACAAACTTTTATTTATGCTTCATATTTACTGCCTGCTTCACCTTGTCTTCCTGGAATGTTTTCTCCCATCAATCTTTTCTTCTGAGGTTCCTAAGAGATACATTTCTTCCATGTTTCCAATTCTTCCTACCTGCGGGGAATCACGAAAGAAACCAAGCCACTGTCCCAAGATCACCCAGCATTGATGTGGGCTGCCTGTGCTCTGTCCTTTGACTTTACAGCTCCTCCAGTGACCCAGAAGGCCTTCCTTGTCCCCAAAGCAGAGGTCACAGATGGGACAACAGTAGATTTTCTGCTTCTAGTGGGTCTGTTGGTGGTTGACCAGCTGGGAGAATGACCTAAAGGACTTGCCACAATAGAAGCAGTGGTTGGGTTGCTCTATGAAGTGGGTCTTCTGGTGGCTGGAGAGATGGATTTTCTTGCTAAAAGTCAAGGGACATTGGGAACAAGAGAAGACTTTGAACCTTGAATGCTTCACTGAGAGTTGGATCTGATACCCAGGCAAGAAGTTCTATTGTCAGCTGTCTGGGTCCTGGTCCTAGAACCCTTGATTTTAAAATAGGTTCCTTGGTCCTTGCAACTGATGCCTGGTTCATATCCACAAGTTCCTGGATGGACTCTTGGCATGGGAGGATAGGTGCCTGGAATCCAGCTGCTATATCTGTAATCTTTATATGTTTCTGGTGTCCAGCCACTGGCTTGTGATTCTAGTGTATCTTCTGATGGTGCTTGACCTCAGACTGGTCTCGGAAGCTCTTTCCATGCATGGGGCATGAATGAGGCCTATATCCCATATGTACACGTCGGTGATGGCTCAATACAGAAGCATCACAATAGGTCTTGTCACAGAGTGTGCAACAGAAAGGCCTTTCCCTACAATGCAGGCACCTGTGGTAAGTGATAGCCTTGGAACTCCAAAATAACTTCCCACACTGGTTGCAGCTATTAGCCCACTTAGGGCTGAGAACAAGCTGGTGGCTATGGAGGTGGGAGCTCTTACTGAAACGCCTGCCACAGGTGTGACAGAGAAAAGGTGGCCCAGCTTGTGATGCTTGGGACACTGGGGTCCTATCCATAGTCCCACCTGGAACAGAGTGTGGGATCTGGCCTTCCCCTCTGCAAGTAAGGGAGATCTTATCACGACTCCCCTTACATCTCAGATTATGACCTCGTTCTTGATGTTCCTCCTTCTTGCCTCCTGAAAGCAGATCTGTTGTGTTTGAGGGAGAGAGATCTATTTTCCTCTGTCCCCTCTCTTCTTGCTTGAACTTGGTGATAAGATCCACAGATGCCAAGTTCTTGAAGGTTTTTGACATATCATCCTTATAAAGGGCCTTCTAATTGGCATCCAGACATTCCCATTTTTCCTGGGTAAAATTTACTGCCACATCCTCAAAGGTGACTGGAATTTTGAGCTCCAGGCTTGAAGTTTCAGATGTGATGGCTGAATCTGCCTCTTCCAGCAGACAGCCACTTCCTCCAGATGCTGTACCCTTGCACTCAGAAGGTTGAGGCAGGAAGAGTTTGGTAGGCAGCCATCCTCCGCTACAGTGCGAGCTCGAGGCTAGCTTGGTCTCCATGAGACCTTGTTATCTGGTGCACCCAAGAAGAGCACTTCACAGCCTTTTGAAGGAGACATGGAAACACACATCTTAGAAATGTATGTCAAAGCTGGGCGTGATGACATAGAGACTCTACCTCAGAAAACCAAAAAAAGAAAGAAAGAGAAAGAAGGAAAGAAGGAAGGAAGGAAGGAAGGAAGGAAGGAAGGAAGGAAGGAAGGAAGGAAGGAAGGAAAGGAAGGAAGGGAAGGAAGGAAGGGAAGGAAGGAAGGAAGGAAGGAAGGAAGGAAGGAAGGAAGGAAGGAAGGAAGGAAGGAAGGAAGGGAGGAAAGAGTAATTTTTAAATATAGGCACTTATAGCTATAAATTTCCCTGTTAGGACTGCCTTCATTGTGTTCCAAAGGTTTTGGTATGTAATATTATGATCATCATTTGATTCTATGAAATTATTGATTTCCTTTTTGATTTCTTCAATGACCCACTAATCATTCAATAGTGTACTGTTTAGTCTCTATGAATTTCTGTATGCTCTGTAGCTTTTCTTGTTGCTGATTTGCAGTTTAATTCCATTATAGTCAGATAGAGTACAAGGGATTATTTCAATTTTCCTATATTTGTGAAGATTTGCTTTGTGTCCTAATATATGGTCTATTTTAGAGAATGTTCCATGTGCTGCTGAGAAAAATGTATATTCTGCAGCATTTGGATGGAATGTTCTGTTAGGTCCATTTGTTCCATGACACCATTTAATTCAGATGTCTCCCTGTTTATTTTTTGCCAGGATGACCTGTCAGTTGATGAGATTGATGTACTGAAATCTTCCACTACAATTGTGTTTGATGCTATCCGTGACCTTATGTCTAATAGTGTTTGTTTGATGAAACTGGAAGCCCCCATGTTAGGTGCATATATGTTTAGGATTGGCATGTCGTCCTGCTGCAGAGTTTCTTTAATCAGTATAAAATGACCTTTATCTTTCCTCAATAATGTTGGTTTATAAGAGTTATTAAGTTATGGACTTATTCTCACCTTTCTTCTTATCTTGTAGTGTTTTTCCTTTACTTGCTTGTTTTAACTGTTATTTGAGTGTGACTTATTTTTCCTATTTCCTCCTGTGTGTTTTTTGCTTTCTCTTAGGCATTAAGTATTCCTTCAGGGCTGGAGAGATGGCTTAGCGGTTAAGCGCTTGCCTGTGAAGCCTAAGGACCCCGGTTCGAGGCTCGGTTCCCCAGGTCCCACGTTAGCCAGATGCACAAGGGGGTGCACGCGTCTGGAGTTCGTTTGCAGAGGCTGGAAGCCCTGGCGAGCCAATTCCCTCTCTCTCCCTCTATCTGTCTTTCTCTCTGTGTCTGTCGCTCTCAAATAAATAAATAAATAATTAAAAAAAAAAAAGAATTCCTTCAAAGCCAGGCATGGTGATGCCTTTAATCCCAATACTAGGGAGGCAGAGGTGGGAGAATCACCGTGAGTTTGAGGCCACCCTGAGACTACATAGTGAGTTCCAGGTCAGCCTGGGCTAGAGTGAGACCCTACCTCAAAAAACCAAAAAAAAAAAAAAAAGAATTCCTTCACGTTTTTTTTCTGTAGAGCTGGTTTAGTTGTCATAAGTTCCTTTAGGCTTCTTTTGTTGTGGAATACCCTTATTTCTCCATCAATTTGTATAGATAGCTTTTCAGGGTAAAGTAATCTTGGTTGACAGTTGTTATCTTTCAGAACTTGGAATACATCATTCCAAGCCCTTCTGGCTTTTAAAGTTTGTGTTGAGTAATCTGCAGTTATTCTGATAGGCTTGCCTTTGTAAGTGACTTGCTTTTCCTCTCTAACTGCTTTCAATATATTTTCTTTGGTTTGTGTGTTTAGTAGTTTAATTATAACATGGTGTGGAGAGGTTCTTTCCAGTTTGTCTGTTTGGTGTTCTAAAAGCTTCTTGTATCTGCATTGGCATTTCTTTCCCAATTGGGGGAAAAGTTCTTCTGTGATTTTGCTGAAAACACCTATTAAGCCTCTGGATTGAGATAATTCTTCTTCTGTTATACCCTGAATTCTTATGTTTGATATTTTCATCATGTCCTGGAAATCTTAAAATTCCCATTCATACCTTGCTATTAGCTTGACTTTCTCTTTGTTGGACTGTATTAGATCTGCTACCTGGTCTTCTGGTTTAGATATGCTGTTTTCTCCTTCATGCATTCTACTGGAGAGACTTTGCACAGAGATTTTTTTTTACTTCACTAACTGTATTCTTTTTTTTTTTTTAATTTAATTTATTAGTTTTCTTTTCAATAAATACAGGCAGTTTGGTACCATTATTTAGGCTCATCTGTGATCTACCCCCTCCCATTAGACCCTCCTTGTTATTGAAAATGGGTCGTGCATTGTGGAGTTAGCCCCCAGTTATTAGTATGATAAATGTCTCTGAAAATCATGACCCAACATGTAACTCTGACATTCTTTCCGCCCCCTCTTCCGCAAGATTTCCCTGAGCCATGTTGGGTTCATTTTTGGTCTGCTTCAGTGCTGAGGTGTTGGGGGCCTCTGAGGCTCTGGCTCTCTGATTTGGTAGGAGTTAATTTTTCTCTGCGTTGATCTCCTTCCCCTTTGTGCTGGTATCCGGTTCACAGGAAAACATCACCCTTGCTTATTTTGCCAGTTGTCCTTAGTTTCAGTTGGGCCCCTTTTGAGGTATGTTGGGGCAGCTCTCTTCATAGGATCTGCATCTATCTGGAAAAGAGAAGCAGATTCTCCAACGGAGAGTAAGTTAGCACCCGGAAAATTGAGATAACACTTACTTTTTTGATAGACAGTATGGTAGGTTTAGGCCCTCTTATACCCCGTGATTGATGGTAGCTTGATATTGTAGAGTGGGCTTGTGTTTGGGTATGGTTCTGACTTGTTTCCCAGCTCCAGCTAAGGGTCTAGTACCACTGAATGGATCAGTTAGCCAAATCAAGAGCAATTGATTCCTCACCATGGCTGTGTACCACTATTGCACTTGTGTGGGCATCACATCCGGTTATTTGTTGCTAATTAGGTTAAAAAATGTGTTGCTTGGACAGATCTTGGTCATTTCCCCCAGTTGCCTATATAGCGCCTTCTGGCACTAGACACGTTGACTGTCTGGGGACTGACTCTCTCCTGGCTTCCAGCCATATCATTCCATTTTACGTGTCAGCTGCGTATGGAGTCTTCAGCAATAGGGTCTTACCACTGGCCTTTGGTGGGTCATCAAGTACTGGCCTTATCCCTAGAATTTACAAAGAACTCAAAAGTCTAAACAATAAGAAGACAAATACCCCACTCACAAAATGGGGCACAGAGTTAAACAGGCAATTCACAGAGGAAGAGATACAAATGGCAAACACACACCTAAGAAAATGTTCATCATCCCTAATCATCAGAGAAATGCAAATTAAAACAACTATGAGATTCCACCTTACCCCAATAAGGATAGCCAACATCAAAAGGTCAAATGAAAATAAATGCTGGCAAGGATGTGGAGAAGCAGGGACACTCATTCACTGTTGGTGGGAATGCAGGATGGTACAACCACTTTGGAAAGCAATATGGAGACTCCTGAAAAAGCTGGCTATAGAAATACCAACAGACCCAGTTATACCATTACTGGGCATGTACCCTAAAACCTTCAAACCAAAAGCCAGAGAGATTTGCTCAACCATGTTTGTAGCAGCTCAATTCGTAATAGCTAAAAGCTGGAATCAACCCAGATGTCCATCATTAGAAGAATGGATAACAAAGATGTGGTATATCTACACAATGGAATTCTATACAGCAGTAAGAAAAAACGACATAAAGAAATTTGAGGAAAAATGGTTGAACCTGGAACAGATCATTCTCAGCGAACTTACCCAATCACAGAAAAAAAATCGACACATAGTCTCACTCATCTGCAACACATAACCTGAATCTGCCCAAGATGCCTTATATACCCAGCAAGCACCTCATGGACTAGACAATAAGATGGATGGGAGGATGGGGAGGGAATAAAAGGGTGGAAAACAGTAATCCGGACCCAAATGGCAATGGTAACATAAAATTCTACTTCCTAAAAGACAGACCAAATGGCTGAACCTTCACTAGACCCTTACAGGAAACACCTGAACCACAAGACACTGGAGAGGGTAGGATCAAAACTGACCCAAATCTCCTACATCTTCCCTCCCTCCCTCTCCCCCTCTCCCCTCTATCTCTCTCCTCTCTAACTCTTGTATATTAGTTATCTTTTTCCTCAATTTCTTAGTGGACATTGACCTGTAATCCCCACTTCCAGCTTGGGCCTACCATCCACAATGAGCTTTTGATAAGAGAAACCTACAAGGTTTCCCACTAACTATATTCTTTAGAGCCAGGATTTCAGCCTGGTTTTTCTTCAGTATAGCTATTTCCTTACTCATGTGTTATAATGACTTCTTTATTTCATTAATCTGATTTCCTGTGTTCTCTTTCTGAAGTTTGTTTTCTCCTTTGATTCCCTTCATTTCTTCTCTGATTTCTTTGAGCATAGATACCATCATTTACTTGAAATCTTTGTCAAGCATGTCATCTAAAACAGATCATTTCTGATGGATTTATAGTTTTTGGTAGGACTGTATTGTCTTGATTCTTTGAGTTTCTTGTATTATATTTTAGCAACTTTTACATCCTGAATTGATTTGATGCTTTGTTTTTCTAATTATCTGCAGTGTTCCCAGGCATGGCAGTCCTCTATATAACCTCAGGATATGAGTTCAAGGTGCCAAGTGTAGCCCTTGTCCCCCAATGAAGCCACAGAAGTAATCCTAGGTGTTGAATTTTCTTGCTAAGCAATTATTCTAGTGGACTGGGTGGAATAATAATTTACTGGCAAATTCTAAACTTCACCTGAGTAACATATACAATCAATAAAAACCAGCACAAAATATGAAATTACGGGGATTAAAACAAACAGATAGTCATATAAAGCCAAAATACCTAAGGATGTGTGTTGTTCTACACCCTTAATCTTGTCAGCTGAGAGGTAGAGATTTCTGTTCCGAATTGGGTTCCAGGTCAACCTGGATCTGGATCAGACCCTGCCCCCAATAATGACAGAAGAAAAAACAAAGCCCCTATATATATATAAAAACACCAAAGGCAAAAATATTCAAGCCCCAAATACAGGTTATTTGAAAATGGTAAAGCCAGCTAAGAATATATATTCCCTATATCCCATAACCTGCACTGACAAGGAAAGAGAGATTAACTATTATGGTACTGTGTATCTATTTTTTTTTTGTCAGTCAGCTTCATTACCTTTTGGGGTGCCTTCCAATTTCACCAATGCTGACTGCCAGCCTTGATCCCTCCATGTTGTGCTGTACAGCTGTACCTCTGATCAGCTCTTGGTGGTTGCACTGCCAATGGGAGCTGAATGCTGGAGGTTCGAGGTTCTGATGGTGGAGGATGGGAGAATTCAGACTTCTGGAGTTTCTGGCACTATCAGTAGTTTTTTACTTAATCTCAGCTGTCTTTCCTTCAGATTTCTTAACTCTGTAAGAAGGCTGATGGAGTTGCTTGGTCTCTGCTGCTGCTGCCACAGCCTGGCGCACCTGGCGGGACTGTGCTGAGCAGGCGCGAATGGCAGGCAGAGATTTCTTCAGTGGGACTCTGGCAGTTTTCCTCCTTTCTGGTGGGTCTTGGTCTTTCAGGCTTCTCCTCTGTGTCTAAGAATAGCCTATAGTCCTTCACTTTTCAGCAGAAGAGTTTATTTTGCTGGGGTTTTACTTAAATCCCTCCCTAGGCTGGTTTGGCATGGCTCCTTCTTCTTTTTTTTTTCCTTGAAAGAGCACAGAGATGGTGTGGAATTGGAAAGACACAGTCCTGTATCCTGTATCTATGCTTGACTATTTAAAACTTAATTTCTAGTCTTGAATTCTTTACTCAGTTCTGAATTTATGGAATAGACTTATTGTCCTTGATCTAGCTAGGTTAGTCTCTGAGATGTCAAAGTTGTTAGGGTTTTAGTAGGTATCTCAAACTTATTTTGGCTCAAACAAAACACTTGAGTTCATAATTTTTTCCCACTAATCACCTAGTTTCATACCAGCAGTCGTCTCACAACTTCTGCCTTCATAGTGTGGTCCCAATTCTTCTGTCTTGTCCAAGTACCTGACACAGTGTGCATTCTAGAAACACTATCGTACTGGACAGGGCCAGGAGGTGACTGTCTGTGGGATCCTACTTCACAACTCAGCTAAGAAGACATGACACAAATCACATTTGGGTTTTTACTTCCTGTCAAATAGTATATGACTAAAAACAAATATATAGCAAAGTATATAGTGTGAAAACAGGAGACATGTGCTCTGTCTCATTTGTACCTCCCAAGTGTGGACCTGTCTTATGGTGTTTAGCTGTATGTTTCTAAGTACTGTGCTTAAACTGATTTTTCTTTTGAGGGAAACCTCTTCTGTTCCTATTATGGAAAAAAAAAAACTTTTCAATTCAGACTTCCTCATATATCTGCCCAACCCTATCAACTTTACAGACAGAAAATTGTTTTACCCCTCCTCAAACAGTTATAACTTTTTTTCCAAACTAATCAGTAGTCTAGATTTGCACTTGTATGATTATTTATTTATTGCAGACAGCTGATTTAGCTAAATTCCATGCATGACTGTGGAGCCTTTTACCATTCTTGGAATAGTTTAGTAAGTGTCTCTGGCTTTCTTTTTAATTTACTTTGTTTTCTATTAACCCTTTGATAGAACTGTATCACTTTTCTCAATATGATTGAATCCTCAGATAACCTAGCAATTTAGGCTTTTTTTTCTTAGACACTTTCTTTCTGGAGCCTTACTCCAGCATAGTCATTTTTATCTTTCCTGTCCATCCTAGTCATATTTCTTCATTATTATCCATTCTGAGCCCTTTTACTTTCTATATCAATAATACGTTGTCTGTTTTAAGAAAGCAAAAGAATGAGAAAGCATGCATGTGAGGCAGGCAAAATTTTACTTTTTTGTTCTTTTTTTAATATGTCTTTTATTCTCTCACATTTGATTAATAATTTGTCTGGATTCTGTGTTGAACACCCTCTTCCTCAAAAATAAAGCTATTTCATTTTTGTTTTCTAGCTTCTACAGATAATTTTTATGCCATTTTTACTCCTGTACCTATTATCTACTTATCTGATGCTGATGGATATCAAGAATAAAGATCCTTTCTGGGGGCAGGGATCAACAGTAGGAAAAAAAATAAATGGAAAAATGTAGAACTGGTACAAGGAATGGCAAGTAGCACAACAAAAATTAAGTGTGGCTTGTGCAAGGAGAAGCATTGGGAAATGAATGGACATACAGAGGGAGATACAGCCTGGGGCTGTGATAAGGAATTTATAATGGATTATATTGGGAGTAGGGTTCAGCAAGTGAGCTAATGAGAGGATAGGAGGGTGGAAACATGGGAAATCTTTGGATACAACAGATCAGGGATTATAAAGTCCTGAACCAAGGTAATTGCAAGGAAATGGAAACACACAATGTATGACCATGGCCTTAAGGCAGGAACTTTGAAGTGTTTCCATATGCTACTAATAAAATTTTTGAAGTTTTTGTTTTTAATTGGAAATCCTTGAAAGCCATACAGGCTCAAGTATATATTAGTGATGGCTTTTAGAATATTGCTAACAGTTTACATGGGGCTCATGAAGATAACTCTTTTTGACTGATGTCTTTAGGCCAATCATTAAACTAGCTAGCATTGGTTAAATTATTATTATTATTAATTATGAGATAAGATACCATTTATCAGATGCTTGCTAGAGATTGGCAGTATTAAACATCTTAGTTTGGACCTTGCATGGTCAGTCATACTATGCTTTTGTTACATATGAGAAAGTTGCCTAATGAATGAGCTTGAGAAAATTTATATAGCTAGCTGTTAGCAGAACTAGATTTCAAATCTTAGTCTACCTGACCTCAACCCTGATATTATTCTTATAAAAATCCCATATAATTTCTGCTTACCATAAATATGGCTTATCATTACGTGTATCTGGATAGAAAGTATACATACTTTCTTCTTGTTTGAATTCTTACAACCTTATCAACACATTTCTTTAGAGTAGAATATATAAATTTGTATATGTTTATATATGTATCTTTCTATATATAAAATCATAATATATGCATTTATTTTGTGACAATTGGAAATGCACTTATAATGTTTCCATCATTTCTTACAGTTTCATGGTCCTTTACTCACCTTGGTTGACCTTGTAGACCTGTGTGTAGATATTTCAAAAGGCTGTGTCTACTTGGAACAGATGCACTTCATTCATAGGTACAGTGACATTCTGGATACAAAGTTAGTATGGACATGGACAGTGTTTCATTGGGTAGATCACACAAGAGTTCAACATTTGAGCTGGGCGTGGTGGTGCACGCCTTTAATCCCAGCACTTGGGAGGCAGAGGTAGGAGGATTGCCGTGAGTTCAAGGCCACCCTGAGAATACAGAGTTAATTCCAGGTCAGCCTGGACCAAAGTGAGACCCTACCTCAAAAAAAAAACCAAAAAAAAAAAAAAGAGTTCAACATTTGGATTCCTTCAAAATAGTAGTATTTCTATAAAAAGTACCCCCCTTTTTTATTTTATTTATTTATTTATTTATTTTTTTACAGAGCTTCTGGTATTACTTGTTTGGTCTCTGGAACTTTATTATTAAATGTGATTTTTGCCATAGGGATCTGGCAGCTCGAAATTGCCTTGTCTCTGTGAAAGACTATACTAGTCCTCGGATTGTGAAGATTGGTGACTTTGGACTTGCAAGGGAAATCTATAAAAATGATTACTATAGAAAAAGAGGTGAAGGTCTGCTCCCTGTTAGGTGGATGGCTCCAGAAAGTCTGATGGATGGAATCTTCACTACTCAATCTGATATATGGTGAGCTAAATGTGATGCAGAGAAATGGTGCAGAACTGTCAAATATCAAAGCTAGAAAAGATCATAAAATGACCTCCAATGTTGTTTTGTGTTTTGTTTCAGTGGTGTAGCTACTGGTAATATTTTTGTTTGAATATGTGATATCAGAAAAGTGACTTGCCTCAAGCTGGTAGTTAAGGAGGAGGGATTCTGGTTCTCAGCCACTTACACCCCTCCCCCTATGCTATGGCATGACTGTGTCTCAGTGTGTACATGTGTCTGTCTGTATGTCCCCCAGTCAGTTTACATCCTTTATCTAACAATTGTATGTGAAATAGATGGATTTACTTCAAGTATTCTCTTATATTCCCAAGGTGTATAAGCTTGTGACTAATAGAAATTAGTATTTATAAATTAATGTTCAATTATATTTCCAAATGTTTACTTTGAAATGTTTCACAATAAACTGATGCCTAGAGTTTATTCATTTATTTTTATTTAATTAGTTACTTTTATTTCCATTAATTTTATTTAAAAAATTTAATTTCTTTTTGGTTTCACTGACAGCTTCCATAATTATAGAACAATAAACCATGGTAATCCCCTCTCCCACTTTTCCCTTTGCAACTCCACTCTCCATCACACCCCTCCCCCCTCTCAATTAGTCTTTTTTTCATTTTTATCACTTTTGAAATGTGATTCATTCATGGTGTCTTGGTCTATTTTTCTTAATTGCAACTTGTTTTTAAGTATATTAATTGCCTTTTATAAGGCTACATGGCTAATGGGGCCAAGCACAAAGCAGCCCCCATGGTCCTAGGACTAATGCTGCTGCAGAAGGGACTGCAAACCTGATGTTTGCAATAAGTACAATTAAAGCAAGTCCTTTCATATCCTAGGTCTTTTCGAATTCTAGCTTGGGAGATTTTAACTCTTGGTCATCAACCTTACCCAGCACATTCCAACCTTGTTGTTTTAAACTATGTTCAAGCAGGAGGGAGATTGGAGCCACCAAGAAGGTGTCCTCATCATCTGTAAGTTATTTATGTTAACATAAACATAATTATAACCAAAAACATGTGCATATGCAACCCAAGTGGTATAACCTGTTAAAAGAAAAAGTAGAATTTACATGTTTTTATATCCCACATAAAATATAAACTGATTGTGGGACTTAATTTACTAAACAGAGAATGATTTTTTTTTTACTTATATATACACATGTTATTTCACTCAGAAACAAAAATTTAGCTAAGAGGTTTCTAAAACAAATAACCAACACATATAAGCCACACTATGCCCAAGATTGTATGGGTTATAGAGGTTACACCAGGGCCACAGAGATGCTACATCTTGGAATGTACTTTGCATGAGGAGACGCACAGCAGTTGTATGGCAAGCCAGCATATAATAAAGTACTAAATTGTGTGGTACAGACAACTGCAGAAAGAACTAGCAGTAGGCAGATGCACACCATGGTAGGATGCTGTGTTATTTAGAGGACTATTCAGGCTTGGGCCAAAAGATTATTTAGAGCTGGACATCTTGGTTTCAGTTTCTACTAGTGAATGTTAAATCTACCAACTAGAAGATTGTATTTCTTAATTCAGTTTTTATAGCCTTTGGGATATTTTCAGGGAAATAAAATATATACACACTTTGACCAAGTTTGGTAGCAGTGGATTTGTAAAATGATTCATGGGCTGGAGACTTGACTTAGCAGTTAAGGTACTTGCCTGTGAAGTCTGAGGACCCAGGTTCAATTTCCCACTACCTACATAAACCAGATACACAAGGTGTTCTGGAGTTCATTTGCAGTGGCTTAAGCCCCTGGTGTGCCCATTTTCTCTCTCTTTATGTGCCTCTTTCTCTTTTCCCTATTTATGATAAATAAATAAGTAAATAATAAGCCTGAAGATGATTCATGAATCTTTTGGGGGGAGATTGGGGAAAATCTATGACTTAAAGACAAGAAATTATACAAAATTTGAAAACCTTGACAGGGCTTGAGAAAAAAGACAGCATGCCTAAATATGAAATAATTTTGAACTAAACAATTGGCATACTAATCACTATTTTGCATCTCCTACATATCTTTCAAACACTTAGAAATTCCTCCCTGAATTTCAAGTGCACATAACTTTCCTTATAATTTTAGAATTTTATCTGACGTATTTTCTTCTCCCCATAGGAGTAGGTAATATACCTCATCACAATTTGACAGATGTGATCAATTATTTTGTTAAGGATGATGGGATGAATATAATTGAATTGTGGAGTATAAAATATAGACATGTCAGATGTTGTTCCATTTAATGGTATCCCAAAAGGCAACTAGGAAGAGGATGAAGGAGTGCTAGAAAAGTATTACTGATTAGGAGGGGAAAATATAATATTATGTCTAGTGTTATCTTGAAAAATTCACCAGTTGAATATATTATTGACTTGTATTCTGTAAAAATATATTTTCATGAATTATGTTTTTCATTGGTAGTCTTGAAACTTATTTGAACATCACTAACAACAGTGAGCAGTACTTCTTTCTAGCTACATAACTCTGCAGAATCCTGAAAAGGGTTAAGCCCCACTGGCAACCAGGAATATGAGCTGTCCTAGGAAGTAAAGCTCTCAGCAATGCTATTCAGTTTGGCCATGGCTTTAAGTTGTCATGATAAAGATTAACTTCTCTCCTTCGAGTACATGGAAACTAAGTTTTATTTGAAGTGGTTCTTTGAGATCACAGGCCCAACTTAGAGGTGGAAAGTCTACACTGAGCCCTGTTACACCTTTGATTTACTGTTTAAATGTTCAGCACCTGGATGCATTCGGGGTCAGGTGAGCATTAGATGCCTGTCTGTCCTCAGCTATTGCTGGAATGCAGGATTCTGAGCATTCCTATGATTCTGTCTATCAGCTTAGGTATACAGGGGAAAGCCCAGCTAATAGTGTTCTCACCAGCTTTTAGTTTGCACAAACAACCACACCACTGCTGAGAAGAAACAGGATCAAAGGGCAATTTGCTTCAGGGTCCTGTGATGGACGTCTCAGTGGCACCTCGAATTAATGGAGAGCCCCTAAAAATTACAAGTCAACTGAGGCAGAAAAGGATATATACCATCTTATTTTTACTCTTAAAAATTGTACACCCATTTATAGCATTTTACATACATATATGAAATTGCACACTCAGTTGCAAAGTAAGTCCATGATTGGATATAATGAGGAAGGTAATTCTTGAATCTCTATTTTATGTGCTTTGTCTAAATACCTGTAGAAACTTGCCCATTAAAAACTGAAAGATGAAGCTGGGCGTGGTGGCACACGCCTTTAATCCCAGCACTCGGGAGGCAGAGGTAGGAGGATTACCATGAATTCAAGGCCACCCTAAGATGACAGAGTTAATTCCAGGTCAGCCTGGATCAGAGTGAAACCCTACCCCGAAAAATCAACCCCCCCAAAAAACAACAACAACAACAAAAAACTGAAAGATGCTATGGTATTTTCTTTTATTTTTTTAAAAAAATATTTGCAAGTAGAAATAGAGGGATAGAGAAAGAAGAAGAGAGAGTGAGAGAATGAGCACATCAGGGCCTTCTGTAACTACAAATGAACTCCAGATGCATGCATCACTGTGCATCTGGCCTGATGTGGGTATTGGGGCATCAAACCCAGGCCATCAGGCTTTGCAAGCAAGTAATTTTAGCTGCTAAATGTAGTATTTTAACTGTTAATGAATTCTTCAAAACCTGTTCATTTTGTTCATATTTGAGATTCTATATTGTATGCTTTACATTTATAAAACATTATATTTCTCTTCTTAGTCCTTGTCTGTCTTCAGATAGTAAAAACAAGGTTATATACACTAAATCATGTGGTTTTGTCATCTAGAAAGTTAAGTAAAGAGTAATGACTAGATTCAATTAAGTTAAAACCTTCATAATTGAAAAATAGAGAATATTTGCTTAATGAAATCATATAGATGAAATTAGAGGCTGATCTTTTGCAGAGCAGAAGAAGTGGTAAGATAAGGGGCAGGTAGCTCTGTCAGCAACAATGATAGCTTCTCTCTGCCTGTCTTTCTTCTCCCTTCTTCTGCTTTCTCCCCCCTTACTTCTTCCTGTTCCTTTCTTTCTATTCTAAATAATCTCTTAAGTATATAGTCTCTTTTGTAGAATTAACGAGGTTATAAATAAAGTAAAACTTCAAAAGTTCAATATGATATCCCAACATAGTTTGTCAGTATGGTACTATGCCTTTATTTTCAGAAGTGCTTCCTCTTAAGAATTATTTTGCTTTCTCCTTTTAGCTCTTAGAGTAATTTCTAGATTAGTCATCATGATTGCATTTTGGTTATTTGTTCAAACTCCATGATCTCACACCAGTTACAATCTTATATCAAACTCTGATGTCGATCAGTGACATGTGGAGCATCCCTGTTACTACATGGCATTGATTATAAACAATATATATGAAGATAAGGCTGTGGATCACTTCTTTCCCATCAACAATTTTAGCTTTTGAAAAATAAAGCTAAGTCTGGAATTTTATAAGTTCTTTTTATTTATTTATTTATTTATTTATTTATTTATTTATTTATTTTTTATTTTATTTATTTGAGAGCGACAGACATAGAGAGAAAGACAGATAGAGGGAGAGAGAGAGAATAGGCGGGCCAGGGCTTCCAGCCACTGCAAACGAACTCCAGATGCGTGCGCCCCCTTGTGCATCTGGCTAACGTGGGACCTGGGGAACTGAGCCTCGAACCGGGGTCCTTAGGCTTCACAGGCAAGCGCTTAACCACTAAGCCATCTCTCTAGCCCTTTTATAAGTTCTTTATAATACATATTAAATCATCAGAACAATGTACAGTCCAATGTAAGGTTTCCCCATAATGTCTTGATATTCAGTATTCTGATTTGAGGTACTTTTCTAGAAATGAAATAAATGACAGTGGAGTTTGCGTGTTATATATAATGTATTAGATACAGCATTATATTTGTAAAGTAGATACTCTCTATATTAAGCACAATACATATGATGATTTCTTAGTCTTTGAATATAATCTTGTTCTTAGTGCCATTGTTCAAGTCTAAAACATCATTACCTCTTACTTAGTCTTTTTTTTTTAACTCGGTAGTTTACAAATGACTCCTATATAATCCATTGTTCATCCAATAGCTAGAATAAGCCTTTAAAATGTGGGCATGTGCTTGCTTTAAGACCTTCAATAGTTCTCCAATGTAGGGCCATAAAATCAAGAACTTTACCTGGTCTGTGAGACCTGAGTGCTCCCACATTCTCCTAATGTCATCTCATTCTCTCCCCTTCGTGACTTCATTTTAGCCTCACTGGCCTTCTTTCATATTCTATAATGTGCCAAACTGTTTCCAAATTTAGGACTTTATACATGCATTTTCCTCTTCTAGTATGTTCCCTGTCTTCTATCTACCTCTTAGTCCCATGACTAGCATCTTATTTTCCTACAAGTTCATGGGCTTAAATGTTATCTCTGCAGAAGAACTTCTGTGAACAACTCATCCAAAATGTTCCTTTTCTGTTAGAACTTATGTTATTTTTTGTAATCGTTGATATTATAATTTGAATTATGTATATTTCTGTTGATATGGTACTACTAACAAACACCTTTAAATACTTCCAAGTTTATCTTTCTATTTCTATTACTTTATAGCTCTAGAAAATCAGAAAAGACAGCAGTTGGTTGATCATTTTCATGAGTTTGTAAAATAGAATACCACATTTGAAGGAGAGACCTTTATAGAGTCCTTCAGATCCTTGTTAGTGTCTAAAATACCAGATTTGAGTGACCATAATAATCTTTAATAAGGACAGTCTACTAGAAAGAGAAATGAGTAGAAACTTCGTTCCTTTTAATATATGGGTGACTTACAGTCTTTCTGTAAGTTTTTTGGTTTTTTTTTTTGGTTTTTCGAGGTAGGGTCTCACTCTGGCTCAGGCTGACCTGGAATTCACTAGGTAGTCTCAGGGTGGCCTTGAACTCATGGCGATCCTCCTACCTCTGCCTCCCGAGTGCTGGGATTAAAGGCATGTGCCACCACACCAGGCTTTCTGTAAGTTATTTTTTATTTTTTTAATTAATTTACTTTTTATTAACAACTTCCATGATTATAAACAATATCCCTTCCCCCACTGTCCCCTTTGAAACTCCATTCTCCACCATATCCCCTCCCCCTCTCAATCAGTCTCCCTTTTATTTTGATGTCATGATCTTTTCCTTATAATTTTTTTTTTTTAGAATTTTATAGAGAAAGGTAGGGCCATGAAGGTATTCACTCCTACCTTAACACAGAGTGAATCATCATTGTGAAGAAGGTAGAATAGAAAGCCTAGACAGAAACTCAAGCTTATCCTTCCAGATTTTCTTTGTTTCTAATATGGTGTGAACATTTGCTTGAGAGCTAGAGATTTTGCTAAGCAGGCTGTTATGGGCACACAGAAGAAACAGGTATGGATTTCTTGTGTCTGGTCTACAGGTACAAGATATGACAAAGTCCCAGGGAAGCCTACTCAATAGGCAAGAGCTCTTAAAATAAGCAGAGTTCACAGAAGGCTGGTGATCTTGGGTACCTTCTGGAATGGGTGAAAATAGTCACTTCGGACTGGATTATAGATTTGCCATGGAGATCAGTGAAGATACAAGTTCAAAGGGTCTCTAGTGGTGCTGCTACACATCATATAAACCTCTTGCTTTTCTGCAGGTATCTTGATACAATGTAGTAAAAAGGGTGGAGGGATAGGAATAGCCTAGAAATAAGAGAGAATCAATTATACAAGAAAATATAGCAATTATGAAAAACATAAAAGAATACTTAAAATGTAAACTAAACTAGATTATAAATTTTAATGTTCTTAATAAAGTTATTTTCTCCTGGTAGGTAGAAAATCTGAACTTAGTTACAGATAATAAAAGACTTACCTTTTGTTACTATTTTCCATTTACTATATGTGTCACCTACAAGAACAAAGCCACACTATTATATAAATTATGGGAAATCAGAAATAGCTCAATTTTTGTACTTCTACTTGAGTTACTGGTAATGTTGTCTAGTCATCATTTACTGTCTCATTTTTATCCCCATATCCAGGTGGAATTTATTGACCCAATGCTGGGCTCAAGAACCTGACCAAAGGCCCACTTTCCATAAAATTCAAGACCAATTTCAATTATTCAGCAATGTTTCCTTAAATACTATTCCTAAGTCAACAGAAGAAACAAACACCATGGGAGTCATAAATGAAGACTTTGGAGGTAAGTTTGGTTCTTCAGAATTTTCTCCCCAGTATACTCAGAACTATTGTAAGCTGTTAGGAAGAATAAAATACCGGCATTATCATCAACATAGCCATTTATTGCATTCTCCCCTAAAAATTACTTTTCATTTAAATACTAACTTAAAGAAAGATCATGTTATGTCCACTGGACTTAATGTAAAATAGTATGGAGGAGACTTAATGTTCTAGACTATATTTTGCTAGGATCTGTTTACCTTTGCCCTATCTTTTACCAGTTGGACTTCAAGTGCAAAGTCAAACTAATTATAGGCTCTGTTTATGCTATGTTAATACCATTGGCCTCTGCAGGGCTTTTCTCTTATTTTGTTTATTTATTTGTTCCTTTTGTCCCCATATTTCTCTCCTGTTCTACTTCCTCCAGCCAGGAAGCCATTCTAATTACTTTAATGAACATCTTTTATTTGTGTGATTTCCTGCAAAACATGTACCGCTCAGCATACATGAATATGAGGAATTGACAAGGGAAAATGAGGGACACAGATAGAAGTCAGAAAAGGAAGAAGAAAGCCACAAGGGAGAGAGTGATAAAAGAAAAAAAAAGAGCGGCCAAATTCCGTTGAGACATGAATTTTACACTTGATTACATTGTATTTTATTATTTATTTATTCATTTTTTTTCAATTTTGATATTGGCTGTCAAATAGCTTAGGCTGGCCTTAAAGTTACAATGATTCTGAGTCTGTCTTTGAGCTCATGATCCTACTGTCTGTATATTTCAAGTGCTATATTACAGGATGTACCAGGAAACTCAGCTCTATTTGAGTTATATTTTAAAATTCCTTACTCTTTGTTCATGGAATTTCTCTCTTCCCCTGTGTTACATTTATTTTATAAAAATCTTAGTTGCTGTTGTGATGAGCCTAACAAATTAGTTTACCCAAGGCTCCACTGGAAGTTTCCATAGACCCTTGGACTCCATAGAAATATCTCATTATAGTGTTGTATTAATGCTTCATCTGTGAGGCTACGGCAGGTAAGAAATGATGTTAATGCTAAATTCCATAACAAAATATACTTGGTAAAAGCTTTTAATTATATTCCTACCTATTTTTATTGTAGTGTCTTCCTGCCGTTCTCACTATGTTATGTAGATTAGTTCATTATATCCTTCCAATGACTGTTTGAGTATCATTATCATCATTTTACAAAACCTGAAATTTAACAACTTTTATATGAACATACTGTTGAGATGGGGGCAGAGTTTGGTTTTGCTTTTAAACCTTTGCTCCCATTCTCTGCAGAGCCATGTTTGTAATTAGAAAACTGCATACACTTTTCCAGATTATGCTATCATTAATTGTCTAAATGGCCAGAGAAAATAACACTTATTCCTTATTGTCTATTAGAAATGATATACCTTTTTGTCTTATACTAAATTTATTTAGATGCTATATGTTAGCATAAAGACTTAAAATTCTAAATATCATTAACAAAATCAGGTATGGTGATACATTCCTGTAATGCCAGCACTTGGGAGGCAGAGGGAGAAAAATCATTACAAGTTTGAAGCCAGCCTGGTCTACATAGTGAGTTC
Organism: Jaculus jaculus; assembly: GCF_020740685.1. Lineage (NCBI taxonomy): Eukaryota > Metazoa > Chordata > Mammalia > Rodentia > Dipodidae > Jaculus > Jaculus jaculus. The sequence continues at coordinate 51,984,613 of NC_059110.1, forward strand.
TAGGCCAGCCAAAAATATATAGTGAGAGTTTGTCTCAAAAATAGAAAAGAGCTGGGTGGGGTGGCACATGCCTCTAATCCTGGCACTTGGGAGGCAGAAGTAAAAGGATTGCCATGAGTTTGAGGCCACCCTGAGACTATAAAGTGACTTCCATATGAACCTGGATTAAAGTGAAACCCTACCTAGAAAACCAAGAAAGAGAAAGAGAGAGAAGAAATAAACATTATTAACAAAAATAAGCATTCATAATAATAATAATTTTAACAGGAACTAGAATCAAATTGTAGTAGACAGAAACCAATGATTCTATGACAGAATCTAACTTTAGTGAGGAGGGATCATTCTGTTATTTACAATTAATGTCAAAATCAAAGATAAAGAAAAGAAAGAAATATGGAATCACTAAAATCTTAATTAGTGAGGTTGTGACTGAAGAAAAGTAGAAAGAGAGAAAAAAAAAAGGAAGAGAGAATAAACAGAATGCATATTTACAAATGACAGGTGTAATGGGACAGTTCCTGCAAGGAAAATCTGAGCATAATTACTTTTTAAATAACAGTTTGCTGCTCTGCAGATTGATGAGCATATTTATCAAAGCAGATGATGTCTTCATTGTTCTTATGGGCTATATATAAGAAGATAAGAGAGCCATTGAAATGCCTTTTTTTTTTTTTACTTTTAAATATAATACTTTAGGTTTATAACATTAATGCCATGCCTTTCTTGTGGTCCTACTGACCTAATGGGGAGAGAGGGAATAGAGAGAGAAAAGGTCAGTAACATATCTGGGCATCTAGTAAAAATATACCAGTGACTTCATCCAAACATTTGTGTAAACATCACCTCACCAGTCCCAGAGAGTTCGACAGGAAACAAATCTAAATGTTCATGTGCTATTCTAAACATAGCCAGTCAGCAGGCATATGTCTTGTCTGTAAATACCCTGTCTTACTAGGAAGTTTTATTTTAATATTTCCCACTTAAAGAGGTTGCTGAATGCATGCCATGTTTGTTCAGGATGTCTGCCTTAGGTTTGATTTGTAGGCTTTCTAATAAATAGTTTTCAACAAAAGTAAAATAGACTGCTCCTTCTCCATTCCTTCTCTCTCTTACCCTCTTTATGCAATAAAATGTATTAATTGCTGAAGGCTTGTCAGGGTCAGCCTACTAAATCTTGTTTTTAGCATTCTGAACCAATAACGTAGTTATCTAATGATTTTTCTTGGATACACAATGGTAGAATTTAGAAAAAGAAATTAACGTTTCATATAAAAATTATTTTTCAAAAAATTAATAAGCAGGGATGGTGAGATGGCTTAGTGGTTAAGACACTTGCCTGCAAAGCCTAAGAATCCATGTTCAACTCTCCAGTTCCCATGTAAGCCAGATGCACAAGGTAATGCAAGCATGCAAAGTTGCACATCTGCACAAGGTGGCACATGTGTACGGAGTTCTACTGCAGTGGCTGGAGGCCCTGGCAAGTCTCTCTCCCTCTCTCTCTCTCAATCTCAAAAAAAAAAAAATCACAAAAAATTAAATTAGCAAAAGCAATTAAATATCTTTGGTGGGAGTTTTACAAATGCTATCCAATGGATTACAGTTATGGTAATGAAGCAAATAACATGAGTGGGAAGACATGTAAGTATGCATGTAATTTTCTGTTGGTATTCTAAAGTTCCTTTAGCTTAATTTCTCTAAAACCTTTAAGAACATCCTAAGTTTCCTGACTTCAGTAGCTACAAGGATAGGAATATGACATTCATTTTTGTCTTTCCTAGTACTTAGTGGTCCTCATAAATGTTTGCTAATCAAATACATAAAGTTGATATCATAATTCTTATACAACCAGCATATTATTACAAATAAATAAAATTACGTAGATGCTATATTTTAAAATAATTTTTGTATCTTATATATGTTTTACATGTTTTTTATAATTTTTATGAAAACTACATACTTTTCAACAGGTAAAGATGACAATATGGCTAGCATGAATTCAGGAGATTTCTTACAAGTTGCTCTAATGGAAACCAAGAACCCAGAGGGATTAAGCTATATGGTACTTGCCACAGAAGGCAGACAAGGTGAAGAAAATTCTGAAGGTCCTTTAGGCTCTAAGGAATCTGGGTCCTATGGTCTGAGGAAAGAAAAGAAGGAACCAGATGCAGACCAAGATTTCTGCCAAGAACAAGTGGCTTACTGCCCTTCCGACAGGACTAAGGGACTGAACTATGCCTGTCTTACTCACAGTGGACATGGTGATGGCTCAGATTAATGGTAGTGCTTGGGAACAGTGTAGAGATAAACACTCACTAAGTATTTATGACAGAAAAGAATAAAGATGTGGTAGTAGTCTATGACTGATTTGTCACTGTGAAGTTATTGAGGCTTGTTCTTGGTTTTGAGAACCATTTGGTTTCATTTGTAGCATTCCTTTATCAAAGACCTACCCTTCAGTGTAATTATGAGGGGAAATAATTGTTCATTTGGAAAGCCCAGGAAGATTCTTAAGTCTTGAAAAAAAGTACTGCTGTTCTTCTCCTGTGCAACCCTGTACGTTAGGCCCCAGTCCACCCTATCTTCTGGGCTGCAGTAAAAAATATCTTGGCCAGATGGTTAGTGACAGAAGTGGGTCTGTTCATGCATCTGAAGGAAGGGAGAGAAGTTTGCTTACAGCCAGCTGAACTATAGATTACCTTAAGTAGTACCCAGGAAATGATGTACATGTAGAAGAAGGTAGTCCCTGCACCATAAAAAATCATTTTCAGTTACTCCAATAAAATATTATCTTTAATCACTACTGTGAAATATTTTGTATTTGGGAATTCAAACCAGTAGTATCAGGCAGAGTAAAAACAGGATAATAAATAATCTCTAAAGTTAAAGTTTGACATTGGGGCATCTTTGGGTGGCATAAACCTATCTTGTGACTGGTATACTGTTATGAAAACTAACTAATATCAGGTTTGTTTGGAGGAATGAGGATGTAGCTTAGTGGTAGAGTACACGTCTAGCTTCAATGGCTCCATCCTGAGTGACATGCATGTACCCATGTAAACATAGATTAATTTTATTTACCATATGTATTTTATACATAAAATATGTAAGATTATATAGTACAAATTATCCTTAAAATTAAATATAAATGATAACACAATTTTAGTTCAGTTTTGTGATTATTTTTAGCAATTGCATGAAGTAATAAATAGCTACATAATAACTATTAAAAAGAGTCCAGAAAAAAAGTTTTACCTTGAAACTAATAAACTTTTTTGCAGTTATTCATTTAAATCCTAAAGTTCCAAGTTCACTAGGAGTGATGTTAATTTCACTGTTATGTGTGTTCTTCTGTTGTTTTCTGAAGGATGTAACCATGAAACTGCTGCCACATTGAATAATTTCCTTTTTTTTTTCTGAGATCTTGTGCAGATGATTGACGAAGGGATAACTTAATCCTGAGGTGAACAGAGTCCAGATTTAAGATTCAGGACTTGTAGTCATGCTGCCATATCTGATTTCCCCTAATAAGACAGGATATTCTCTTTCTGCTCTTGGGACCCTGTAGTAGACATTTGGATAACCCCTTTATGTGTTGAGGAATCCCACTACAACATTTTCTAGGTGGGAGCTACATTCTGTTCACTCCTGTATCAAGAAGGCAAGAATGATGTCCCTTCACCATGCAGACTCATCTACCTAATCTTCTCATTGAGAGCTCCTAGCATAGAGAAGGCAGTCATGTTAGAGGTGGCATCCAGTATCTAGGGGCAGTAGAATCAGCCAAACCTGGACCATAGTCAGTGCTTCACCATTGCTCACTTCTCTATAACCTCCCAGAGTAGTTCTTTTGCCCTTCCTTGGATGCTATATGTTACCTATATATCCTTTTAATAAATTCTGTTAAATCAAAGTTGTTTCTGTTGCTTGAGGCTAGATTTTTGTCCTGCCAGTGCCAAACCTTTATTTTGGGAAACATGAAGGTATTGGAGGTCTTGAAGAATTAGATTTTCAGTAAATATTTACATTAAAATTGGAATAATAGAGAATTCACAACCATTTAAAGGAACAGACAATAAAAGTTCTTACATTTGAACTAAGAAGTGCAAATTAGTAGTCTTAATTCAGATGAATGATACTGCCAAAAATACTTAATACAAAATAGTGGATTCAAACTCACATATAGCCAGGTGTGGGGGCGCATGCCTTTAATCCCAGCACTTGGGAGGCAGAGGTAGGAGGATCACCGTGAGTTTGAGGCCACCCTGAGAATACATAGTGAATACCAGGTCAGCCTAACCCAGAGGAGACCCTACCTTGAAAAAAAAAAAAAAGAAAAAAAACCCTCATATATAGCAGCTATGTTACAAAAATCTTTACTCAAATGGAACTGGTTTGTTAATTCTGATTGTAATTATTCAATTAAAAATTAATTCTTGGGCTGGAGGGATGGCTTAGTGGTTAAGGCATTTACCTGTAAAGCTGAAGGACCCAGGTTTGATTCCCCAGTACACATGTTAGCCAGATGCACAAGGGGCCGCATGTGTCTTGAGTTCATTTGCAGTGGCTGGCAGACTGGCGCACCCATGTTTTCTCTCTCTCCCTTTTTCTCTGTTAAATAAATTAATTAATTAATAAAAAATGAATTAAGATGGCAGCTTAGGAACCATACCAAAGCAGCCTAGGGGAGAAAAAGCCAAAGAATACCCAGCAAAATACACACTTTTACTAAAAAGTGAGGTGTATAAGAAAATAAAATGGCAGCAGAGAAATAGGAGAGATCCAGGGCATCCAGAGCCCACACAGGGAGGCCTAAGCAGCCCCAGCCACAGTGGCTTCAGCTCTGGCAGTGGAAGTGGCGGCTCTGGCTCCGGCATTGGCAGTGCCGGCTTGGCAGCAGCAGCAGCAGTGGCTCTAGCAGCAGCGGATCCAGCAGTGGCAGCAGCAGCTCCAGCTCCAGGTCCAGCAGCAGCACCTCCAGCAGTGGCAGTGCCAGGCCTGTGGGGCCACAGCTGACAGGCTCTGCTTGCCCCACAGGAAAAGCCAGTGCCCAGCTCCAGAAAATAGAACAGCAGTCCAGCAATGCAGTCAGCCTACTTGATCCCACAGGGCACCAGAGAGGGATGCATAACTGAGAACAAAATCATCCAAAAAGGTAACTGGGATTTCACCAGGGAAGGATCTCATTTGGTCACAAGCTGACTTGGAGCCCTCAAGAGACCTCTTTGTTGATAGAGGATCTGGTTGTTTTAATACCTACTGTTGCATAAATACTCAGTGCTGTCTTTCTTTGTATGTGTGCATTGTTTAGTTATATTTTAGAATCTATCTGTATTTTGTTCCACTCAGCCTACTTGAATACTCCCATAGCAGGCAAGCCCAACCCTTAGGAATACTTTTATAGATACTCTGAGAGTCTTAAGAGACACACCTAACACCTTAAGCTCCTACCTTGAAGATATACAACATCAGATCAATTGATACAGATAAGAATACCCAGCTAATCCAAAATGCAAAAATATATACATTATAACACAAGCAACACTAAAAAGCAAGATGATATAAATCTAAAAAAAGTATTAATGCATCATAAATGACCTCCAGTGAGAACGAGTTAGAGGAAATGTCTGAGAAAGATTTCAAAAGAATGATTGTAAATATGTCCAAAGAAGACATCAAAGGAATGAAAGAGGAAATCAAAGTAATCAAAGAAGACACAGGACACAAATTTAATGAAATAAAGAGGTCAATATTAGACATAAACAAGGAAATAGAAACAATAAAGAAAAACCCGTCAGAATTACTAGCAATGAAAAACACAGTTAATGAAATAAAAAACTCTGTAGAAAATCTCAACACTACAATGGATGAAGGAGAGGACAGAATATCTAAGTTAGAAGACCAGGTGGCAGATCTAATACAGTCCAACAAAGAGAAAGACAAACTTATAGAAAAGTATAAATGGGAATTTCAAGATATTCAGGACACTATGAAAAGATCAAAAACAAGAACTCAAGGCGTAATAGAAGGAGAAGTTCACTCCAAAGGCACAGTAGGCGTCTTCAACAAAATCTTAGAAGAAAACTTCCCTCAAATTGGGAAAGAGGTGCCAATGCAGATGCACAAAGCCTATAGAACCCCAACCAGACAAAACCTGGAAAGAACCTCTGTTCACCATATTGTAATCAAACTACCAAACAAACAATCCAAAGAAAAAATACTGAAAGCAGTTAGAGAGAAAAATCAAGTTACCTACAAAGGCAAACCATCAGGATTACAGCAGATTACCCAACACAAACATTAAAAGCCAGAAGGACGTGGAGTGATGTATTCCAAGTTCAGAAAGATAACAACTGTCAACCAAGGGTACTTTACCTGCAAAGATATCCGTTCAAATAGACAGAGAAATAAGGACATTCCACAACAAAAGCAGACTAAAAGAGTATTTGAAGACAAAACCAGTTCTACAGAAAATACTTGAAAGAATCCCCCATGCTAAAGAGAAGGAAAAACACACACATAAGGAACCTGGAAAAAATAAGCAATACTCAAATACTAGTTAATACAAGAAAGCAAAGGTAGAACCAGAACTAAAAAAAAAAGGGCAAACATAAATACACACCTTTCAATACTATCTCTTAATATCAATGGCCTCAATGCCCCAACCAAAAGACATAGGTTTGCAGACTGGGTTAAAAAACAGGATCCTACAATTTGTTTTCTCCAAGAAACTCACCTTTCTACAAACAATGGATGTTTTCTTAGGGTGAAAGGTTGGAAAACAGTGTTTCAAGCAAATCGACCTAGCAAACAAGCAGGGTTTGGTATCCTAATATCTGACAAGGTAGATTTCAGTCCAACGTTAGTCAAGAAAGATAAGGAAGGTCACTTTATATTGATTAATGGCATACTCCAACAGGAGGACATTACAATCCTAAAATATATGTACCTAACATGGGGGCACCCAATTCATCAAACTAACACTATTACAACTAAGGTCACAGATAACACCAAACATAAGGGTAGTAGGGAATTCAACACCCCACTTTCATCAATTGACAGGTCATCCCAGGAAAAAATAGAGAGGCATCTGGACTAAATGAGGTCATAGAAGGAATGGCCCTAACAGATATATACAGGACATGTCATTCAAATGCTGCAGAATATACATTCTTTTCAGCAGCACATAGATCATTCTCTAAAATAGACCATATATTAGGACACAAAGCAAATTTTAACAAATACAGGAAAACTGAAATAATTCCTTGCATTCTATCTGACCAAAACTGAATCAAACTACAAATCAATAGCAAGAAAAGCTATAGATTGTACACAAAATCATGGAAACTAAACAATACATTACTAAATGATGATTGGATCAATGAAGAAATCACGAAGGAAATCAGAAAATTCATAGAGTCAGATGACAATGAGAACACAACATACCAAAATGTCTGGGACTCAATGAAGGCAATTCTAAGAGATACAGCTTTAAGGGCCTATATTAAAAAATTAGAAAGTTCTCAAGTAAATAACCTAATGCTTCACCTTAAAGGCTTGGGAAAAGAAGAACAAGCCAAACCAAAAATCAGTAGACGAGAAGAAATAATGAAGATTAGGGCAGAAATTAATGAAATAGAAACAAAACAAAATCCAAAGAACAATGAAACAAAGAGTGGGTTCTTTGAAGGATAAACAAGATTGATAAACCCTTATCAAATCAGACTAAAAGAGAGAAGAGTCGCAAATTAATAAAATTAGAGATGAAAAAGATAACATCACAACAGATGCCAGAGAAATTAAAAAAATCATAGGGACATACTATAAAAGCATATACTCCACAGAGTATGAAAATCTGAAAGAAATGGATGATTTCCTTGATTTATATGACCTACCTAATATAATCAAGATGAGATTAGTTACTTAAATAGACCTCTAACAAGCATGGAGATCTGAACAGTTATCAATAATCTCCCAAGTAAAAAAAGCCCAGGCCCAGATGGATTCACTGCTAAATTTTATCACACCTTCAAGGAAGAACTAACACCATTTCTTCTTAAGCTTTTCCAGGAAATAGAAAAAGAAGGAATCCTAACAAATTCCTCCTATGAAGCTAGCATCACCCTAATAAGAAAACCAGGCAAAGATAGACCAAAAAAAGAAAATTACAGACCAATCTCCCTCATGAACATAGATGCAAAAATTCTCAACAAAATTTTGGTAAACAGAATATAAGAATACACCAGAAAGATCATTCACCCGGACCAAGTAGTCTTTATCAGAGATGCAGGGATGGTTCAACATATGCAAATCGATAAATGTAATACATTATATAAATGGACTGAAGAACAAAAATCATATGATCATCTCATTAGAAGCAGAAAAGCATTTGACAAAGTCCAATATCCCTTCATGATAAAAGTCCTACAGAGACTAGAAATAGAAGGATCATATTTCAATATAATAAAGGCTATTTATGACAAGCCTACAGCCAACATATTACTAAATGGGGAAAAACTGGAAGCTTTTCCACTAAAATCAGGAACAAAACAAGGGTTTCCACTGTCCCCACTTTTATTTAATATAGTACTGGAAGTCTTAGCCATAGCAATAAGGCAAGAGAAGCACATAAAAGGGGTACAAATTGGAAAGGAAGATATCAAGTTATCATTATTTGCAGATGACATGATTTTATATATAAAGGGCCCTAAAGACTCTACCAGCAAACTGTTAGAGCTGATAAACACCTACAGCCACATAGCAGGATACAAAATAAATACACAGAAATCAGTAGCATTCCTATATGCTAACAACAAACACAAAGAGGATGAAATCAGAGAATCACTTGCACTCACAGTTGCATCAAAGAAAATTAAGTACCTTGGAATAAACCTAACCAAGGAAGAAAAGGATCTCTACAATGAAAACCATAAAACACTTAAGTGAGAAATTTCCAAGGACAGTAGGAAATGGAAAACATCCCTTGATCCTGGATTAGAAGAATCAATATTTTGAAAATGGCAATCTTACCCAAAGCAATCTACACATTTAATGCAATCCCCATCAAAATACCAATGGCATTATTCATGGAAATAGAAAAAAACAATCCAAAAATTCATTTGGAATCACAAAAAAACTCGAATATCTAAAATAATATTAACCAACAAAAATGAGGCTGGTGGTATCACTATACCTGCCTTTAACCTATACTACAGAGCCATAGTAACAAAAACAGTGTGGTACTGACACGAAAGCAGACATGTAGATCAATGGAACAGAGTAGAGGACCCGGATGCAAGTCTAAGTATCTACAGCCTCCTGATATCCAATAAAAATACTCATTGGAGAAAAGACAGCCTCTTCAGCAAATGGTGCTGGGAAAACTGGATCTATATCTGTAGAAAGATGAAAATAGATTTTTCTCTCTCTCCATGCACAAGAATTAAGTCCAAATGGATTAAAGACCTTCACATCAGACCTGAAACTCTGAAATTGCTAGAGGAAAAAGTAGGGGAAACCCTTTAACATATTGGTCTTGGCAAAGACTTTCTGAATACAACCCCAATTTCTCAGGCAATAAAGCCACAGATTGATTGCTGGGACCTCATGAAATTACTAAAATTTCATATAGCAAAGGACACTGTGAATAAAGCAAAGAATGGGAAAAAAATCTTACCAGCTATACATCTGATAGAGGATTAAGATCTAGGATATACAAAGCACTCAGAAAAATTAAATACTGAGAAATCAAACAAGCCAATTAAAAAATGGACTATGGAGCTAAATAGAGAGTTCTCAAAAGAAGAAATACGAATGGCATATAAGCATTTAAAAAATGTTCTACATCCCTAGTCATCAGGGAAATGCAGATTAAAACTACATTGCGCTTCCATCTCACTCCTATCAGATTGGCTACCATCATGAAAAGAAATGACCATAAATGCTGGTGAGGATGTGGAAAAAAAGGAACCCTTCTGCACTGCTGGTGGGAATGCAATCTGGTCCAGCCATTGTGGAAATCAATGTGGAGGTTCCTAAGACAGCTAAAACTTGATCTACCATATGACCCAGCTATAGCACTCCTAAGCATATACCCTAAATACTCATCTAATTTCCTTGGAAGTACATGCTCTACCATGTTTATTGCTGCTCAATTCACAATAGCTGGGAAATCAAAATAGTCTAGATGTCCCTCAACTGATGAATGGATAATGAAGAGATGGCACATTTATACAATATAGTTCTACTCAGTGGTAAAGAAAAATGAAGTTATGAAATTTGCAGGAAAACAGATAGATCTGGAAAGGATTATACTAAGTGAGGTAACCCAGGCCCAGAAAGCCAAGGGTCAAATGTTCTCTCTCATATGTGGATACTAGCAACAGATGACTGGGCTTCTGTGTGAGAAGGAAAAACTCAGTAGCAGAGGCCAATAAGCTAGAAAAGAGATAGAAAGGGAAGATAAAAGAAGGGAGGGGTACTTAATAGGATGGTATTGTATATATGTAAGTAGAAGAATAGATTAATGGGGGTGAAAAAGCCCCAAATGAGGTCTGGGAAAGAGATTGAGTAATGGAAAGGTGGAGGGACAGCTAATCAGAATCTAAGAGGACATAAATAAAACATATGCAATCCTATTTTTTTTTTTTTTTTTGGATAATGGAACACTCAGGAGCTATAGATTATTGCTAGAAAATTTTCAGTACCAGGGATGGGATATCTTCCAGTGAGTTGTTGGCCAGGGAGGTCCCTGATGCCCCCAAAACATTATAGGCCATTGCCAAGGCCCTTGGTGTCCCACAGGAATAGATGGTAAGACCCTATTGCTGAAGACTCCATATACTTGGGCTGCAAAGCCACTGAGAAATCTTGCTGGAACTGAGCTGATAACATCCCCCATGTAGACCAGCTGACAGAAATCTGGAAGAAGCCATTCTGCATGCAGTTCAATTGGAGAAAGAGAAATCACCAGAGAAGATACTCATCAGTGGACACTTCAAGTCTTATAATTGGCCACCCAGGCCAGATGAGCCAATGGGTGCAATAGTTGCACTTCTGTCATGGGGGAAACCAACTGCCCTCTAATTGTACTGGAGGCCTGCTCCATGGGAAGGGAATACATTCCTGATACTGAAAACTTTAAACTGGGGTAGTCATAAGCCCTAGGGGTGTAATGTCTGCTGTTGTCTGACCAAATTTATATACTATGCTTATCAAACTGCCCAGTAAGCACTTCTGTTTATGTTCACACCCTTATATTAATGCTACTCTCACTTTTGGTTGAGAATCTTCTCTTTTCAGATGGCAGTGACCTTGGGACTACTCAGAAGCTATCATGGTGATGGAAAGAATTGACTGCAATGCTCAGTACTGTAATATTGGTATCATACCTTCCAAGGCTCAGGGTCTAATGCAGAAGAGGTGGTGGAAAGAATGTAAGAGCCAAAGGAATGGCAGGACTCCATACAACATGCTCCCTCCAGACAAAAAATGGCCTGGATATCCATGGCCTCACAGTGCCTGATACTACCTGCATAAGACCATCATAAGTGGAGGAAAAGATCAAGACATCAAAAGTAAAAGAGAGACTGATTGAGATGGGGAGGGAGTATGATGGAGAGTGGAGTTTCAAAGGGGTAGTTGGGGGGAGGGAGGGCATCACCATGGGGTATTTTTTATAATCATGGAAGTTAATAAAATAATTTTAAAAATTAATTCTTGAAAAAATAAATTTTGTATAAAAAGAAAATTGGCAATGGCTAAAAGTGTCATGTGTTAAAATGCATTATTTACCAAAATAACAAAAAAAGAAAATCTTACTGATAAAAGTTTATCTGTAAAAATTACTTGAGAATATCAGACTGTGTGAAAATAATGTCTGACAAAACCATAAGCTATGAACAGTATAGATTCATATGAACTAGCTGATTGATAAATGTAATTTTTAGTTAAAATTGTGTAAGGAAAAGAAATGATCCATAAGAAAAAAATGTAAGTAAGCTGAAAAGGAAAAGTATCATAGATAGTATAACACTGTCTGTTGAACAAAGGTTTATGTAGGTAAAGTTAATATTACTATAATTCTAATCAAAATAGTTTACTCAAGAGGTTCTTTTTATTAATGAATGATTTTTGATAATTTTGTACATGTATATAATGCATTTTCATCATATTCACCCTGTTACATATTCTTGTCACTCTCCCATTTCCACTGAGCCCAATTCTTCCCAATTCATCTCACTTATTCTTCCATGACTTTTTTTTTTTCCTTTGGTACCCCAATTAGTTTAACTAAGGTTACTTGCATGAGCAAGGGTGGGGGTTATTTACCAGAGCATGGGCAGCAAACCAATAAAGAAAATGTTTTCCCCACCTCCAGCAGCCATTAGCTACCAACAGTTGCTCAGGAAGGGATGGGGCCTTCATGACTTCTCCCAACCATAATGGAATATTGACAGACCCAGTTTTACACAGATAGTCATAACTTCTATGGGCTAAATCCATGCAATTTCATGAAGACAGCATTTCACAATAGTTTCCCCATCCTCTTGTTCTTAACATTCTTTCTACCTCCTCTTTGTGATGCTCCCTGAGCCTTGGAAACTGACATTGATGACCTGTTTAGGGTTGAGCACTAAAGTCATTTATTCTCAACACTTTGACCAGTTTTGAGTGACTACCATCCACTAAAAGAAGCTTCTCTGTCCACAGCAATAATCTACCAGCATAAACATAAATACTTAAAAAGCAGTCTCATGAGCACATGTCCATTTAGCAAACAACAGTAATACCCCCCAGGACTGTAACATTCCCAGCCACAAGCTCCTTGACCAGGTTTACAGTACCATGGATGAATCCTTCCTGTAGAACAGCTCTCAAGTACAATCAGAAATTGATGGGTTACTAATCATGTCACTATTAAACCAATAGGTATTCCTTGACCAGCTGGTTGGTTGTGTATCACATAGTGTTCACAGCTAAGTAAGACTGTTGATGACTTTTCTCGCCCATCAATTTCCATAGCACCTTTTAGCATTATGAAAGTTGGTCAACAGGTAGGAAAGTTACAGCTCAGTCCTAGTTTGTCATCTCTCTGTCCTGAAACAAAAGCATATGTAGTCTTCAGCAATAGGGTCTAATTCTGCTGTATTTGTATTGTTTTGCTGACTTTTGGGACCTCCCTACCAACAACTCTTAGGTTAGTTTCCCAACCATGGCACAGGATTTTCATTTTAGAACTTATAGCTCTAGGAAGCAGCATTATCCATCCATGCAGCATATTTTCATTCATGTTCTTTTTTAAAAAACAGGGTGTGGAAAGATTTCTTAGTTGTTAAGGCTCTTTACTTGGTTCAATTCCCAAGCCACTCACATAAGCCAGAAGCAAAAAGTAGTGCAAGTGTTTGATCTGGTGTTCACTCATTTGCATTGATAAGAGACCCTCATATACACAATCACTCACATACAAATATAAATAACTAAAGCTAATTAACTTAATATTTACTTGCTTGTTTTGTTTTGCATGTGTATGTATGTGTGGTATGTATGCATGCATGTATATGTGTTTGTATATGTGGGGCACATGTGTATAGATAAGTGTACATGTATGTATGTATGCAGACAGAGACCAGGGGATAACTGCCAGTATTATCTTCACATGCTTTGAGGCAAGGCCTCTGATAGGGTTAAGTTTCTCATTTAGGCTAGACTAGCTGGCCAGCCAGTGAGCTCCAAGTATCTACATAGCTCCACTTTCCTAGTGCTGGGATTATAGGCACATGCCACCATACCTGACATTTACATGGGTATTAGGTATTTAACTCAGGGTCTCATGTTTGCAATGCAAACACTTTACCAAGGCAGCTATCTACCTAGTTTCTTTTAGTTTTTTTTCATGTATATGTGTGGGTATATATGCAGGTTTGTATGTGTAGGTGCACATATGCATGTGGAAACCAGAAATCAATACTGGGTGTCTTCCTCAATAGCTCTTCCACCTAATTCTTCCTGAGTGGGGGGCCAGTGACCAGGTCTTTTACTGAGCTTAAGTTAACCAATTTGGCTAGCCAGCAATTACCAGGGATCATAGCCTCTGCCTTCCAAGCACTAGGATTAGAGACACATGCCACCATGCCCAATATTTTGTATGTGTGTTAGGGATAATAACTCAGGCTCTCATGATTGCATGGCAAATATCTTACCAATTGAACCATCCCCTCAATTCTTCATTTTATTTTTTAATTATCTTACAAAGTTGTGGGTTCCTTGTGGCTTTTTCATAATTCTTAGTTTGGGTTGGCACTCTCTTCCCACATTTATCCTGTCCCCTTGTCCCTGCTTAAATCTTTATATCACCACCCTCTCCCCTCTACTTTAATATCAATGTCCCATTCCTTAAGGCCTCTTCTTCTCAGCTTTCTAACCTCTAAATGCACTCACTTCCCCTTAAACATTTATATGTAAAATATGTGTAAAACTTCAAAGCCAGGATTCTCATATGAGTAAGAAGATGTGGTGATTTTTCTTTCTAAGAAAACGTGTTACCTCACTTAGTATAATATTTTCTAATTCAATCCATTTTCCTGCAAATCTCATTTTTTACAGCCAAATAGAACTCCATTGTGTATATGAACCACATCTTCATGATCCATTCATCATTCATCAATTTTATGGACATCTAGGATATTTCTATTGCCTAATTATTTTGAATAGAGCAACAATGAACATGGACATTCAAGTATCTCTATAAGAGAATATGAAGGCTGGGTCTTAAGAAAATAGTCTTGTTTTTTGGGTCATACACTCTACATTGCTAAACCATCTCATTTTTCTGTTGCCTTTTGGGGTTTGCTCATCTGTTCTATGCTTATCTAACCCCACTCATCCTTTATAACTAGCTTTATATTTCAATTTTATGGAAAAACCTGCTCCTAACTCTCTCCACTCATCCATTTAGAATTACTGTTACCCTTATTGCCTCTACATCTCACTTGGAAGTGAACACTTGAGTTTCTAAGTTTTATGAACATAGGGTAGTGTCTTTACCCTTCTGTACATTTTCTAAGACAAAGTAGGTATGACAGTTTTACTATGGGGCCCAGTGTTGCACAAGTAAGACTGACTCAAGGAATGTGAGGCAAAGTTTTATTGGGTAAAAAAGAAAAGAATAAGAATAAAGTCTGGTATATGAGGTCTGCACCTCAGAGGTCAGAATCTCAGGGTGAAGCCCTGAACTGTTCAGAGTGTCAGCTTTTATTGTAAATAACCACATGATGTTTATTAAAAAAAAAAAACAGAATGGGAAATAAACCATATATCAGCTATAGGAAGTACCTGGGGGGTATGAGGTAGGCCTGCAACCAGGAGTCTGCCAATGTCCCACTTATCTGTCCTTAAGAATTTTGCTCAACAATGCAGGGCCCGGGGTAATGCTATTCAGAACAGCAGAGCCTCCTGTTTATCTACCATCAGCAAAGCCTCCTGTTTATCTACCATCCCCATCTGCTTAAACAAGTGTTTTATTACATTCTTTTATGAGCTACTAGAAGGAAGGGACTTCTATTTTTCTCTAAGCTAGGTACAAATGTAAGAAATATAACATTTTGCTCACTATAAATTTCCTACTTTGACATGGCACAGAGTTAAATCTTTGACTCATGAGGGATAGAGTCTAGGGTTTGTACAGTTTCAGGTAGGGGGTATATTGTGTCCATAATACCATAATCTTAAAAGAACTAATTTTATTTTTAATATATCTTTATGTTTTTTACTTTTAACATACTAATAATGCAAGGTATTATTGTGAGGGCTAGAAATATTAACAAAAGTGGGCCAGTGACTGCAGAAATCAAAGTAGTTAACCATAGAGACCAATTATACATAGACTGAAACCTATTATATCTCTGAAGTTTCTTTTGAGATATTTTTCTGTCTAAAGCTAGTGTATTTTGGATTATTCCTGACTTACTGGTATAAAAGCAATGTTTTACCTAAAGTCATACTCTTGTTTTATAAAAAGTAAGCCCCCTTGTTTTATAAAAAGTAAGTCTAATTTTTTTAAAAATTTTGTCCCTTCCACTTTCACAGCCATTGGAGTGGTTAGGATGACTTGGTGGGGACCTTTCCAACATTCCAATATGGTGTCTCTTGATCCTAACTCTATTGCTGGGCTGAAAGGAATGGTAGCAAACAGTATGTTTGAAAAGCATCCTTGACTGCCAAAACAATGGACTCCTGGGCTCTGTAAGACTTGGATTGAAAGAAGCCTTTCATTAGTAAAGTCATTTATCTGTTCAAGACCCATCTGGGAAAGGATGGGTGGGGTTTTTATATATAATTTTAAAAAAAATTTTATTAGCATTTTCCATGATTATAAAAAAATTCCCATGGTAATTCCCTCCCTCACTCCCCACACTTTCCCCTTTGAAATTCTGTTCACGATCATATTACTTCCCCATCTCAATCATTGTACTTACATATATACAATATCAACCTATTAAGTACCCTTCTCCCTTCCTTTCTCTTCCCTTCATGTCTCCTGGTTAACTTACTGGCCTCTGCTACTAAGTATTTTCATTCTCAAGCAGAAGCCCAATCATCTGTAGCTAGGATCCACATATGAGAGAGAACATGCAATGCTGGGCTTTCTGGGCCTGGGTTACCTCACTTAGTATAATCCTTTCCAGATCCATCCACTTTTCTGAAAATCTCATAACTTCATTTTTCTTTACCACTGAGTAGAACTCCATTATATAAATGTGCCACATCTTCATTATCCACTCATCAGTTGAGGGACATCCAGGCTGGTTCCATTTCCCAGCTATTATAAATTGAGCAGCAATAAACATGGTTGAGCATGTACTTCTAAGGAAATGAGATGAGTCCTTCGGATATATGCCTAGGAGTGCTATAGCTGGGTCATATGGTAGATCAATTTTTAGCTGTTTTAGGATCCTCCACACTGATTTCCACAATGGCTAGACCAGATTGCATTCCCACCAGCAGTGTAGAAGGGTTCTTCTTTATCCACATCCCCACCAACATTTATGATCATTTGTTTTCATGATGGTGGCCAATCTGACAGGACTGAGATGGAATCTCAATGTAGTTTTAATCTGCATTTCCCTGATGACTAGTGATGTAGAACTTTATTTAGATGCTTGTATGCCATTCATATTTCTTCCTTTGAGAAGGCTCTATTTAGCTTCATAGCCCATTTTTGATTGGCTTGTTTGATTCCTTATTATTAAACTTTTTGAGTTCTCTGTATATCCTAGATATTAATCCTCTATCAGATATATAGATGGTGAAGATATTTCCCATTCTGTAGATTGCCTCTTTGCTTTTTTCACTGTGTCCTTTGTGGTGCAAAATCTTTGTAATTTCATGAGGTCCCAGTGATTAATCTGTAGTTTTATTGCCTGAGCAATTGAGGTTGTATTCAGAAAGTCTTTGCCAAGACCAATATGTTGAAGCGTTTCCCCTACCTTTTCCTCTAGCAGTTTCAGAGTTTAAGGTCTGATGTTAAGGTCTTTAATCCATTTGGACTTAATTCTTGTGCATGGAGAGAGAGAAGAATCTATTTTCATCCTTCTGCAGATATATATCCAATTTTCCCAACACCATTTGCTGAAGAGGCTGTCTTTTCTCCAATGAGTATTTTTTGGCATTTTTATCGAATATCAGGTTGCTATAGCTACTTGGGCTTACATCTGGGTCCTCTAGTCTGTTCCACTGATCTACATGTCTGTTTTTGTACCAGTACCATGCTGTTTTTGTTACTATGGCTCTGTAGTATAGGTTAAAATCAGGTATGGTGATATCACCAGCCTTATTTTTGTTGCTCAGTATTATTTTAGATATTTGAGATATTGGTGGATTCCAAATGAATTTTTGGATTGTTTTTTCTATTTCCATGAAGAATGCTTTAGGAATTTTGATAGGGATTGTATTAAATGTGCAGATTGCTTTTGGTAAGATTGCCATTTTCACAATATTGATTCTTCCAATCCAGGAACAAGGGATGTTTCTCCACTTTCTAGTGCCTTTTGCAATTTCTCGCTTGAGTGTTTTAAAGTTTTCATTGTAGAGATTCTTTACTTCCTTCGTTAGGTTTATTCCAAGGTACTTTATTTTTTTTTTTATGCAATTGTAAATGGGAGCTATTCTCTGATTTCATCCTCTGTGTGTTTGTTGTTAGCATATATGAAGGCTACTGATTTCTGTGTATTTATTTATTTATTTATTTATTTATTTATTTTTTAATTTAATTTCTTAGTTTTCTTTTCAGTAAATACAGGCAGTTTGGTACCATTATTTAGGCTCATCTGTGTGTATTTATTTTGTATTCTGCTATATGGCTGTAGGTTTTTATCAGCTCTAACAGTGTGCTAGTAGAGTCTTTAGGGTCCTTTATGTATAGAATCATGTCATCTGCAAATAATGATAACTTGATCTCTTCCTTTCCAATTTGTATCCCTTTTATGCGTGTCTCTTGCCTTATTGCTATGGCTAAGATTTCCAGTACTATATTAAATAAAAGTGGTGACAGTGGACACCCTTGTCTTATTCCTGGTTTTAGTGGAAAAGCTTCCAGTGTTTCCCCATTTAGTACTATGTTGGCTGTAGGCTTGTCATACATAGCTTTTATTATATTGAGATATGTTCCTTCTATTCCCAGTCTCTGTAGGACTTTTATCATGAAGGGATGTTGGATTTTGTCAAATGCTTTGTCTGTGTCTAGTGAGATGATCATGTGATTTTTGTGGTTCAACCCATTTATATAATGTATTATATTTATAGATTTGCATATATTGAACCATCCCTGCATTTCTGGGATAAAGCCTACTTGGTCAGGGTGAATGATCTTTTGGATATACTCTTGTATTCTGTTTGCCAATATTTTGTTGAGAATTTTTGCATCTATGTTCATGAGGGAGATTGGTCTGTAATTTGTTTTTTTGTTCTATCTATGCCTGGTTTTGGTATCAGGTTGATGCTGGCCTCATAAAAGGAGTTTGGTAGAATTCCTTTTTTTTTCTATTTCCTGGAAAAGCTTAAGAAGCAATGGTGTTAGCTCTTCCTTAAAGATCTCGTAAAATTCAGTAGTGAATCCATCTGGGCCTGGGCTTTTTTTAGTTGGGAGATTATTGATAACTGTTCGGATCTCCATGTTTGTTATAGGTCTATTTAAGTGATTAATCTCATTTTGATTTTATTTAGGTAGGTCATATAAATCAAGGAAATCATCTATTTCTTTCAGAATTTCATACTTTGTGGAGTATATGCTTTTATAGTATGTCCCTATGATTTTTTGAATTTCTCTGGAATCTGTTGTGATGTTATCTTTTTCATCTCTAATTTTATTAATTTGTGTCTCTTCTCTCTTTCTTTTGGTCAGATTGCTAAGGGTTTATCATTCTTGTTTATCCTTTCAAAGAACCAACTCCTTGTTTTATTAATTCTTTGGGATATTTTTGTTTCTATTTCATTAATTTCTGCCCTAATATTTATTATTTTTCCTTGTACTGATTTTTGGTTTGCCTTGTTCCTCTTTTTCCAAGGCTTTCAGGTGAAGCATTAGGTCATTTACTTTCGACCTTTCTAATTTCTTAATATACGTACTTAAGGCTATAAAATTAACTCTTAGAACTGCCTTCATTGTGTCCCAGAGATTTTGATATGTTGTGTTCTCATTATCATTTGACTCTACAAATTTTTTTATTTCCTTCTTGATTTCTTCATTGACCCATTCATCATTTAGTAGTGTATTGTTTAGTTTCCATGGTTTTGTATATGCTCTATAGCCTTTCTTGCTATTGATTAGTAGTTTAATTCCATTGTGGTCAGATAGAATGCAAGGAATTATTTCATTTTTCCTGAATTTGTTAAGATTTGCTTTGTGTCCTAATATATGGTCTATTTTAGAGAATGTTCCATGTGCTGCTGAAAAGAATGTATATTCTGCAGCCTTTGGATGAAATGTCCTGTATATATCTGTTAGGTTCATTCCTTCTATGACCTCATTTAGTCCAGATGCCTCTCTGTTTATTTTTTCTCGGGATGACCTTTCAATTGATGAGAGTGGGGTGTTAAAGTCACTCCCCACCACTGTGTTTGGTGTTATATGTGACCTTAGTTCTAATAGTCTTTGTTTGATGAATTTGGGAGCCCCCATGTTAGGTGCATATACGTTTAGGATTGTAATGTCCTCCTGTTGGAGTGTGCCCTTAATCAATATAAAGTGACCTTCCTTATCTTTCTTGACTAATGTTGGACTAAAGACTACCTTGTCAGATATTAGGATAGCAACCCCTGCTTGTTTTCTAGGTCCATTTGTTTGAAACACTGTTTTCCAACCTTTCACCCTAAGATAATGTCTATCCTTTGTAGAAAGGTGAGTTTCTTGGAGACAACAAATTGTAGGATCCTGCTTTTTAACCCAGTCTGCAAACCTACCTCTTTTCGTTGGGGCATTGAGGCCATTGATATTAAGAGATAGTATTGAAAGGTGTGTATTTATGTTTGCCATTTCTTTTTTTGTAGTTCCGGTTCTACCTGTGCTCTCTTGTGTTAAATAGTAATTGTGTGTTGCTTGTTATTTCTGGGTTCCTTATATGTGTGCTTTTCCTTTTCTTCAGCATGGAGGATTCTATGAATTATTTTCTGTAAAGCTGGTTTTGTCTTCAAAGGCTCCTTTAACCTGCTTTTGTCATGGAATGTCCTTATTTCTCCATCTATTTGAATGGATAGCTTTGCAGGATAAAGTAACCTTGGTTAACAGTTGTTATCTTTCAGAACTTGGAATATATCACTCCAAGCCCTTCTGGCTTTAAAAGTTTGTGTTGACTTTGAGTAATGCAGTAGCTGGTTGTGAAACAGACAAATCACACACACATAAAAGTTTGTGTTGAATAATCTGCTGTAATCCTGATTGGCTTGCTTTTGTAAGTAACTTGATTTTTCTCTCTAACTGCTTTAAATATTTTTTCTTTTGTTTCTGTGTTTGGAAGTTTGATTATAATATGGCAAGGAGAGGTTCTTTCCAGGTTTTGTCTGGCTGGGGTTCTAAAGGCTTCCTGTGTCTGCATTGGCACCTCTTTCCCAATTTGGGGGAAATTTTCTTCTATGATTTTGTTGAAGACGCCTACTATGCCTTTGGAGTGGAATTCTTCTCCTTCTACTATGCCCTGAATTCTTATATTTAATCTTTTCATAGTGTTCCGAATATCTTGAAATTCCCAGTTTTCTATAAGTTTGTCTTTCTCTTTTTTGGACTGTATTAGATCTGCCACCTGGTCTTCTAGCTTAGATATTCTGTCCTCATCTATCCTACTGGTGAGATTTTCTACAGAGTTTTTTATTTCATTAACTGTGTTTTTCATTGCTAGTAATTCTGACGGGTTTTTCTTTATTGTTTCGATTTCCTTATTTATGTCTTGTATTGCTTCTTTATTTCATGAAATTGGTGTTCTGCATGTTCTTTGATTCCTTTGATTTCCTCTTTGAGTTCCTCTTTGACTCCTTTGATTTGTTCTCTGACTTCTTTGAACATATTTACAATCATTCTTTTGAAATCTTTCTCAGGCATATCCTCTAACTCATTCTCACTGGAGGTCATTTCTGATGCATTAATACTTTTAGGTGGATTTATATCATCTTGCTTTTTATTGTTTCTTGTGTTATAATGTATATATTTTTGCATCTTGGATTAAGTTAATGCTTGGATTTTCTAGCTAACTGGGTATTCTTAGCTTTATCAATTTATTTGAGGTTATATCTTTTCAGGGTAGGAGCTTAAGGTGTTAGGTGTGGCTCTTAAGACTCTCAGAGTATCTACAAAGGTGCTTCTAGGGTTTGAGTTTCCTTGCTATGGGAGTATTCAAGTAGGCTGAGTGGAATAAATTACAGGTAGATTCTAAAGTTAACTAAACACTGTACACATTCAATCAAAAACAGCCCCAAGTATGTATGCCAGAGTAGTTATTATAACAACCAGATCCTCTATCAACAAAGAGGTTAAGATTTCTGGTCTGTTGAGGATCCAAGTCAGCTTGCGACCAAGTGAGACCCTTCCCTGGTGCAATCCCAGTTACCTTGGATGATTTTGGTCTCAGTCAAATTGCTGCCTGGGTTGGCGCGCTGCTGTTCTGATTTCTGGAGCTGGGTACTGGCTTTTCCTGTGGGGCAAACCGAGCCTGGAAACTGTGGCCCTGCAGATCAGCACACCCACTGCTGGAATTGCTGCTGCTAAAGCTGTCTCTGCTGGGTCTGTCACCACTGCTGCTGAAGCTGCTGCTGCTGGGTACACTGCTGCTGCTGTAGCTGCCACTGCTGGAGCCACTCTGCTGCTGAAGCTACTGCCTCTGGGTCCACTGCTGCTGCTACCACTTGAAGCTGCTGCTGCTGGGTCTCCAGCTGCTGCCGCTACTGGGTCTGCTGCTCCTGGGGACACTGTTACTGGTGCTGGAGCTGCTGATTTTGCTGTGGGACTCTGCTCCTGCTTAGGCCCCGCTGTTGGCTCAAGTTGGTGTGGCTGGGTCCCGGGACGCTGCTCTGTTCACTGGAGCTGGGTCAGGTGGTAGGGGAGGGGAGGGAGCCACAGCTGCTCTAGTTCTCTTGCTGTTCCACTTGGTCTGCTCCTCTGTTGCTCACTGCCACTCTCCCTTCACGTTTCTTGAGTTGTGGAGAGCTCCGGTGTGAGTGGAATCTCCCCACACCTGGCTTTTCCTGCGGCTAGAGGCTAGCCTGGTGGTTTTCTGGTGCGCCGCCGCTGCCACCGCTGCCACATTCAGCGGACCTGCTTTTGCCCGCCTGGATGCTCTGGATCTCTTCTACTTCTCTGATGCTGCTTCAATTTCCTATACACCTCACTTTTTAGTAAGTATGTATTTTGCTGAGATTTTTTTTTTTGGTCTTTCCCCCAACCCCCAGGCTGCTTTGGTGTGGTACCTATGCTGCCATCTTAACTGGAAGTCTATATATAATTTTAAATGGAGTATTTTTTTTTTTTATGTAAGGGGTATACCTGGTCCTCAACAGGGCAAAGGGAAGGAGTCCCACCCATCCTTTGCCAGTCTCTAGGGCTAATTTAGTTAAAGTCTCCTTCAAAGTCTGATTAATTCTTTCAACCTGTTCTAAACTTTGTGGGTAATTTCCAATTAATCCCCAACTTCTAAATCAATGTCCTAGTGATTTTTGACACAAAGGCAGACCTATTTTCTTATCTTATCCTGAGGCACAATCCATAGGGGGCGGGATTATCACCTCTAACAATTCCTTAGTCACTATTGGGCTGTCTCAGACTTGGTCAGGAAAGCTTCCACTCATCCTGAAATTGTATCAACATAAACAATATCTATATCCATATTGATTTTGCTTTACCTCTGTGAAATCAACTTCCCATTATCTACCCAGCTCTGTTTTCTGTTCTCTCACCCCCATTGATGGTACCTTACCAGAGGAGGCATTTGTCTGTTGCCAGGCCTGACAGTGGGTGGTGATATCCTTGATGATTGAGTCCACATCTCCTTCATGTAGTTGCTTAGCCAGTTTCCACCCTAGGGCTTGTGGCAGCAACAGTAGTCCATTCTCCAGCTGATACCATCTTCATGGGGTCTGTTCCTTTATCAGATGAAAGGTGATCTGTGGGGCCTCCTTTGTGTATGTTGGTCACTCAAGATGAGGAGGTGCCAGGAGGGTGACCAGACAATCTGACTGGTGATGAGGAAATATTGTAGGGTATGTCTTTCCAACTTATTTCAAAGCAAAATTTGTGTCAATATTAATGGGACACTGAGTCATGTGTACATTTTATACCATCCTCTAGCTTTTCTTCTAATATGGGTCTGTTTCCATGGCTGGAATGATTGTGGTTTTATCTCTCATAATAACTTACAAAAAAATATTGCAGAAGTTTTCTCTGGTATCATTGGAAATTCTTCATGATTATTTTTTCTTCTTTCATTGTTTTTTTTTTTTTTTTGAGGTAAGCCCAACATACTGGCTTTATCTTTTATGTGGGAGAGAGAGAGAGAGAGGGAGAGAGAATTGGCATGCTAGGGTCTCCAGCCACTTCAATTGAACTCCAAACACATGTGCCCCCTTGTGCAGATGTGTTACCTTACACACTTGTGTAATTTTGTGCAACTGAATTATGTGAGACCTGGAGAGTTGAACGTGAGTCCTATGGCTTTGCAGGCAAGAGCCTTAACTGCTAACCCATCTATCTAACCCTCCTGATAATTATTTCTAATGGGTGCATAAAAGCTACTAGGATGGATATTCTATAGTTTCTTACTCAGTTTATTTGTTTGTAGATCTTTATAATCTGTCATCATTCACACATTTAATATTTACTGAGTAAATTGTATACAGCAGTTTCAGATTATAGGACTAGAACAATAACAAAGCAAAGTCTCTGTCTTGATGGGGTTTATATTCTAACATTCTAGTTAGTACAGGGAACATAAACAAAAATACTTAAATAGCTGAGGATCAAATGCAGCATTCCATAGTATTTCAGACTCAAGGTGTTTAGATAATCAAAAGAGATCTGCTAAGAATATCTGGGACTCTGAAACATTATGTTCTGGTTCAAGGGAATGAGAAAGTAAGATTGTACAAACAAGAATTCAGGAGACTTCTGGGTAACATGACAGAATAGGAACCTTGCCAAAGAACCCTGGGGAAAAAGTGTGGAGAGAATACAAAATAAATTCTATGCAAAAGATAAGGTGTGTAAGGAATTATTAACCCAGTTGAGACCCTTGCAGATAAGCAGTAGTGATGTAGGAGCCCCCATCAATCACACAGTTGGCAAAGATCAAGAATCTGACTTCAGCTGATCCTCTGCAAAGTGCTTCTACTCACCAAACCCTGCCTGAGCCAGGAAGAGCTGAGCCACAGAGAAGGGATTCTCCCATTCACACCAGCATTCCAAAGTCAAAAAAATTCTGAAAAAGACGATAGGGACCAACTGATTAGCTCTAGAACAACTTCAGAGAGCTTTCCACAACCTCCCTTCCCCATATGCTAGCACCTGGTCTCAGGTCTCTAGGTCTCAGGATGCCAAAGAATCAGCGACACTCCTCCCCCTCACAGCATCCAGTAGCATGTTCTGAAGAGTAGACTTAACCAGCTAAGCCAAGCTCACAGCTCACCAAAGAGGTAACCAGCGTCATCAACATAGTGAGGTAGAAAGTCACCCCAAAAGGTAACGGGGCTATATTACACAAGAGCAGTATGTACCCTAAAGCTGGAAATATAGGTTTGCACTGGAAATACCAATTGGACATTCCATATCAGGGAAGGTTTTTAAAGAAATGAAGCTCAGGGAAGGAAGGAATTCCAAACCTAGCCCACTAAAACAAGAATAACGATATGGCTGGGTGTGGTGGTGCACACCTTTAATCCCAGCATTAACTAGGGAGGCAGAAGAAAGAGGATAGCTGGGAGTTCAAGGCCCATCTGAGACTGCATAGTTAATTCCAGGTTGGCCTGGGCTAGAGAAAAACCCTACCTCAAAATAAAATACTGATGTGTTAGATATGATTGATGTATATTTAGTCTATTTTGCAATTTTGAATATTTTATTTATTTATTTGAGAGTGAGAGAGAGGCAGATGGTAGATAGATAGACAGATAGATGATAGGTAGGTAGGTAGGTAGGTAGGTAGGTAGGTAGGTAGGTAGGTAAGTAGATAGATAGATGGATAGACAGACAGACAGAGAGAGAATGGATGCACCATGGCCTCTAGCCACTGGAAATGAACTTCAGACACATACACCACCTTGTGCATCTGGCTTAAGTAGGTACTGGTGAATGTATCCTGGATCTTTAAACATCACAGGCAAGTGCCTTAACCACTAAGCCATCTCTCTGGCCCTATTTTACCATTTTTAAATAAGCTGTATAACTTTTGATATTTCTTAGTTTATAGTGCCTTATTTTCTTCTGTCTTTTTTTTTTTTTTTTGGTTATAGGGTCTTACTATGACCTAGCTGAGCCAGCACCCATTGCAGCCCAGAACTCTCAGACCCCCAACTGACAGGATTAAGGGCATGAGCCACCATGTTGAGCCGGTTTAGGGCCTTTGATTTTGATACTTTGCTATAATCCTCACTCATGCATAAATATTCCATGGTAGTTTTATATGTATTTGTATACTGATTATTTGGATTTTAGGTTGTTCTGCACTACTCTTCTCACCCACAACTTATTTATTTTCCCTCTCATTCCAACCCCTTTTCCACATGCTCTCCGCCTTACCCCTCTTCCTTATTTTCCATAACTACAAACTTCCATAGCCCCCCAAACCCCTAAAATCTGTGGAAACTAACAGTACTCCAACTACCTTCTCCTAGATCTGTCGCATTGTTCATTTCTCAAAGTTACTAAAAGTCTTCACATTAATTCATCTCATACTGTTTCAATTCGAAGTAACCAAAATCTAGCATTCTTTTATCAGCCTTGTTCTTTTACTCACCAATAAGCTTAAAATCAAAAGAACATGGTTGTTAATTTAATCAAGGACATTTGTGTAGCAGGCTTATCCAATAGCTTGAGTCACTCCTGCTGTTTCTCTGGGAATAATATAGAGCTACATCTGCCACCACAAGCATCTACCCTGAACATAGAAGTTAATATGTGCACATATAAGAATATAGCAGATAACTACAAAATCTGAGCATTGAAATAATTCAGCATGCAAAAATCTCTATGAAATAATAAAGGAATCACCAATAAATCAAGATAACATAATTCTTCCAAAGTTTATAATTCCAACTGAAGTACCCTCTAGTGAGACTGAATTAGATGAAACACCAGAGGGGGGGGAAATGATTATATGTATGTTCAAAGAAATCAAAGAAATACAAAAACTCTTAAAGGAGAACATAGGAAATCAACTTAGTGAAGTAAGGAGATCAATATAAAAAGATATGAGTAAGATATAGTTTACAGGATTCAGTCTTCATCACCCTGTCTGTTTAAGAAATAAGGATGCTTAAGTGTGCTGGGCCTTTCTCCCTTTTACCTGTCTATAGTCTGTTGTGACTCCTCCATCATGTTTGAAGTGTACCTGGTCCAAGGCTCCATCCTCACGAAAGTGCTGGAGGTGCTCAAGAGCCTCATCAACCAGGCCTGATGGGACATCAGCTCAGGTATTTTGAACCTGAAGAGGAGGGGCTCCTTGTGTGTCTCCTTGGTATAGTTCACTCAACTGCCACTGCAGAGGTATGGACCTCACCAGCATATCCAAAATATCAAAATGTGTTGGAAATGAAGGCACCCTTATACTACGTGCTGAAGATAATGCTGATACCTCGGCACTAGTATTTGAAGCACCAAATCAGGAGAAAATTTCAAACTATCAAATGAAGTTAATAAATTTAGACATTGAGCAACTTGGAATTCTAGAATAAGACTAAAGTTGGGTAGTCAAGATATCTTGTAGAGAATTTGCATGTATATACCAAGATCACAGTCATATTGGAGATGCTGTTGTAAAATCCTGTGCAAAAGATAGAGTAAAATTTTATGCAAGTGAAGAACTTGAAAATAAAAACATTTAGTTGTCACAAACAAGTAATGTTGATAAAAAGAATGAAGCTGTTACTATAGAAATGAATAAGCCAGTTTAGCTAATGTTTCCACTGTGGTACCTAAACATTCTTTTTCTTTTCTTTTACAAAAGTCACTCCACTTTATCTTGCAGTGACAATCTGTATGTGTACAGATGCCCCCCTTGTGGTAGAGTATAAACTTGCTGACATCGAACATTTAAAGTACTATTTGGCTCTCAAGATTGAGGATGAAGAGGGATCTTAGATACTGATAGAACCTGAGAAAATCAAATAGCCTGTGAGGCCTGCTTCTGAGATGCTAGCATGTTCTGAAGTCTTTTCTGTCACCAAATTTGTCCTGTTAGGCACATGTGTTAATAATACTTTCTTTAAATAACCCATTGGTTGTCTTTCCATTCTCTACATCTTGTTAACTGCTCTCGATGACATATTTCTGCCTTAAAAATATTCTTGGTGGTTTTTAATAAAAAAGGCTTTAACTCTAAAAACAGTTTTTAAATTTTTTTCATTTAAATAAAGTTTTCTGAATTCTCAGGGCAAAAGGATATGAGTAATAAAATAGAAATACCAATCTAAAATACTAGAAAACTAGACACAGTAAGTCAGAAAGATTCACTAAAGGTTCACACAGAAAGGTTCACCAATAGATTAAGGAGAAGCCAGGTTATCTGAGCTAGAAGACAAGGTGGGAAATATAGAATATTCCAACAAAGAGAAAAAGATAAACTAATTCAGGTAGAGATCCAACTAAGAATTAAGGGTCGAGAAGAAGAGTTTTAATCTCAAGGTATAGTAATTAATTTTCAATAAAACCATAGAAAAAAACTTCCTCCAAGCAGGGGAAGAGATGTCAATACATATACAGCAGGCATTTATAACTCCAATCAGATAAGACCACAAAAGAACCTTTACTCACCATATTGTAATTAAACTACTAAACACATAGACCAAAGAAAATGTATCAAAAGCAACCAGAGAGAAGTATCTAGTTGTCTGTAAAGAGAAGCTCATTAGGATGACAGTGGATTCCTCAATACAAACTTTAAAAGCTAAAAGAGTTTGGAATGATATATTTCAAATGACATATTCCTGAAAGATAATATCTGTCCAGCCAGTCCAATATATTCAGCAAAGGTATTCACCATAAGTAAAGAAGAAACATAAACTTTCTATGATAAAAACAGGCTAAAGGAACACATGGCCACTTAGCCAGCTCTACCAAAAATGCTTGAAGGGATCATTTGGTCTGAAGGTAGGCACATACATGACCCACAGGAAAAAAAAAACATGCTTGATTAATACTTAATGCAAGAGAATAACATAAAAACTGCAAGCATCACAAAATCAAGAAGAATGATGGGAGTAAATATACACCTTTCAATAACTCTTAACATCAACCAAAACACAGAGACTTTAAGACTTGACTAAAATGCAGGATCCTTCTACTTGTTGCCTCCAACAATTCATTTCTCCATAAAAATCAGACAGCATCATAGGGTGAAAGGATGTAAAATGTTATTTCAAGCAAATGAGCATATAAAACAAACAGGTCTTACCATTCTAATATCTGACAGAATAGTCTTCAAATCAACATTAGTTAGAAGAGATAAAGAAGCTTACCTTATGTGATTAAGGGAATAATACAACAAGATATTATTGTTGGTGGAAACGTTAATCAGAAATACTTCTGTGAAAATTAGCATGGTGGTTCCAAAGTCAGCTTAAAAATAGATTTACCATATGGCCAAGCTATACCAACAATTCTTTGGCATATACCCTAAGAATTCTACTCACTACTTTAAGGATACTTGCTAATCCATGTTTATGGCTGTTCTATTCATAATATGTAGGATATGGAACCAGGCTTGATGTCTTGCAATTGATGAGTGGATAATGGAGTTACTGTATATTTGCACAATAGAGTAAAAATTCAACTGTAAAAAAATTAAGTTATGAAATTTTCAAAGAAATGGATGGATCGGGAAAAGATTATACTAACCTAGGTAACTCAGGCTTAAAGCCAAATTCCACTTGTTCTCTCTCATATGTGGATCCTAGCTTCAAACATTTATATTTGTATATTAGTTGCAATTAAAATCACTAGTAAAAGATAACTAATATACAAGAGTTAGAGAGGAGAGAGATAGAGGGGAGAGGGGGAGAGGGAGGGAAGGGAGATGTAGGAGATTTAGGTCAGTCTTGATTATCTTTTTCCTCAATTTCTTAGTGGACACTGACCTGTAACCCCCACTTCCAGCTTGGGCCTACAATCCACAATGAGCTTTTGATCAGAGAAACCTACAAGGTTTCCCAAAACAATGACAGACTTCTGTCAGAGTAATTGATGACCCACCAAAGGCCAGTGGTAAGACCCTATTGCTGAAGACTCCATACGCAGCTGACACGTAAAATGGAATGACATGGCTGGAAGCCAGGAGAGAGTCAGTCCCCAGACAGTCAGCGTGTCTAGTGCCAGAAGGCGCTACATAGGCGACTGGGGGAAGTGACCAAGATCTGTCCAAGCAACACATTGTTTAACCTAAGTAGCAACAAGTAACCGGATGTGATACCCACACAAGTGCAATAGTGGTACACAGCCATGGTGAGGAATCAATTGCTCTTGATTTGGCTAACTGATCCACTTAGTGGTACTAGACCCTTAGCTGGAGCTGGGAAACAAGTCAGAACCATACCCAAACACAAGCCCACTCTACAATATCAAGCTACCATCAATCACGGGGTATAAGAGGGCCTACACCTATCAAACTGTCTATCAAAAAAGTAAGTGTTATCTCAATTTTCTGGGTGCTAACTTACTCTCCGTTGGAGAATCTGCTTCTCTTTTCCAGATAGATGCAGATCCTAAGAAGAGAGCTGCCCCAACATACCTCAGAAGGGGCCCAACTGAAACTAAGGACAACTGGCGAAATAAGCAAGGGTGATGTTTTCCTGTGAACTGGATACCAGCACAAAGGGGAAGGAGATCAATGCAGAGAAAAATCAACTCCTACCAAATCAGAGATCCAGAGCCTCAGAGGCCCCCAACACCTCAGCACTGAAGCAAACCAAAAATGAACCCAACATGGCTCAGGGAAATCTTGCGGAAGAGGGGGCGGAAAGAATGTCAGAGTTACATGTTGGGTCATGATTTTCAGAGACATTTATCATACTAATAACTGGGGGCTAACTCCACAATGCACGACCCATTTTCAATAACAAGGAGGGTCTAATGGGAGGGGGTAGATCACAGATGAGCCTAAATAATGGTACCAAACTGCCTGTATTTATTGAAAAGAAAACTAATAAATTAAATTTAAAAAAAATAAATAAAACATAAAATAAAATCACTAGTAAAGACCAGGATGCTAAAAAGAGGTTATGAAGGGAAGAAAAGAGGGGAAGGCTTAAGGTGAGGATATAGTAGCATGTTAGTAGAAGGACAGAATACTAGGGGTGGGGAAATGGTTCAAGAGGGAGGAATAGAAGGGGGGAGGGTGGGGAGGAAAGTTAATCAAAATTTAAGTTGTTATGAATGTGCCATATGGAATCTTACTTCTTAGCTTGCTACTATATATGTGTTAAGATATCTTGGGCAAAAATATTTCACAAAAACATGCAAAGGTGGATTTTGTTTTGCCCAGAAGACATAGATTGTTACTAGAAAATTTTAGTGCCCGGGTTGGAACACCTCACAATGAGTTGTTGACCAGGGAGGTTGTGATGCTCAAAAACATTGCAGGCCATTGCCAAGGGTTTAGCTGCCTACCAGAAGAGGATAAGACCTTGTTGCTGAAGACTACATGCTTAGACTACAGATCACTGAGAAATCAAGTTGGAGCTGACCTGGAAGCATCTTCCATTTGGACTAGCTATCAGGATGTTGGAAAGACATATGAAACACAATGGGGGAGAAAAGTCATCAATAGTGTTAGCCAGCAGTTGACCCTGCAAGTTGGCAAGCCTGGTCAAATGTTCCAACTGATAAAATGGTAGCATGACTGTTATGTTGCTTTAAGAAGGGAATTTCTGCCTGGTAGTAAAACCTAATGAAAAGCGTATGGCTTGGGAGATTATAAACCATAATGGGGAAACTCCTAATGTTGTCTGGCTAAGTGGGTGTATTATTCCCACCAAACTGCCCTCTAAATACATTTATGCCTATATATTAACACTCATATCACTTCTGGTTAGAGCAGCTTCTCTTTTCAGAATTGAGTGACCTCTGGGGCTGAGAAAATGCTGAGAAGTGACAGTGGAGTGTTCAGCACTAAATAAGACATCTCTATCATACCTTCTGGAAAGAATGTAATAGCCAGGCTAGAGGGGTAGCTTAGTGGTTAAGGCGCTTGCCTGAAAAGCCAAAGGCCCAGGTTTGATTCCCCAGTACTCACATAAGACAGATGTACAAGATGGGGCATGGGTCTAGAGTTCATTTGCTGTTGCTGGAAGCCCTGGCCCACCCATTCTCTTTCTCTCTCTCTCTCTTTCTTTCTCACATAAATAAAAAAAAATGTAAGAGCCAAAGGAAGGGGAGGAGTGCTCCCAATGCTGTCTTCTAGAACAAAGTAGCATTGATAGTCATGACCTCACTGTGGCTAATACTACCTATACCAACTTGCATAATAGGAGGAAAAAAACTGATGACATCAAAATCGAAGAGAAATAAGTGAATCAGTGGAGTGTGATTTGAGAGGGGAAAAGGGAAAGATGGTGGGAAGGAATTTTGATCATGGTATAGTGTTAGTTTTTATAGAAGTTGTCAATAAAATGTTTAAAAACAAAAAATCATTTATTTTGTATATTTTCTGTAATATGAATTGAATAATGTAGCTGGTAGTGGTGGCTTATACCTTTAATCCCAACACTTGAGCGGCTGAGGTAGAGGATCACAGTGAATTTAAGGCCAGCCTCAGAAACAGAATGAGTTCCAGACCAACCTGGACTAGAGTTACACACTGCCTCAAAACAAAACTTTAAAAAAAAGGTAAAGAAATGAAGGAAAGAAAAAAAGAAAGAAAATAAGGAAGGAAGGAAAGAAGGAAGAAAAAGAAAGAGAAAGAAAGGAAAGGAGGGGAAAGAAAGAAAGAAAGAAAGAAAGAAAGAAAGAAAGAAAGGGAAAAAGGAAGGAAGGAAGAAAAAAAGGAAAGAAAGAAAGAAAAAAAAACTCATGGAGATGAGACAAAGGTGGTTAGGGAAGTTTAATACCTTTGAAGATCAATTCTATATACCTGTAAGGATGAGAAAGGAATATAAAGGTTTAGGGAGGTGGGAAAATTAGAATGGGCATATTATATGAGGATAGAAAACTTCTCAGAGTATATATCATTCACCAGACATCAGTGAAGGGCTGATAGAGGCAATCTCTCTAAGCATCACTAAAAGCACAGTGAGAGCTCCTCTGCAGGTTGGACCTAAAGGTAGGAGAGAAAGTCCTAGATCTGTAGCATAATCTAGGATTGTAGTAATAAACACCAAATAACTTCACTTAACTACCAGAACCAGCGTACCCATTAGATTGATGATGGACTGACAAAGAGGTTTGACAACAAAAGAGCTGTGAAAAAAGTTAGAAAAACACATTGTCCTTAGAATAATAGATGGATTACCAATATTTAACATCTGCAATCAAGAAATCTATTAAGCAGTGTTTTTCAGAGAACAATAACCAATAGGATATATAAATAGATGGCAGGCAGAAAGATAGGAGATAGGATATTTGTTAAGGGAATATTTTGAAATTATAGATGATGCAGAGACTATTTGTAGGGCATTTACAAACTGAAGAACTAAGGATGCTAGTATCTTAGTTCTTTCCAAATCCAAAAATCTCACATCCAGCAGAGCCAATGATGTAACTGAAATTCCAAGGCTTGAGACATGTAGGAGCTTTGGTTCAAGTCCTATAGTCTGAAGGCCAGAGAATATGAGATTCTGGTTCCAAGGCAAGGGAAGATGGAGTCCAATCCCAGAAAAGTGAGTATTCAGCTTTTTTTTTTTTTTTTTTTTTTTTTTTTTTTTTTTTTTTTTGCCTGTGTGTTCTATGGGACCCTCAGCTAATTGGATGATGCTCGTTGCCTACCTTGAGCGAGAGCAGATCTTTCTTAATCAATCCCCTAATTCAAAAGTGATCACTTTTCTAAATGTTGTCACAGGAATATCCAGAAAGAATAATAGCTCTCTGGGTAGTGCTTAATCTGGTCAGGTTGCTACATAATATTGTAATACCATCACAAAGGCAAAGGATCAGGGGCTAACATGGCCATAACAATAAAAAATTATGATACTTGCTCAGTTTCAAGCTCTGATTCAAATTTTAGATTAGCAGCTCATTAACTACATAGGCCCTAAGTGGAAGTGTCCTGCAATATCACTGTAAGTCTACACTGTCATGGTTCTTCTAAAGGAACAAAGATCTTTTACTCTGGTAACTGTATACTGAGGGAAGGGAAAATACCCTTCTTCCTCAACCACTGGAGTTATGGAATTGTATGTGTGTGTCACCACAGCTTAATGTACTTTTAATTTTCATTTTCTTCATGGCTAAGGTTGTTGAACATCTTTTCAAGAAAAATATGTATTGGATATTTTTTTGGAGTTCTTTTTTTTTTTTTTTTTTTTTTTTTTGGTTTTTCGAGGTAGGGTCTCACTCTGGTCCAGGCTGACCTGGAATTAACTCTGTAGTCTCAGGGTGGCCTTGAACTCATGGCAATCCTCCTACCTCTGCCTCCCGAGTGCTGGGATTAAAGGCGTGTGCCACCATTCCCAGTTTTTGGAGTTCTTTACATATCCTAGACCTTAATTTCCTATCTGATGTATAATTGGGAAAGCTTTTCTCTCATCCTGTAGGCTCTCTTCATAATAGTCCCTTGTATCTGGTCAATGTGATAGTATCAAGTTTAGAATAAAAAGAATATTATAAGTCAATAGTGAAACAGTGAATGAGAGCTCTTTAGGATTTCTGAAACATTTAAAATTCTGAGTTGGAGGTATTGTCATTACATAAGTGCCAAGTAAATAGCACAAGTATTAGAAGGAAAGAGTTCTCACAAAGGTGTGGTCACTCAGTGTAGTAGAGACAATGCTTCTGAAGAGGTACTAGAACTTAAGTTAGACTTTGTAGATAAAAAGGTTTTCTAATATGGCAGAGACTGGAGGCTTGCAACAACCTGCAGGATTTAAGAGGAAACAGTGCAGACTGCTCTCACCTAGGAAAGCAGTGAACTAGAATAACTAGATGTTGTAATTTGATAATTTCTACAATTGTGCATCACTGAGATAAGAAGTTAGCTGATGGTGAGTGTATCCTCCTGAAAATGAGAATATTTAATGTTTTAGAACATTCTAATAGACATAAATGACCAGAAATAAGTCAGGAAACATCATGCAAAATACTTTCTAATTTTAAAGTTTTTAACAAAAACAGTAATGATAACAGTAATGATGACGAAGAGACTGTAACTCAGTTTTTAAACTAAGTTTTACTTAATATTTTTTATTTATTTGAGAGAGAGAGGGAGAGAAATAGGCAGGTGGGGAGAGAGAGAAAGAGAGAGAGAATGGGCACACCAGGGCCTCCAACCACTGCAAACAAACCCCGTATGTGTGTGCCCCCTTGTGCATCTAACTGGCTTATGTGGGTCCTGGGGAACCAAACCTAGGTCCTTTGGCTTTGTAGGCAAGCTCCTTAACTGCTAAGCCACATCACTAGTCATAGCTCAGTTTTAATTAGAAGTAGTTCTGTGGTGGCTTGAATGTAAAATGCCTCCCTCACCTCATAGGCTCATGTGTTTGAATACTTGATCTACAGCAAAGTGGCAGAGTTCAGTAAGAGAATTTAAGTCTTGATGGAGGAAGTGGCTTAATGGGGTGTGGGCCTTGAGGAACAGCTCTACTTGCTGTTTCATTTCTCCTTTCTGACTCTGGTGAGTTGTGATGTCAAGCTTCCTGCTCCAAAATGACATGTCTTTTCCATCTTGAAATTCCCTTCGAAACTGTAAACTGAATTAAACTCCTCTCTTTAATGCTACTTCTGGTCGGGTATTTTGTCCTAACAATGAGACAATCTCTGATTAAGAAGGTGACAAAAATGTGCACCCCAAAATAACATCAAAATATATTTAGAAGTATTTTTATCTGAAAATATATGTATTATTAAATTGTACATTTTTAAAAAAAGATCATTGAATCTATTTCTCTTGTTGCTGTCCTACAACACAAGCAGATTCACTTCTGGCTTATTCTCTCAAGAATAAGGCCTGCTTTCAGTTCATTCTCTCAAGACTCAGGATACATTAACTGCTGGCCTGGGCACGTATCCTGGCAGTAGAACATTGTTTCTGTCTTCAAGAAAACAGAAGACATAGCAGGATGTCATAGTGGGTTTTAAATTTTTCAATCCTGTCTATAATAGCAAACATCCCAAGTTACAGTGTAAAATGATGATATCCAGAATGATATTTTTTTCTTATACACTAAAAAGCCTGGGACTGTTGATTATAAAATCTTGAATGATTGTTTCCCTATTTCATTTTGAACATAATCTCAGTCATCTGATAGTGAAGATACTTCCAGAAACCTAGAAAAAGATGGTTCATAGTTGTTTTTTTTCTAAGTGTGTGGGCATATTTCTCTGATAGTTTATTTCTATAAAAAAGTAAAAGTGAAGAATGATTTTAGATTTTATTGAAAATTTTAATATATGAACATATTATAAATTGGCTATATTCACATTAGGTTATATTCTTATGTTCATTCTCCTCTTGCCCCATTCTACTGAAGGCACTCCTCAGGGAGGCTATTGGTAGTAACTGTGGGGTCATTAATGCATCAGTAAGTCCCTGTGTGAGAGGCACAACCCATCAGAGTATACTTTTCCAGTTTGTGGCTTTTATATTCTTTCTATCTCCCTTTTCTGCAATGTTCCATGACCTTACAGGATGTATTATAAATCTCTTTAGTTCTGAGCTCTCACAGCCTATAATTTTCTGCCTTGATGAGTGTTGAGTCTCTTTAGTGCCTACCACCGTCTCTCTGGAGGAGGTTCTCAGGCTACCAGTGAGAGCAGTACTGACATGTAATCTGCAACTTCCTCTCTATTACACCCACGTGGGGTGGGTGTAATAGAGATGACTGGTCTTGTGTAGTCTTCCCAGTATTTGATGCCATCTGTAAAGCATCCATGAGTGAGAGCAGCATGTATCAAAGGATAAATATAGATATTTAGAAGCCTTTTGATGGGCATAACCTTTTCTTTTATCTAAAGACCAGTAGAAGCTTCCTTTTAGGGTCAATGCCCTTTGAAAGCCATAGGTTTCTGAGTAATAGGCAAAAATTTCCTCCCACTGAATAGGCCTCATATCCAATCAGAGAGCATTTGATGACCTCCATAACCTGTGTGCCACTATTGTATCTGTGGGCACATCTTGCCTGGATGGTTGATTTTGTAACTTTCAAGCTCCATCACTTATTCATACTGCTGATAGTTTTATCTCCCAGAAGCTTTCACATCACTTTCCAGCACCATGACAGCTAAGCAGTTGGGATCAGCTACAAATTGATCTCTCAATGTCCTGCAAATGCAGCTTGAGAAGTCTTCAGCAATAGGTTCTTATAATTTAATTCCAGTAAGTAACTGAGTGCTTTGAGAATGATCTTCATTGTCTTGCTCATTCTGGAGGTTAACTCAAATTATCAGTGGAACTTATCAGCCACTGATTATGGTTTTTGAGTAAAACTTTCTCCACCACTGTAAGGTGCTTCTCCCCAAACTATCCTCTCCTCTTTCTTTTCAAGACAGTTATATGTAACCACTAATAAAAAGGTAGTGTCTATGGTATTGACTCATGCCATCATTAGTTTTTTATATCTCCATCATCCACTCCTTCCCAAACTTCTGTTCCTCACAGATCCTTCCATGTCCCTCTACTTACCTATAAAGTATTATCTCCTGTGATCCCTTCCCTCCTTCTCCTCTCGCTAAGGCTCATTCTACAATCCTAACCAGTACTACTGATGCTTAATATGATTATAAACAAATCAATCTATTTTATTTCATGTTAGAATCTGCATATGAGAAACAACATGTGATGTTATGAGACTGGGTAACCTCCCATAGTATAATTATTTCCAGGTCCTTCCACTAGCCTAACAATTTCATAATTTCCTTTTTCCTTACCACTGAGTAGAATTGCATTGGGTATATATACCACATCTTCATTACCCATTCATCAGTTGATGGACATCTAGGCTAATTTCATTTCCTTTCAATTAATATAACAGCAATAAACATGGCTGAGCACTTATCTGTGCAGTAAAGTGTAGAGCCTTTAGGCTATAAGCCCAGGAGTGATATAACTGTACCAATTAGTAGATTTACGAGATATATCTATATTGATTTTCATAGTGGCGATACAACTTTACCCTCCCACCAACAGTGAATGAGAGTTTCTCTTCCCTACACCACAACCGGAATTCATTTTTATGTGATTTTTGACGGTTGCTATTTTGACCAGAATGAGAGGGAATCTCAAAGAGGTCTCAATTTACATTTACCTGATGGTTAAAGATGTTGAACGTTTTTAGGTGTTTATTGGACATTTTTACTTCCTTTGGGAACTCTATGTTCAGTTCCTTGTTTCATTTCTTGACTGTGTGGATTGATTTTTATTGCTTAGATTTTTTTAGTTCTTTGTATGTTCTAGATTATTAAGCCTTTGCCAGATGAATAGCTAGTAAATATTTTATTCCATTATGTAAATTGTCTATTGACATTTTTGGTGATTTGTTTAGCTGTACAATAGCTTTTTCATTTCATAAGAATCCAATAGTCTAGACTTTGTCTTATTCCCTGGGCTACTGGGTTCTTGTTCAGAAAGTCTTTTCCTATGCCTATATCTTAGAGTATTCTTCTTAATTTTTCCTTTATTTGTTTCACAGTTTCAGGTCTTTTACTGATGTCCTTGATCCATTTGGAGTTGATTTTGTGCAGGGTGAGAGGAGAGAGTCTAGATTCATTCTTCTATATATAGAGTAGGTTCCATGAGCTGCTGAGAAGAATGTGTATTCTTTTGAGTTTAGATGTAATATTCTGAAAATGTCTGGTAAGTCCACTTGATTTATAGTATTATTAGCTCCATTGTTTCTCTATTTTCTGTTTAGATGATCTTTATATTGAAAGTAGAAGAGTGTTAAAATTACCCATTTTTTGTGTTGAAATTTATTTCTGATTTAATAGTAGATTTTGCTTTATTGTATTTGGTACACATGTGTTTGATGCATGTGTTTATGATTCTAATGTCATATAGTTGAATTGGTCCCTTGATGAGTATGATTCCTTTGGTTTAAAAGTCTATTTTGTCACATGTTGGTATAGTCACACCTGCTTGTTTCCTAATTCCACTTACTTAGAATATATTTGTCCATTCTTTTACCCTAAGGTGGTATATATTTTTAATAAAAGATAGGTTTTTTGAAGATGGCAAATGAATGGATATTTCAGGTCCAATCAATTAATTTGTGTCTTTTGATAGGGTACTAGAGTCCATTAATATTCAGAGTTATAATTGAGAAGTATGAATTAATACTTGTCAATTGAATATTTTGTGGAATTTAGTGCTTCTTGATTTTATTGTTTTTTCACAACTCTTTGTTTTGATTATTGTTTTCTTCTTCTTCTTCCTATAGCCTGTTGAGTATGCTTTTTGGTTCTTTTCAGTATTGTCTGTAGGATTGGATTAAGGTTCATATATTAATAAACCCAGGTTTTATCATGGAGAATTTTCCTTTCTCCTTCTATAGTAAGGAAAATATTTGCTGGGTATACTAATTTGGGATGGCAACCATGTCTCCCACATTCAAATGTTTGAAACACTCCAGTCTAAGCTCTTCTGGCTTTTAAAGATTCCAATAAAAATGGGAAGCAAGCCGGGCGTGGTGGCGCACACCTTTAATCCCAGCACTCAGGAGGCAGAGGTAGGAGGATCACTGTGAGTTCGAGGCCACCCTGAGACTGCATAGAGAATTCCAGGTCAGCCTGAGCTAAAGTGAGACCCTACCTCATAAAAACCAAAAAAAAAAAAAAAAAAAAAATAGTT
Source organism: Jaculus jaculus (assembly GCF_020740685.1). Lineage (NCBI taxonomy): Eukaryota > Metazoa > Chordata > Mammalia > Rodentia > Dipodidae > Jaculus > Jaculus jaculus. Next base: position 52,024,287 of record NC_059110.1, read on the forward strand.
CTGATGAGCTTAATTTTGTAAGTGAAGGACATTTTTTTTTTTTCTTTCAACTTTTAGTACTCTCTGTTTTCTGTGTTTTAACTATAGGGTGACATTGTAAATTTCTTCTCTGGTTCTATCTATTTGGTTTTCTGTTTTTTTTTTTTTTTTTCTTGTGCCTGGATGGGACTCACTTCTGTAAGATTCAGAAAATCTTCTCCATAAATTAGCTAAATGATTCTCTGTAATCTTGGACTGCTTGATTTGATTGTTTGGACTTTTAAAGCTATCCCACATTTCTGTCATGTTCTTTTTGTACATTTTTCTTCCTTCTTCTTCTTCTCCTTATTCTTTTTTTATTTTTTTATTAAGGATATACTTTGTATGGATACATCATATGTTGGCATCATCATTTTCCTCCTACCTGCCCCCATTCTAGTGAGGTCCCACCTCAGTGGGGTTGCTGGTATTGTCCATGAGGTTGTGGGATATACATTGTGAGAAAAGTATTCAGTTACATGGAGAGTATAACACCTCTGGATATGCCCTCTCAACCCGTGGTTGTTATAATCTTTTCACTCCCTCTTCCACAAAATTTTCTCAATCATGGTGGATGTGTTTTAAGTCTACCTTAGGATTAATCTCATATGGAACTTTTGGATTTCTGCTTTGGTATGAGTTGAGTATTCTCAGTGTCTGTCTCCTTCAGCCTGTAACAGATTGTCAGGTTTGTCAAGGAAGCAGCACTCTTTCTTATCTTACCAATTACTCTGTAGTTTTATCTGGGTCCTGGCTGAAGTGCAAGGGGTGATTTATCTCCTCAGGTATTCTCCACTTTCTGAAAAAGAAAAATAGATTCTGCAATGGAGAATAAATTTAGCCTATATTAAATGGAATAAGCACTACTAATTTAGAGAAATTTTGATGGATGTAGCCCCTTTTTTTAATAAGACTCAGGGAACTTGTTTTTGGACACCATAATCTTGGTTTCCATAGGATTCTGAGATGGCTCCCAGCTCCAGCTCTGGGTTCCTTCCCACTCTTAGCTAATCATAAAGCCATTGATGACCCACCAGAACTGTATGCCACCATTGCACAGGTGTATACACACCTTCTCATTCTGTGGGTAATCTGTTGGCTCTCTTTCTGGTATGTTTGTCTGTGCAAAATCTTTTTAGCTTCATGAGATCCCACTGGCTGAGTGACTGTTCAATTTCCTAGGCTACTGGGAAATTGTTCAGGAAGTCTTCCCCCAGTCTTATGTCATGAAGAGCTCCTCCTATTTTTTCTTCCAGTAGTTTAAGAGTTCCAGGTCTTATATTGAGGTCTTCGATCTTTTTGGACTTGATTTTTGTACATAGTGAGATGAGTGGATCTAGTTTCATTTTTCTCCATATGGTTATCCAATTTGTACAGCACCATTTGTTGAAGATACTGCCTTTTCTCCAGTGTATGTTAATGGCTCCTTTTTCAAAGAATAAGTAGCTATAGTTACTTGAACTAAGGACTGGGTTTTCAGTTCTGTTCTGTTGGTCTATATGTCTGTTTTTGTGCCAGAACCATGTTTTTGTTACCCTGAATTTGTTGTGTAGCTTTAGATTAGGTCTGGTGATACCTCAAGACATATTTGTTTTGGTAAAGATATGATTGGATATCCAAGGCCTGCTGCCATTCCATATGAATTTTGAGATGATTTTTTTCTATCTCTATGAAAACTGATGATGGGATTTTATTGGTATGGCATTAAATCTGAATATTTCTTTTGGTAGAATTGCCATTTTCACAATATTAAATCTGCCTATATAGGAGTATGGGAGGTATTTCCATCTTCTCATGTTCTTCCCAATTTCTTCCTTGTTCTTAATATTTTCATTATATAGGTCTTGCATATCCTTGGTTAGTGTCATTCCAAGGTATTTGATTTCTTTTTAGGTAGCTATGGAAAATGGGACTGCCTTGATGATTTTTTTTCTCTGTATATTTGTCCTTTCCAGCTAGAGAGGCTAATGAAATTTTGTGTGTTGATTTTGTATTATCATTATCACCTTTAGAAGATTTATAGTGTAGCCTTTCACATCACTTATGTATAGAACCATGTCATCTGTAAATAGGGCTAATATGATTTTTTCCTGTCCCATCTGTATCCCTTTTATATGTTTCTCCTGTCTTATTGCTTGGGCTAGAACATCTAATACGTTGAAGAGCACTGATGAGAGTCATCCCTGTCTTGTTCCCAATCTTAATGGGAACTTCTTGAGTCTTTCCTATTGTTATTTGGGTTTTAGGTGATATATATATTCTTTATTATATTGATATGTAAACCTTGCATACCTAGTCTCTCCAGAATTTTGACCATGAAGTGATGCATTTTGTTGACTGCCTTCTCTTGCATCTATTGAGATAATCTTGTGGTTCTTCTATTTAAGTTTATTTATGTGGTGCATTATGTTAATCAATTTCCATATGTGGAACCATCCCTGGGATGAAGACTGCTTTACTGAGATGGATAATACTTTTAATGTATTGTTGAATTTGGTTTATAAGGATTTTGTTCAGGATCTTTGCATCTAAGTTTATCAGGAATATAGGCCTATAGTTATCTCTTCTTGTTGTAGCTCTGTCTGGTTTTGGTATCGGGGTGATGCTAGCTTTATAAAAGGAGTTGAAGAACATTCCCTGTTCTCTGATTATGTGAAACAGTTTGAGTAAAAGTTATTTCAGTTCTTCAATGAAGGCTTGATAGAATTCACCTGAGAAGACATCTGATCCTGGACTTTTCTTTTGGGGGAGGTTTTTGCTTTAATTTTCAGTCCTCCATGTTTAGGAGATTTATCTACTCTGAATTTAGTTTTGGTAGGTAGTATGTGTCTAGAAATTCACACATTTCTTCCAGATTATCCAATTTTGTGGAGTAGAGGTTGAGGAAGTATGTCCTGATGGTACTCCAATTTTATTGATGTCTGTTGCGACCCTTTCCTTTTCATTTCTAATTTTGTTAATTTGAGATTTCTCTTAGTTTCATTTGATTAAGTTGGCCAGAGACTTATCAATAATGCTTTTTTTCTTCCAAATTTTCAGCTCATTTCATCAATTTTCTCAATTAATTTATTAATTTTCAATTAATTACTTTCTGCTCTAATCTTAATTATTGCTTTCCATCTGGAGCTCTTAGGGTTGGATTCTTCTTGTTTTTCCAATGCCTTAAGGCAGATGGTTAGTTTATTAATGTAAGATCTCTCTGTCTTTGTTATGAAGGCATTTAGTACTATAAATTTTCCTCTTAGGTCTGCCTTCATTGTGCTTCCTAAGCTTTGGTATGTTGCATTTTCATTATCACTCAGTCCTAGAAATTTGATAATTTCCTTTTGGATTTCTTCAAAAACCTATTCATTATTTGAAAATGTGTTGTTCAGTCTTCAGGAATTGGTGAACTTTCTGTTTTGTTCCTTGTTGTTAATTTCTAGTTTAAAGCATTGTGGTCTAATATGATGCAGGAAGTTACATCAATTTTTCCTTAATTAATGGAGGCATACTTTATGCCCTAATATATGATCTATTTTGGAGATGGTTCCATGGGCAGCTGAGAATAATGTGCATTCTGTAGAACTGGGATGCAATGTTCTGTAGATGTTTGTGAGATCTAGTAGATCTATGGTGTTGTTAAGCTCTATTATTTTCCTTTTGATATTCTGTTTGGATGATCTGTCTATTGATGATAGTGGGATACAGAAGTCCCTTACTATGATGGTGTTGGGGTTTATTTCTGTTTTGTTGCCAAGTAGTTTTTGTTTTATAAACTGTGATGCACTTGTGTTTGGTGTGTATTGATTTATGATTGTTATGTTGTCTTATTGGATCATTCCTTTGATGAGAAAAACGTGACCTTCTTTGTCCTTTTTATTCACTTTTGGTTTGAAGTCTACTTTATCAGATAGTAATATAGTCAAACTTTCTTTTTTTTTATTTCAATTTGCTTGGAAAATCATTTCCCATCATTTCACCCTGAGGAGGTATCCATACTTAGTAATGAGGTGAGTTTCTTGAAGATGGTAAATAGAAGGTTTCATTTTTCTGATCCACCCTGTTAATTTGTGTCTTGTGATGGGTGAGTTAAGACTATTAATATTTATGGTTATAATTGTGAGGTTTGATTTAATCCCTGCCATGTTGGAGGCTTAATGGTGTTTGGTGCTTTCTTGGGTGTTATACATTTTTGAGCCTTCTCTAGTTTTGTTTTATGTGATTTTCTTCTTGTAGACTCCGGAGATTGTTTTATTTTGCCTCTTCTGGGTGAAGTATTCCATGAACTGAAAGTTCTTCTTTCACCATTTATTATGAGGGAAGTTTCACTGCATACAGTAGTTTGGGTTGGAAGCCATATTTTTTTTAGACTTTGAAGTGCTCTATTCCAGGCCCTTCTGGCTTACAGGATTTCTATTGAGAAATCTGAGGTAATACTGATGGAATTCCCTTTGTATGTAATGAGCTGTTTATCTGTTACTTTTATTACTTTCTCTTTGTTTTCATTGTTTAGGGTTTTTATGATGTTGTATCTTGGAGAGTTTCTTCTTTGGTTCAATCTGTTTGGAGTTTTGTTAGCTCCTTGTATGTGATTGGGTGTCACTATGGAGATAGTGGATAAGTTTTCTTCAATAGTTTTGTTGAATATGTTCTCCATGCCTTTGGTCTGAATTTCTTCCCCTTCTGGTATACCCATGATCTGGATATTAGATAATTTCAGGTTATCCCATGGTTCCCTCATGTTCTGTTTACTTGATTTTTTGAACCTATCAAAATTTTTGGACTCTTGAACTTTCTCTTGTATCTTATCTTCCAGCTATGAGGTTCTGTCCTTCATGTAACTTACTCTGTTAGTGAGGGTTTCTAGATAGCCTTTCACACGCTCTATTTCTTTTGTGTTTTCTATTGCTTTTTTTTTTTTTTTTTTTTTGTATAGTATCCATCCTTTGTTAAGTTTCAATTTCAGATTGTGTTTTGTTTTTCTCAGGGCTTCTTGGAATTCATTCTTTCATTTAGTCATGTCTTCATTAAGCTTAACCAGCTGGTTATTGAGATACTCTATTTTTTTGGTTCACTTTTAGTTCCTCGTGAGGTCTATCTGGTTTTTCTCAAGTATGTTTAGCTTAGTGAAGAAAGTTGTGTACATTTCATTTATGTGATTGTTGATATTTTCATGATTTGCTTCCAGTTCAACAATTTGCTTCATCTGAGTCACATAGCTTATTTTGTTTTCATTTTGGGATTATATTCCTGCTTCCTCCTTTATGTTTTCATTGGACACTTCCATTGTGGGTAAACTTGTTGGAGATCTCTCAGTTTGTTGTTTCTTTTCTGTTTTTCCATTTGGGTCTACCCATCTTCAGGTCAGAGTCTTTTTTAATTAAGGAAGAAGCAAGAATTTTCCCTTACAGCATCATTAGTGAGTGTTCTGTTTTGTGTTTGAATAGAATAGGAATGCAATGGCTTTTTATTCACAGATGTGCAGGTTGTGAAGTATGAAAATGCACTAGTAGCTCTTGATTGTGGTTGGAGTTTTGAAATCTCTTTGTCCTGGTCACAGCTGTGCCTTGCCTGTGGCTCAAAGACTGTGGCACTTGCCCCTGATCCCCTACTGTAACCAGATGAGCAGGTTCTGGAAGACTCACTGGTTTCCCCTTTTGGGTGATTTATAGATATTCATTTGCTCTTTTAGAGCTGAGATGATTTACCAAGTAGTTACTGAGGTAGGTAGGGAAGGTGAGGAGATGGTGGTGGTTGCTGGGATCCACAGACCAGGCCATTCAGGGAGTTGGCTGTTATGGGGGAGACAGGAGTGTGAGTCAGGGGATGCACTCAAGGGCACCTGGAGGCAGTGCCAGGTGTTGGAGGCCAGTGAACAGGGTCAGCAAGAGGGGCTCACAGGCTTCCCAGTGAGTGGTGAAGGGGAACCCAGTGTCTAGTAGGCTACCAGAGAGCATGAGAATCATCAAATTTTGGGCTGTGCACCCCAGGCCCACACAGTGGAGGTCTGCTAAGACCTACTAGTACTAGAGCCCCACAGTTTTTGCCTGGTATTACTCCAGGAGTTGTAGCATGGTTTGAGCTTGCAATTGATTTTGGTCATGCATTGTGGAGTTAGCCCTAAGTTATGGGTAGGATAAATGTCTCTGCATATCATGACCCAACATGTGACATTCTTTCCACCCCCTCTTCTGAAAAATTTCTCTGAGCCATGTTGGGTTCATTTTTTGTCTGCTTCAGTGATGAGGTGTTGGGGGCCTCTGAGGCTCTGGCTCTCTGATTTGGTAGGAGTTGATTTTGGTCTGTGTTTATCTCCTTCACCCTTGTGCTGGTACCCAGTTCACCAGGAAAACAGCACCCTTGCTTGTTTCGCCAATTTTCTTAGTTTCAGCCGGGGTCCTTTTGAGGTATGATGGGGTGGCTCTTTCCTTAGGATCTACATCTATCTGAAAAAGAGAAACGGATTCTCCAACGGAGAGTAAGTTAGCACCAGGACAAATAATATAACCCTGACTTTTTTTTTTTATAGAGAATTTAATAGGTGTAGGCCCTCTTGTAGCCCATGATTGATGGTAACTTGATAATGGAGAGTGGGCTTATGTTTGGATATGGTTCTGACTTGTTTCCCAGCTCCAGCTATGGGTCTCCTACCAATGAGTGGATAAGTTAGCTGAATCAAGAGCAGTTGGTTTGCCACCATGGCTGTGTGCCACTATCAAACTTGTGTGGGCATCACGACAGGTTATTTTCTGCTAAGTAGGTTAGATGCTTGAACAGATATTGGTGATTTTACCTCAGTCGCCCATGTAGCACCTTCGGGCACTAGACGTGCTGACTGTCTAGGAACTGACTCTCTTCCAGCTTCCAGCCATGCCATTCCATTTTACATGTCAACCACATACAGTGTCTTCAGAAGTAGGGTCTTATCACTAACTTTGGTGGGTCATCAAGTACTTGGACAGAAATCTGTCATTATTTTAGGAAACCATGTAGGTCTCTCTGATCAAAAGCTCATTGTGGATGATAGCCACACTCTGGTATTGGGAGTCACAGGTGAGTGCCCTCTAAGAAAAGGAAGAAAAAGATAACTAATATATGAGAATTAGAGAGAAGACAGAGAGAGAAGGAGAGGGGGGGAGGGAGAGAGGGAAGCTGTAGAAGATTAAGGTTGGTCTTCCTCATACCATCTCCAGTGTCTTGTGGCTCAGGTGTTCCCTCTAAGGGCCTGGTGAAGGTTCAGCCATTTGATCTGCCTTGAAGGGAGTAGAATTTTATGGTACCATTGCCGGTTGGGTCTAGTTTCCCACCCCACTATTGCCCTCCCCTCCCTCCCCACCCATCCTATTTTGTAGTCCATGAGATGCTTGCTGGGTATGTAAGGTATTTTGGGTAGATTCAGGATAGGTGCTGTAGATGAGTGAGACCATGTGGCGATTTTTTTTTTTTTTCCCTGTGATTGGGTAAGTTCACTGAGAATGATCTGTTCCAGGTTCAACCATTTTTCCTCAAAGTTCATTGTGTCATTTTTTCTTACTGCTGAATAGAATTACATTGTGTAGATATACCACATCTTAGTTATCCATTCTTCTAGTGATAGAAATCTGGGTTAATTCCAGCTTTTAGCTATTACAAATTGAGCCATTACAAACATGGTTGAGCAAATCTCTCTGGCCTGTGGTTTGAAAGTTTTAGGGTAGATGCCCAGTAAGGGAATAGCTGGGTCTGTTGGTATCTCTATCGTCAGCTTTTTGTCTCCATATTGCTTTCCAAAGTACCCCAGCTCCAGCTATGGGTCCCGTACCACTGAGGGGATCAGATAGCCAAATCAAGAACAGTTGGGGGCTGGAGAGATTGCTTAGTGGTTAAGCATTTGCCTGTGAAGCCTAAGGACCCCGGTTCGAGGCTTGATTCCCCAGGACCCACATTAGCCAGATGCACAAGAGGGCACATGTGTCTGGAGTTTGTTTGCAATGGCTGGAGGCCCTGGAGTGCCCAATCTCTCTCTCTTTCTCTGCCTTTTTCACTCTGTCACTCTCAAATAAATAAATAAAAATAAACAAAAAAAATTTTTAAGTGCACTTTTCATATAGACTCTAGACAACCATTAAAAAAAAAAAGAACAGTTGGTTCCCCACCATGACTGTGTGCCACTATTGCACTTGTGTGGGCATCACAACCGGTTATTTGTTGCTAAGTAGGTTAGATGGTGAGTCGCTTGGACAGATATTGGTCATTTCCCCCAGTCGCCCATGTAGCACCATTTGGCACTAGATACGCTAACTCTCTGGGGACTGACTCTCTCCTGGCTTCCATCCATGCCATTCCATTTTTCATGTCAGCTGCATATGGTGTCTTCAGCAATAGGGTCTTACCCCTATCCTTTGGTGGGTCATCAAATGCTCTGACAGAAGTCTGTCATTCTTTTAGGAAACCTTGTAGGGTTTTCTGATCAAAAGCTCATTGGGGATGATAGACACATGCTGGTACTGGGAGTTACAGGTCAGTGCCCACTAAGAATATGAGTAAAAATATAACTAGTATACAAGAGTTAGAGGAGAGAGAGAGAGAGAGAGAGAGAGAGAGAGAGAGAGAGAGAGAGAGAAAGGGAGAGAGGGAGAAGGAGTGGGAGGGAGGGCAGATGTAGAATGTTTAGGTTAGACTTGATCCTACCCTCTCCAGTGTCTTGTGGTTCAGGTGTTTCCTGTAAGGGCCTGGTGAAGGTTCAACAATTTGGTCTGCCTTTTAGGAAGTAGAAAGTTATGGTACCATTGCCGTTTGGGTCTAGTTTAATGTTTCCCACCCCTTCGATGCCCTCCTCTCCCTCCCCATCCATCCTAGTGTCTAATCCACGAGATGCTTGCTGGGTATGTAAGGTATCTTGGGTAGATTCTGGTTAGGTGCTATAGATGAGTGAGACTATGTGGCGAATTTTTTTCTGTGATTGGGTAAGTTCACTAAGAATGATCTGTTCCAGGTTCACCCATTTTTCCTCAAATTTATTTGTGTCATTTTTTTTTTCTTGCTGCTGTGTAGAATTCCATTGTGTAGATATACCACATGTTAGTTATCCATTCTTCTAGTCAGAGCCATATCCAAACATAAGCCCTCTCTCCAATATCAAGCTACCATCAATCATGGTCTATAAAAGGGCCTACACCTATTTAAAAAAAAGTAAGGGTTATCTCATTTGCCCTGGTGCTAACTTACTCTCCGTTGGAGAATCTGCTTCTCTTTTTCAGATAGATGTAGATCCTAAGGACAGAGCCACACCATCATACCTCAAAAGGACCCCGGCTGAAACTAAGAAAACTGGTGAAACAAATAAGGGTGCTGTTTTCCTGGTGAATGGGATGCCAGCACAAGGGGAAAGAGTTCAACACAGAGAAAAATAAACTCCTACCAAATCATAGAGCCAGAGCCTCAGAGGCCCCCTACACCTCATCACTGAAGCACACCAAAAAGAACCCATCATGGCTCAGGGAAATTTTGTTGAAGAGATGGGGGAAAGAATGTCAGAGCCACATGTTGGGTCAGGATATGCAAAGACATTTATCCTACCCATAACTTAGGGTTAACTCCACAATGTATGATCCATGTACCTCAACAAGGAGGGGCCAGTGGGGAGGGGTAGGTCAAGCATGAGCCTAATAATGGTACCAAACTGCCTGTATTTGCTAAATAGAAAATTAATAAAAAAAAAAAAAAACTGGTTGTACCATCTTACATTCCCACCAACAGTGGATGAGTGTCCCTACTTCTCTACATCCTTGCAAGCATTTATTTTCATTTGATTTTTTGATGTTTGCTATCCTTACTGGGGTAAGATGGAATCTCACAGTTGTTTTAATTTGCATTTTCCTGATGATTAGGAATGATGAACATTTTCTTAAGTGTATGTTAGCCATTTGTATTTCTTCCTCTGTGAACTGCCTGTTCAGCTCTTTGCCCCATTTTGTGAGTAGAGTGTTTGACTTTTTACTGTTTGGGTTTTTGAGTTCTTTGTAGATTCTAGAGATTAGGTCTCTGTCAGTTGGAAAATCGGCAAATATTTTCTCCCATTCTGGGGGTGATCTATTGCCTTTGCTTATTGTAGGCTTGTCTGTAAAGAAACTCTTCAGCTTCATGTTATCCCATTGGTTGAGTGGCTGTTTAAGATCATGAGCTACTGGGGTTTTGTTCAGCAAGTATTTTTCAATTCCTATATCATAGAAGGTACTTCCTAAATTTTCTTCCAGTTCTAGTTGAGTTTCTGGTCTTATATTGAAGACTATGATCCATTTAGATTTGAGTGTAGTGCCTGGTGAAAGGTGTGGATTAAATTTCAGTTTCCTGCCTATGGTTATCCAGTTTGTCCAGTACCATTTGTGGAAAATGCTGTCTTTTTTCCAGCCTATATTGTTAGGGTTTTTGTCGAATATCAATTAGCTATAGTTGCTTGACCCAAAGTCTGGGTTCTCAAGTCTATTCCATTGGTCTATTTTCCTGTTTTTATGCCAGTACCATGCTATTTTTATTACTATGGCTTTGTAATATAGCTTTAGATCAGGTATGGTGATGCCTCCAGAAGTATTTCTTTTGCTGAGGATATGTTTGGATATGCGAGGCCTTCTGCCTTTCCATATAAAATTTGAGATCATTTTTCCTATCTCTGTGAAGAACCCTGTAGGGATTTTAATTGGAATTGCATTAAAACTATATATTGCCTTTGGTTGGATTGCCATCTTCACAATGTTAATTCTGCCTATCCAGAACATAGGAGGTCTTTCCGTTTTCTCAAGACCTCCTCAATCTCTTTTTTGAGTGTTTTTATGTTTTCATTGTATAGATCTTTCACTTCCTTGGTTAACATTATTCCAAGGTATTTTATTTTTTTTTTGTTGCTATTAAAAATGGGACCATGTCCCTTATTTCTTTCTCTGTATCTTTGTCATTTTCATATAGAAAGGCTACTGAGTTTTGTGCATTGATTTTTTATCCTGCTACTTTGCTATAGCAGTTAATCATCTTCAGGAGTTTTGGGATGGAGTCTCTAGGGTCTCTTACATATACAATCATGTCATCAGTGAAAAGAGCTAACTTAACTTCTTCCTTTCCAAATTGTATTCCTTTTTTTTTTTTTTTCCTTCTCCTGTCTTCCAGCACTATATTGAAAAGCAGAGGTGAGAGTGGACAACCATGTCTTGTTTCTAGTCTTAATGGTAATTCCTCCAGTATCTCTCCAATAAGTATTAGTTGGGCCTTAGGAGCTTTGTATATTGCCTTTATTATGTTAAGATATGAACCAACCATGCCAATTCTCTCCAATGTTTTGATCATGAAGTGATGTTGTATCTTGTCAATGGTCTTTTCTGCATCTATAGAAATGTTCATGTGGTTATGTTTAACCATGTTTATGTCATGTATTACATTGACAGATTTCTGTATGTTGAACCAACCCTGTGTTCCTGGGATGAACCTCACTTGGTCAAGGTGGAAAATGCTTTTGATGTGTTGTTGGATTGGGTTTGTGAGGATTTTTTTCAGGATCTTTGCATATAAGGTCATCAGGGAAATAGTTTTCTTTTCTTGTGGCATCTTTGCCTGGTTTAGAAATTAGTGTGATTGTAGCTTCAAAGAAGGAGTTGGGTAGCTTTCCCTGTTCTCCAACTGTGTGGCACAGTTTGAAGAAGATTGGTTTGAGTTCTTCCATGAAGGTTTGATAGAATTCAGCTGAGAAGCCATCTGGTCTTGGACTCTTCTGTTTGGGGAGTTTTGTTTTTTTTTTTTTTTCTTTACTTTTTCAATCTCCATGACTGTGATGGTTCATTGAGGTGATTAATCTGCTCTGAGTTTAACTTTGATAGATGGTATGTGTCCAGGAATTTATCCATTTCCTCCAAATTATCTAGTTTTGTTGAACAGACGTTTTTGAAATAAATCCTGATGTTTCTCCCAATTTCACTTATTTCTGTTGTGATCTCTCCTTTTTAATTTTGAATTTTGTTAATTTGAAGCTTCTTTTCTTTTGCTTGATCAAATTGGCCAGGATTTGGTCAATCTTGTTTATTTTTTCGAAGACCCAGCTCTTTGTTTTGTCAATTGTCTTAATTGTTTCCTTGGTTTCCAATTCATTAATTTCTGCTCTGATTTTAATTATTTCTTTCCTTCTGGAGCTCTTTGGGTTGGATATTTCTTGCTTTTCAATGCCTTTAAGTAGATTATTAGGTTATTAATTTGGGATCTCTCTGTCTTTGTTATGAAGGCATTGAGTGGTATGAATTTTCCCCTTAGGACCACCTACATTTTGTCCCTTAAATTTTGGTAAGATGTGTTCTCATCATCATTCAGTTCTAGAAATTTTTCAATTTCATTTTTTATTTCATCCACTATCTATTTATTGTTTAAAAGTGTGCTGTTCAATTTCCACGTAGTGTTGGGATTCTTCTTGGATCTTTTGTTGTTGATTTCTAGCAATATAGAATTGTGATCTGATATCATGCAGGGAATTAAATCAATATTCCAAAATATGTGGAGGCAGTCTTTGTGATGCAGTATATGGTCTATTTTAGAGAATGTACCATGAGCTGCTGAGAAGAATTTGTAGTCTGTGGATTTGGGATAGAAAGTTCTGTAGATGTCCGTTAGGTCTAAATGACCTATGGTTTTGTTGAGGTCTCTTACTTCCCTGTTTCTGTTTGGATGGTCTGTCTTATACTGATAATGGTATATTGAAGTTCCCAGTTATGATGGTTTTGGTGGTTGTTTCTGTTTTATTGTTAAGTAGGTTTTGTTTTATGAACTGTGGTGCCCCTGTGTTTGGTGCATATAGATTTAGGATTGTAATATCCTCTTGATGGATCATTCGCTTGATAAATAGGAAGGAGCCTTCTTTGTCTCTTTTGATTATTTTTTGTTTGAAGTCTATTTTATCTGATATTAATATAGTATGCCTGCTCGTTTCTTATTTCCAATTGCTTGGAATATTTTTTTCTTTCACCCTGAGGAGGTGTCTGTCTTTAGTTCTGAGGTGGGTTTCTTGAAGACAACAGATTGAAGGATCTAATTTTTTGATCCATCCTGTTAGCTAGTGTCTCTTGATGGGTGAATTAAGACCATTAATATTTAGGGTAATGACTGTGATATTTGATTTAATCCCTGCCATATTTTGATGATATATGTGGGTTGGTGTTTTCATGGACTTTGAAGTTTTTTGTGCCTATTCTGAGTTTGGTTATAGTGATCTGCTTCTTGTAGGCATTTGAGATTATTTGCTTCTTCTCAGTGGAAAATTTCCTGAAATACTCTCTGTGGGTTTGGTTTTGTGTTCATAATGTTTTAAAGCTGAGTTTAGTCATGGACAGTGTTTCTTTCACCTTCAATTATGAGGGTTACTTTTGCTGGGGAGAGTAGTTTGGGTTGGAAGCCATAGATTCTTAGACTTTGCAATGTTCCATTCCAGTCCCTTCTAGCTTTCAGGGTTTCCATTGAGAAGTCTGAAGTAATTCTGATGGGGTTACCTTTGAAAGTGTTGTGCTGTTTTTCCCTAGCTGTTTTTAGGATTTTCTCTTTGGTGTCAATGTCTTAATGACAATATGTCTTGGGGAGTTTCTCCTTTTGTCCAGTCTGTTTGAAGTTCTGTTGGCTTCTTGTATCTTGATGGGCATTTCTTTTGAGAGGCTAGGGAAGTTTTCTTCAATTATTTTGTTAAATACTTTCTCCATGCCTTTGGTCTGAATTTCTTCTCCTTCTGGTATTCCAATGATCCTGATATTAGGACTTTCAAGTGTATTCCACAATTCCCTCATGTTCTGTTTACAGAAACTTTTGAACTGACTGAAATTTTTAAACTCTTGAGAATTTCTATCCTCCACTTGGCTGACTCTATTCTTGAGAGCTTCTAGAGAATTTTGGACTTGGTTTTCATTTTCTACTACTTTTCTATGTATAATTTCCATCCCTCTGTCAAGCTCCCTTTTCACATAATTTTCTGGTTTTCTTGATGATTCCTGGATTTCATCCTTGCATTTCTTTATGTCTTCATTTAGCATGTCCAGCTGATTTTTGAGGTCTTCTTTTTCTTCACTCTCTCTCAAATCTCTTTGAACTCCTTCTATTTTCTTGTCTATTAATTCTAGTTTAGTGATAGCAGCATTCACATGATTATCAGTCTGTTGTTGCTTTTCTGCAAGTTCTACCAGTAGCTTGGTCAAGGTTGCATTGCTCATAGCTTTATTTTGGTGTACTGATACTAATAACTCTTCTATGTTTTAATTAGAGATCTTTATTGTAGGATTGGGTGATCTAACTGTTTTTTCTTCCATTTGATTTTCCATGTTATTTCTTTTGTGCTATGGTCTGCCCATCACAGTGTATAGGCACTTAGGTGGGTGGATCAGCCTGGGCTCAAATACAATGGGAATCTGAGGCAGCCTGAGGCAGTTGCCAAACAGTCTGTGCTTTGGTTCTCACTTGCCAAAGCTGCCTAATCTACTGCCTGGCTGAGGCTCCAAAGTTGCCTGATCTCTCAAGTTATGTGCCAAAGCTGCCTGTGTTCAAGCTAGGAGGGACCCTGAGGATCCAGGCAATAAATCAGCCCAAACTTTTGCATGAGATCCCTGGGATCCAGAAGCAGTCTGCACTCCCCCACCACAGGACAGTGGCAGACTGCCAGCATGTAGGGGTGGCACCTGAGCTGGCACAAGCAACAGACACAGTCTCAGCTTGCATGACAGTTGCTGTGGGCCTAGACTCACTGAATGTGCAGTGGCAGGAGCAGCAAGTGAGTGAGTGGGCAGAGCAGCCTAAGCTTCCACAGGTAGAGGGAGGGATGGGTTACCTGCCCAGGAGGGAATCAGTGATTCCCTGTTGATGCCTTGACCCACTGAACCTGCAATGCCAGAGCAGTAAGTGGGCACGTGGGAGGAGCAGTCTAAGCTTCCGCACTCAGGACCAGATTGTCACATGGTGGTGTCTGGATACAGCGGCTACTGGGAGGGGGGGGTGAGCTACCCGTCTGGAGGGAATCAGCGATTCTCTGTTTTTCCCCCCTCTGTGTCCTCTCACTGGCAATCTGTTGGAGATTGCTCTCCCCTAAAAGACCCAGTGAACTCTTAATGTCTTGCCTTCTTTCCCCGGGATCTGCAGCACAACTAGGTGGTCGCCATCTTGGCCAGAAGTCCCCTTCTAAGTTTCTTACCAATCAGTCTGTTAGTGCTCTTCTGCCAGTTTCTACATACAGAGAAGAAACTGCCTGAGGTAAAGACTTCACCATTTTACAAATTCAGAATAATACTAATAACACAGTAATTTTTTAGTCAGTGTTTCCATAGATATCAAGAAATTCCACCAAATAGCACACACAGTGTGTGTGTGGAGGGGGGGGGGGGAAGGGTTATATAATAATAAAGGAAAAAATTGCAGTTGGTGTTTTTGGGTAGATTACACATTGAGAAATATACAGTAGAAGAAGAAATGGGATCATACTAATAGAAACAAACAGCAATAATTTTTTTGTTTTCATTCTCACTTCTCAATAATACCGTTCTTTTTGGAACAAGACATTAATGTAGCTGCCAAAATATAAAGCCAAGGTAATTGTTTGAACATTGGCATGAAAAGAAATGAGCCTGTGACATTCTTATTAATAACCTCAATCATAATTGTTGTTTCTACTAAGTGTTTGTTTAGAATTTATGATCCTTAACTTTTTATCTCTTGAATTAAAACTACATGTTTTTAAGTCTTCTAAATCAGCTCCCAATTTATAAGGTAAATGAAATCTGTCCATATTTGGAAATACAGGAGAGTAAAGCATGAACTCAAAACATGATGTAGATAAAATGTTTCTACTTAGTAACTAGATTATTAGAGTGCTACAACTGTTGACTAGAAATAAAAATTAATTCTTTATTTTTATTTTTTAAAGTTTTGTGTAAGGATAATTATATATTTATTCATTGATGCCTTTCTATAAGAAATATAATTAATCTGAGAGGAGGATGGCTTGAACAAAACACTTTTAGTCATTTTGAAATATTTATATTTAAGCAGAACTTGTTATTCCTAAGAAATGATAAAAACAGAACAGTATAGGAAGCATGGAAACACTCTACTGCTGACCAGGAGCATCACTGAATTCTAGCAAAACTGAGGATATTTGGACATCTTAGAGGAGGTTAGTTTTGTAAAAGCTCACAAAAGTCTTATGATCTCAGGTAGATTATCCCATGAAGAACATTATGTTTTTCTTTTTTGAGATTATTCATATTTATTTGTTTTCATGCATACACACATATATATGGTATATGTGCATATGTATGTGTTTCTGTGTTTGGGTGCACCAGAGTCTTTTGATGGTGCAAATGCAAAGCATATGCATGGGGCACTTTTTGCATGGATGCTAGGGAATTCAACCCAGGGTGTCAGGCTTTGCAAGCAAGCACCTTTAGCTGCTGAGTCATGTCCCTAGGCCCCATTTATTCCTTTTTAACTAAAAATTTCCACATGTTTTACTAAAGTAATGAGTATTCTAGAAAATTCAACACACACACACATACAATGTTAGAATGTTTTACTTTTCCCCTAAAAAAAATTCTGTATGAGAAAGTAAAGTTGTAACAAAATCAGCTCTGCTGTCAGTGCTACTCTGCCTGGATACAATACTGGAATGTCATGGCTAGCAGCAACTGCAAGCTCTTCCTGTAGGCTGCTTTGCCTTTTTAGGCAATGAGGGTCTCTCTGTGTTTAGAATAACATGATTGACAGCTTCACTCCAGCTCCAATTAGTACCCTATAATTTATTAGCTTCTGCTTTCAGATTATGCGTTAACTTCACAAATATTTCAACCATGAAAATAGCAGCTATCAAGTGTCTCTTTCTCGATCCAGCCCTCTGGTCCTGGACTGAAATACAAGGAAAGAGTGGTGCAGTTGATCTGTCAAGTGAGAATAATCATTTGTGCCTGTGCATGTCTGAGTGCACAATGTCTCTGATTTCTCTCTCTCTCTCTCTCTTTTTATCTGTAGTCTTGCAACTGTATGTGGATGTGTGGGTGTGATTTCTATGATACAAGGATACAAGTTTTGTATTACTAGACTTATTTATAGGTGACAAGAAGAGTTTGTGGTTGGAAAATATGAAATTTGTTTGTGCAACGCTTTTGCTTTTATGAGTATCCTGACTTCAATTACCTACAAATAGAAACTACAACAATGACACTTATGCTTTTAGCACATATTTTAGGAATCTATAACAAATTCTAAAATTCTAGAAAGAAAAATGGGCAAAAAAGTTTAACAATCAAAATGTGAATAGTTTGTGAGTAAATAAATCTTGTTTTTCAGTTTTGTTTATTTTTAACGTCCTTTCATATATCTTTTCATTTTTCTTCCATCTGTGACATCATTCTATGGATTATATTAAAATGCATTTCATAGGAACAACATTGATATGGAAAGTGAATTTATTATCTTTTTTTAATCCTCTAGGTGTCTAAAAAAGGGAGCTTCTTTATTTATTTATAGGTTATGTCTGATTATCATCACAGAAATTCAAATTCTTAATATAAGCAAAATGGAACCTAAAACAACATTCATAGTTGCTTCCTCAGATGCAAAAGGGCATAGAAAACACAGAACTTTCCAGAATAAGTGGCCAGAGCAGTTTTCAGGCAGAAAGTCTGAGCCCCAGCTTCCAGTATCTCTGCCCTCCCAGCTAGGTTTGGAATAAATCATGTTAGACTTTGCCAAGCATTGAAATAGAACTTCAAAGGAGAAAAGAAATGGATGGCGACTCCTTTTCAACTAAAGGAGTAGAGTAGATAAAGTTCCAGTAGCTGGGTGACTGAGTCCTCAGCCAGAGGGCAATGGGCAAGAGGATTACTTAGTCGTGGAGAGCTGTCTGTTTCCTTTTCATCACCTCTTCCTCTGCTTAGTAGTAGAGTGTAGAGGAAAAGCTGTGGGTGAGATGTACATAGTGCCAAAGGGTATGACTGCATGAAAATATAATCATCCCTAGCCCCTCAACCTGGTGTAATGGACATAGGAACATCATGTTTACCT
Source organism: Jaculus jaculus (assembly GCF_020740685.1). Classification (NCBI taxonomy): domain Eukaryota; kingdom Metazoa; phylum Chordata; class Mammalia; order Rodentia; family Dipodidae; genus Jaculus; species Jaculus jaculus. Next base: position 52,042,326 of record NC_059110.1, read on the forward strand.
TTCTTTGTGTCATCCTTCATTCTCTTAAATGTGTGTTTTTCAATTACTAGAACTATTTTTTGGTTTTCATAGCTTCCTTACTATTAGCAGACAAGAATGTAATATTTTCTCTTTTTTTCTTTTGTTTTGTTTTTTGAGGTAGGGTCTCACTCTAGGTCAGGCTGACCTGGAATTAGTCTCAGGGCAGCCTCAAACTCATAGTGATCCTCCTACCTCTTCCTCCCAAGTGCTGGGAATAAAGGAAAGTTCTTATTTTTTTATTAAAATATAGTGGGCTTGAAGCCTGTCAACTAAGCTGTTAACTCATTAGACGAAGTCAAATCATAATTATAGATCATCTTGCATTTATACTTTGGGAAGGTATAAAACAGAATGAAATCCTGTACTGTGAGTATCCTCTCTGCCAGGTTGTTGGAGCCTGGACTGGCTCAGCAGTCTGGACAAATAGTCTGTTCAAGACAGCCCCAAAGGCCAGTTCCAGTGAATGAGTCTCCTCACCAGCAACCTGATATTCAAGTCAGATGCATCTTAGGAGGGAGGTTTTAGTAATCAGAACCCTGTGGCTGGGAAATACTCACTGTAGGTTCATAGCACAGTTCATATGTGTGCTAACTCACGTGGAGAACAGATAAAGAACTCATTCTAGTGGCCATATAAGGACAACAGGCTGAGCCAAATAGACTGCTGTGTTTTTCTCTTCTATGTTATACTTAATGCCAGATTATGAAAAGTACTCTGGGACCTAATGAGTCTATTTAAGCTTGTATATACCAGTGATCATGCCAGTGGAACATGGATTAAAAAAATCCAAAGAGAAGTCCAAAGTTAATTTTAGTTATTGCTTCAATGTCCAAACCTCAGTCTCTTACAATGCTTGGTTAAGCTGGGTGTGAAGAACTTGAGAGCAATGAGCCTCTTAAATACTGAAATGAATTAATAGGAGACACAGTTATTCCCTCCTGGAGAAGGATAGAATCTGCATCTGGTGGGAAGGTCTAGTGGTAGTGCCATTTGATGGGATTTAGACCATATCTCCTTTGAGACATGGGTTCTTGTGAGTTCTACAGTGTCTGTCTGCTTTGCTGCTTTTCCTTCCTTTATATTACCTGTTGGGGAGGAAAAAATAAGCTCAAAGTTGAACAGCAAAAAGACCTATGATAAGCTGTTATTGCAGTCAATAGCAGTTTAGCTTCTGTATTTGGCTGCTTAAATTTGAATCTTGGTCCTGCCACTTAGAAACTTTAGGATTAGATAAATTATTTCTCCTCTGTGTGCCTCAGTTTTTGCATAGAGAAGAGATCTTAGTTAAAAACAAAAAAATCACCATATAAGACGCTGTGAGGCTTAACTGAATAACTCTACTCATAGAGACTTCAGATCAGTAATCAATTACTGGTGAATAGTAAACAACCAGCATTTTGCTATCACAGAACATAGTCATGTAGTACTTTCCATCTGAGTAAAAGCCTTGATATTCTAATAGTGATCAAATCTACTTGACAGTTTTCCAAAAGACAAAAATCGGAGTGGGTAATGGACAAGCTTCTGGCTCTTGAGATTATTATCCACAATACATTGTATCTGCCTTTCACATTACAAAGAAATCAAGATTTATGCTGATGTTTAATGTTTCAACAATGTACAGGGACAATTTGAGCATAATACAAAATATTTCTGTTTGGGCACTTTAATGAAAGCACACAGAGTTGGCATCAACAACAAAAAGGGCTATCATTTATCTTTTTAATAATCTCTGTGTGGGGGGAGTGCATGCATGTTTGAGTTCATAGCCTAAACTTATTAAAATGTAAAATAGTCAACATTTTTAAAAACATTCTTAATTACTGATTCTACTGGTTGAAGAGTCTAGAATTTAAGGAAAAACCCTCATCTAGAAAATGACAAATCTGTATCTAACTGTACGTTCTACACACAGGCTGTGAAACATCTCTGCTTATAATTTTCTGGATGATAATAGGCAACCCCTTGGCATGGAGGGCTAGGTGATACCTGACTTCTCAGTCTTGCATGATGTGAGACAGGAAGGAAGTCACAAATGCCATAATTCAGCAGACACTTAAGAAAAATGTGTGTGTGTGTGTGTGTGTGTGCGTGCGTGCGCGCGCGTGTGCGCACGCATGCATGTGTGTGAGATAAGATTTCTGACATCAGGTCATACTACTATAAATTATTTTATTCTATTACAGAAAAAAATGAAGACATTTTTTATGAAATAGTGCAGTGTAGTCACATAAACAAACATCTTTAATGCTCATTTCTTTCTCATCACCTTTGCCCACAACAGCATTTTCTCTGACCCAACACAAATTCAAAGACTGAGAAAAATATTGACAGTATTACTGACTCCATGGACATTTCTTGCCCTTGTGATGATTCCTTGTTCCTCTTCATGGAGACAGTCTGGGTCTCTTGTTGCATTTTCACCTACAGGGACAAGATTTGTGGGAGAGAAGGCAGAGCAGGGTTTCTTCTTTCATTGTAAAATGTTTCTTATAAAAAAGATGATACATATATCTATATATACAGATTTATATATAAAATATATCCAGCACAATTGTAATTATTCTGTCAGACACTGGGAAGTGCCACCTTGGTGTATATATTTCTGGAGTTTTAAACAGTTGTCCTACAACAGCTGCATAGAACTTGGGCAGCTGGCTCCAGATCAGCCACTTGCTACTGAGATTCAGACTGAGGTTTCCATGTTCACAGTCCAAAAGAAAGTGTCTGTCTTTCTGTCTGGAGTGGGTGTTATGGTGAGGGAGCTGGAGGCTGGGCCACGAGGAAGAAGGAACTGGCTTCTTTTTACTTCTTCACCACAGTCTTCGTTGCAGATACAAATAATTTTTAAATCTGATATGGCAGTAGTGCTATGATCACACTACTTACTGAAATAATTCACATCAGCATAAAAAATGTTCACACAAAAAGGTCTTTTTTTTCCCCCCAGTTCTAAGAAAGGCTATGATACTCTATCACCTGACTAAGCAATCACACCACAGATATTTCCAGGGATTCAGCCAGAAGTCATTAAACATAATTCAGAGTCTGTAGATCTGCTCATTTAGCAAAAAGGGTTAATTTGAGACAACATTTCTGTGAATGTAGCTTTTGGTTTTCCCAACAAATGGAGAGTTTGAAGTCTCTGTCTTCCTCATGTCCTCATCCATGAACTGAGAGGCACAGATGCTGAGCCTCCACGGCTGGTTGGAGGGAAGAGGGAGAGAAAACCCTGGGTCAGTAGATCAACTCAGAAGGGACACACTGCAGAGTGAGAAGCGATGAGCTGCAAACCAAGATCAGAAGCATTACAAACCCACTCCAGTCAGCTTTGGTGTCACCAAGGGCACTATGCAGAGACCTACAGGGAAGAAGGTGGCTGTCTAAAACCAGTACAGGTCCTTGCTTTTGTCCCGAGGCTGCAAACCTGAAAATAGAGAGATGATGAGAGAGAGAGAGAGAGAGAGAGAGAGAGAGAGAGAGAGGGAGGGAGGGAGGGAGGGGAGAGGGAGATGGATGGAAAGAGAGAGAGAGGGAGGAAGGTGAGAGAGAAAAGAGAAGAGAAGGGAGTGGGGAGGGAAAGCATGAGGTATTTTATTCACTATTTTATTGTGAAAGTTACACACTTCATCCAAAGAGGGTCAGGTGAATGGTAATTAAAAGTCAAAGCAAAATGAATAGAGAAGTCAAACCTTCACCTAAGTGAAAGAGAGTGGACAAACTACTGGCCAAGAACTGCACTCATTACATATTTTTCATTTTCTCTAAAAATAAAGAAAGCACCAACTCCAATCCTTTCAAACCTTATTGGAATGTGCCTTTTAAATTCAACTCAGAGCTCAGGCTTAGATTTAATATTATCATCAAAACCAGCCTTTAAGTTTACATATATAAGGGACCTATTCAATTTGGCAATTAAACTGATATAAGCCACATAGCTGTCATAAGGTGACAAGACCAGGGAAGCCATAGAGGATTTTAAACTACACGCCATGCAGGTAGTCTAGATCAATGCTATCTAGTAACATTGGTCCCACAGAATAACAGTAAAAAGAAAACAATTAAGCATTTTAATAACATTTTATTTCGCCTAATGTTAAGCATTTGCTGGATGTATTAGAGGATGCAAAATCAATATAAAAAATTAAGGAGGTGAACTTTACATTTTCTTATGTACTGTTTTGGAAATCCAGTGCACTAACAACAAAATTTAATTCGTCCTAACCAAAGAGCAAAGGCTCTGTAGTCAGAAGTGGTTGGTTGGCTACAATTCTGATCAGCCCAAGGCCAGTCTTTCCACAGAATTATACACACGTATAGTCTTTTGAACATACACCAGCCTGCCTGAAGGCAGGGGGCTCACTTCCTAACTTGACCACTTACAACCATGGTTCTCTATCTGCTGAGACACAATGATGCCATGCAGTCTTTGTGAGCCACAGTGTCCTGGGGGTCTCCCAGTGCAACTAAGGGAATCTGTGGCTCAGCCTAGGGTTGGTTACCGTGCCGAAGGGGGTGCAGGGAGACCACACTCCCTCTGCTTACCAGAGTCCACGCTGAGGCCCAGGCCAGGAGCCACTTCCCCTACAGGGCTCACGAAGGGTGCCCCAGGAGTGGCCCAGGCGGCGCCGGCAGGCTCGCCCTTGGAGAGCTCACAGGGCGGGCTGCCGGGCACGGGTGCCGGGCCGGGGGCGAGGCGGGACGGGCGCCCCGAGGTAGCGGGCATGAGCAGGGGCCCGTAGCGCGGGTCAAAGTGCGGAGCGTAGACCTCGTGCACCGCGGCGGACCGCGGGTAGGCGGCGGCCTGGGCTCCGAGGGCACCGCCCAGCGCGTAAGGGTGCGAGTGCGCGTGGTGCGGGTGCCAGGCTTCGGCCGTGCCCTGGTGCAGGTGGCCGTGCAGCGCCGCGGGAGAGTAGGGGTCGGGGGCGAAGGGCAGCTCCGAGTGCGCGGCGGCCAGAGGACTGCCCAGCGGCGCGGGCACCGGCGCCGGGTACGCACTGTTCCAGAAGGAGGCGGGGAAGCTGCGCTGGCTCATCGGGAAGGAGCTGTCTGCGGGCGGGAGGCGAGAGGAAGAAGGTGAAGAGTTCGTACCACAAGCCATCTCCGTCCGGACTCACCGCTTGGCCCTGGGAGCTCAACGCACCCCGACCCCCAGGCTGGGAAGTCTGAGAGGTAGCTAGCGGACTCACAGTCAGCGCCTTGCGGCCTAAGGGGGCTGTTAGCCAGGTCAAAGCATTGACCTAATTTATCCAATTTCAGTGCAGAATTTCTGGTAGTAAAGGAAAGGGGAGAAGGAGCGGTCCTCTTCTCCCGCCCAAATTTTAACGAGCAAAGCTCACCCTGCCTCTGGACCAGAGCATCTTTAGGGCAGACTCGACCTTCCCCCAACCTGCAGTTTCTCTCAAGCTGGAGATCCTCCTCCCCTCCTGCTCCACCTCCCAGCAATCTCGCTATCCCTTCTCTACTCAGCCTTCCTTGCTCCAGAAAATATGCTCGCCCACTGTCTCTGACAGACTGATATATTTCGAAGTCTTGCTATCATTAGTTTTGTTTCTAGAAGCCTTCTTTCAGACATTTTTCCTGAGAAAACGAGTAAACTAGACACACTGAAAGAACAGTTGTGTACTTTTTAAGTTTTAACTAACAAGGTGAGGACGTTAGAAGTAATTATTATTAACAATATCACTGCTAACCCTAGTGTACGGAAGCATTAAAGAAAACGACATTTGGGTCAAATTTTTTGCTTTTCGTTGGCACGGAAAGAAAGGTATTTAATTCAAGGACCCCTTGTGACACACTTCTTTTGAGGAACGCATTTCCATCACTTAGGAAAGAACTGAAAATGACTGGGACATACATTGAAAATGGTGAAAAATCTTTCTGCAAAAATGTATCTAGACAATTGGAGAATAAGAAGAAGGACTATATTTGAAATGCATATCTTCAGATATGGTCTAAGGGCAGCTGCACATATGGTGGCTTGTGCAAACTGGCAGATTCTTTTAAGAAAGTAAGGGGAGGGGTGTTCAGGTTGCCATTTCCCCACACAACAAAAATCTGTGTTCTTTTTTACAACCAAGTCCTCTTTTCTCAGATTTATACAAATCAAAAACAAAGCTTACTGAGCAAGTTTACTAAATGGTGGTTTCCCAGCCTTTGTGTTACTGGTGATCAAGGGAAGTTGAGATTACAGAAGAGAGGCAGAATTTTGGCAGGAAATGTAGCAGAAATAGAGGCAACATGAGTTTTGTGAAGGCCATCAGAGCTGTTTTGTTTCATTGCCACTTTACTTGCTCATATTGTAAAAATATTTTCTGCTTTAAGATTTCTCAACTGTTTGAAACTTGACAAAAGGCAATTGCTACTTATAGGAGATTTTTCTCAATGAATTGCGCTTGCAGGGAGGTCTGAGAGATTTTCTTCTGGACAAATTTTCTGAAACTGGGAAGTGCCCTGTTGGCTATTGGTGAAGGCCCTTCAGCCCGGGGTTTGGAAAGATGCGGTGCACTTCCTTTTTCCACAGCACATTTGCATACATGCTGACATTTGACTCTCATAGCTTTCTCTGGGAATGGATAGGAGGGCAAGTGTTACTCTAATTTTAAAGAGTAATAAATACTGCCCTCCAAAGATTTAAGAGTACATGGCCAAGGTCATACTGCTAGAAGTGGTATTTGCACCATGTCATTGCTTTCCTTTGCATCCTTAAGGAGAGATCCATAGCTTTTCTTCTGATACCCAAGTATTCTTTCTGCTAAATGTCTTTGTCCCAGAGAACCCTCTGTCCACCCCATTCAGTAGGGTTCCATGCTCACCTCTCCAGGGCCCAGAGCTCCTTTGTGCTTTGCTGCTGGCACAACCAGGGAAATAGCTGCTTGGCTGGCTCAAGGCTCTACTGAAATGTTCGTCCACCACGGAGCTGATGTCCCCCTGGAAATAGGTGAAGAGGACGCAGCGAGAGTTGATGTACTCGGCCTCTGGTTGGTGCTCTTTTTCTGGGCTGCCTGCCTCCTCTTTTATACTGGCTGGGGTTTGGCTGGAAAACGAAGAGCTGCCGCTTCTGCTGCTGCTGGGGCTGGCACTGCACTCATGTGCTTCCTGCATTTTGGAGTAATAAGCTAGTTTCTGCTCAGAGAGAAAAAAAGAGTAAAGATGTCAATGATGACCAATTTGGCTTCACACTGTACTTACTCATGTAGATCGCGAAGATATCCTCTGAAAAACTGGCATCTGTTTTTAAGCTTAGTACCTTTCACCTAAAACCAGCATTAGGGTGTAAAACCTATTGGTTTCTCAGCCTGCAGCATTCTCCAGAAGAAAACTGCCTTCCTCTGTGGGTGGCACATCTGTTTCTCTAGAGTTAATGTTCCTAGAACGTTGGGATCAAAATTCCAGAAGACACTCAAAATTCAAGGATGTAAGCGGAGTTTGATCTTAGAGCTGGGGTCAGGACCAACATTTGTTAAAAATCAGATTCCAAGGACAAACAGCGCCCATGTCCAGTTAGTGACTCTTCTCTGCCTAAGAATTCAGAGCTGAGACACAAGGTGCAAGATTACACATCCTTATGAAATACGGAGAAAAACAGAATCCACTCCACTAAAAAAGATATTTAAAAGAAACACACACGCACGAAGCAGGTCCATTTAAAAACAACAAGTGGGATGGAATTTCAAAGGGGAAAGTGTGTGGGGGGAGGGAGGGTATTACCATGGGATTTTTTTTATAACGGTGGAAAATGTTAATAAAAATTAAATAAATAAATAAATAAATATTTAAAAAACAACAAATGGGAGACTGGAGAGATATCTTACTGGTTAAGACATTTGGCTGTGAAGTCTAAGGACCCAGGCTATAATCTCCAGGTCCCAGGAAGGCCAGATGCACAAATATACATGCATCTGGAGTTATTTTGCAGTGGCTAGAGGCCCTGGTGTGCCCATTCTCTCTCTTCTTCTCTCTCCCCTTGTCTGTTTCAAATAAGAAAACAAAAATTAAAAAAAAAACACAACAATTGGGGTAAAAATACAGAACAATATCGTGAATGGTAAATGCAAATTGAAATTTGGTTGTCTACCAAAAAAAAAAAAAAAAAACCCCACAAAAAAAACTCCATTTTAAAATCTGACTGTTTTTTTAGACCCAAGGTCTATTGTAGCCTAGAATGATCCCAAACCCAACATGTAGCTGAGGCTGGCCTTGAATTCCCAGTCCCCCACCCCCATTCCCTCTCCCCCTTCAACCTCCCACATTCTGGTGCTGCTACAGGTGTGCTCCCAGCTTTGAGAATTTTTAAAGAAGCCTTTGAAGTAGAGAAAAGCCAGAAGACAACAGGTATTTACACCTTCACACCTCTACATGCATGTATAAAGGGAGCTGGAGGAAGGTTGAGGTCCTGGTTGGGATGTTGAGCAAACCATCTTTCCACAGTGGCAACTGAAAGTCAAGTATTGCTGCTGAGAACATTTGCTTAGAAATTAACCACAGACTGAATGTAGTGCTAAACCAGTCTGCTGGCATTGATGAAGTCTTAAGAAACAACGAGTGGCCTTAGGAAGAGAAAGGACCAGATTTCCATCTGACCTGCCACCGTTCCTCTTTGCAGCAGATAGTCCAATGCAGAAGATAAACCCCTGATCTCAAAATCTGAGGTCTAAGGATTCCAGTTCTTTAGCAATATAACCATGTTCCTACCTGGCTTACACTAGAAACTTTTGATATTCCTAAAACTAACAAAGAACTTTCAGTTCAGGGAGTTTAAAAGAGGAGAGGGGGAAGAAGAAAGAAAACTAAAAGTAAAACCTACCCACCCCATCATTACTTCCTCATGAATTTGCTTAATAATATAGTTCGGATTTACAAACAAAATGGGTGAAAGTATTGACTCAAACGTGAGGTGGGATTCCATTTTTCCTCAAAGAGGAGTACAGATCCTTATTTCGGCGCCTGCCTAAGGTGATTTTGTCCCTTCTCTAGAATACTGCCATCTGATTCTACCACCATCACTGGGGACATGGAAGGACATAGCCCAAGGGAAACAGAAATTGCCAGAATGAGAGGAAACTTGCAGTTTGCAGGATCGGGGTTAAGTCTTTTTAAAAGTGAGTTTGAGCTTTAAGATTCAATTTTTTGGCCTGAAAAAGGCGAAGCTCCGTAGGAGGGCCAATCGCGTCCTAATAATATGCCGTTAAAATTTTGCAAAGCCAAATTCAAAAGCTTACGCCTGTAGAGGGGCCGTGCTGCTCATAACGGACTCTGGTTCTGGAGTGATCGGCCCCAGCGCTCAGGAGAACTGAAACGGAAGAAGTGATTCTCGAGATAAACTTGGAAGGATGCTGAGGTGCGGGCTTTTCCACCTGCTACAGAAAGACAAAGCTAGCTTTTGCTTTTTATTGTGTTCCCATTCTCAGCCTTAGGACTAAGGTTTGGCTTTTATTGTGTGAGCTTTGCCTGCTGCTCTCTGCTCTCCCACCAGTCGCCAGGGTGTCCCTAAGCTGGGCTTAGCCGCCTGTGCAAAGCAGCAAATGGGACCGTGGAGAGGGTTAGCTAATTGCACAGCGGCCCGACGGCAGCGCGCCGAGCCCGCAACCCGGCTTCTTCTCGGTTGTGTGACATCCCCACGCCGTTCGCAAGGTCCCTACCTTGACCCGGACAATCACGTACCTGGTGGTAGGGAGTGTAGGCGGATGCGAAATAAGGCTGCGGAGGACCGTAGACTTGGTACATAACATCCAGACAGCTCATGGCTCCCCGCCGCGGAGGCAGGTCCGAGAGTTTTCATCAACTCGGGTTCGGTGGAGCTCCAGGCTGGTGGACCCGAGGTCGCAGCTCCCGAGTCGGGGGCGGAGGAGCGCGGGGCAGCTTTGGGCTCGGGATCCCGCGGCTCGCCCCTCCCTCTGTCCCTCCGTCCCTCAGTCCCTCCCTCCCGGCAATTCCGGCGGGGGCCGCGCTGGGTCGCAGCGCCGCGGCTCCTGCTAGCGGGCATTTAAACCCGGAGCCCACGGGCGTGCTGACGCCACGCCCCGGCTGCGAGAGGGAGGGAGCAGGGGCGGGGACGGCGGGGCCACTGAACGTGGGGACGACGGCCCCACGGGACACCCGCGAGTGTCCAGGTGTCCTCAGGTGGAGCCGTATGGCCCTGATGCCTGGGTAGATGGGGCATTCTCTGGCTAAAATGGGGGAGTGGGCAAAGAGCCCAGAGACACACCCACAGGAGAACCGGAGAGAGCTGGGAGTTTACTTTCAGAGAGAGCAAAAGTCGGGGAAAGGTCTGGTGGCAGAGCCGCTGCCGCTCACTCACAAGACAGCTGAATGCCTCAGGACAGGCGAGGTCCTTGACACTGTACTCTGCTGATGTTTGGGGATACCCAACTCCATCCTTTGGAGTGCCCTGAGGGGTCGCAATCAGGGTACTGAAAGACTGGCGACAGCTTTGGACACCTGAGTGTTCCCTTGGTGAGAAGTGGCCCCACTTGGCTGCCACTTCTTCGCTCCACCTCTTCCACCAACCAGCTGCTCCCACCTTCCCCTAATCCCAGTACTCCCAGTCACTCTTTCCAAGGCTGTTCCCTTTGGTCAATCTACAGCTCCTTTCCATCTCTTCCTATCTAGTTGACGCCCTCCAATGCAAGCAGCTTTCCAGGAATCCTGGAGGTTTTCCTTAACCCCTAGACGCTTGACTCCCCAGACTAGGGTCGCCTCAGATGATGTCCTTTCAAAACAAGTACCACTTCCCTCCTTGGCTTTGAAGCATTTAGGTACTGCAGACAGATAAGAGAGGGCTTTTACTGTCTGTCTGGTCATTAATAAAAGCCAAGATGGTCTGTTTCAGATGTGAGAGCATGTGTACTCCAATTTTGAAGCACATGCCTTTCTCCTCCTCTCTGGCCTGGAGAAATCAGCTGGCTCAGAACTCCATCAAAGAAATCTCTTGGTCTTCACAAAGCCCCACCCCCAAGCCCCTAGGGAAGGAGGGGGCAGGGTCTAACAATGGAATATTCAATCCATTCAAGGTATGAATTGAGGCCACACTGCCTCTGCCTCAAGGTCAGGTTGCAGTCTTTATGGGAATAGGACAGGCCTGTTTGGGGGGCTGGAGACACCAGTTCACTTTGAGAGCCTGGAACCCAGGAAAGGGTAGCATGGACATACAAAAGGTAAGCTATTCCCCAGTTAAAATCCACTAGAAAGTCTCACATGCATTTCAGGCTGTACAAATGAAAATAAACACACTCTTGAAGTGCTTTTTAAATTATTGTTATTATTCTTGGTTTTTCCAGGTAGGGTCTCACTCTAGCCCAAGCTGACCTAGAATTCACTATGTAGTCTAAGGGTGGCCTTGAACTCATGATGATCCACCTACCTTTGCCTCCCAAGTGCTGTGATTAAAGGTATGCTCCACCAAGCCTGGCATGAATTTTTTAAATCAAATTGTTTCAAGTTAAACTTTTGGTTTGCCTTATTATTAAATGAGTAGTGACTCCAATGGCTTATAAGTGGCAAACCATACCGAATGATTGGAGGTTCCCATAACAATATAATCCATTTTAAATAAAACACTTAAATAGGCTGGAGAGATAATTCAGTGGTTAAAGGCCTTGCTTGTGAAGCCTGACATCTGAGTTTAATTCACCAGTATTCATATAAAGCCAAATGCACAAAATAACATATATGTCTAAAGTTTGTCTTCAGAAACAAAAGGCCTGTCATGCCATTCTCTCTCTGTCTCTGTCTCTGTCCCCTCACCTTGAAAATAAGTTTTTATAAAACCTTAAAAGTACACACCTAGAATCTCAGCACTCCAAGGCAAGAGGCTAAGGCAAGAGGGCACAAGTTCCAGGCCAGCCTGGACTACATGCAGAGCAGAACGCTGGTTTAAAAAAGTAAATTTAAACATATACAAATAAATACAGTCCCCAGTGCAGTTTTATGCAATCATCCTTTTTGGGGTCAAGATGCTTAGTGACTGAGCTTTGGAGCATGGTTGAGTTACATGGGTGAAGCACAATGCTCTCTGCCCACGGGTCCTAGGAGCTATGAGAGCATCCCCAACCTATTTAATTTTTCTCAGGAGCAAAATTTAATGGTCCCCAAAGGGCTACAATCAACCCCTCTGGATGAAAAGATAAGGAGTGCAGGTCCCAATCTTGCCTACTACCCTGCTCCCTGTTGGGGGCTCAGGGTTGGTGATTTCTGAAAGGGATCACAGGAACAATATGCTTGTAGGAAAGGAAGAGAATGTGGTTGTCTTGCCCTAGGTTACTCTGTCCACATTTTGACTGCTAAGCACAGTGATGACTGCCTGAGTTTAAATAAACCCAGAGAATTGGATCAGTGGACATCAATTTTGAATTTAGGGAAGACAACATCCTCTTCACACAAATCTAAAATGAGGGGAAAAAAAAGCAGTCTTGGCATTTAAATAAAACATCCAAAAGTTTGGAGCATGTTTGCCCTTTCCATTCCACTTGAAAAGCTGTCCCTTACAAGAAAATAGCATTACACAACTGTGTAACATTTCCTCTTAACTTTGATGAAACAGAAAGTAGAACCCAACTGCCTTTTTGCTTTTCCACTCTCCCCACCATTCACAACACCATGCCATGACTTAATGGAATAAATCAGTCTTGATTAAAAGCCTTGTGACATGGCTACAGCTGAAGAACACCAAATATTCTCTCTTTCTCATTCCTTCCTTTTAAACCCCCTCCCCTTTCCTTTTCCAGAGGAAAGACTGCCCACTAAACAGTGGAGTGTCTCAGAGTTTGGGGACTGAGAAGATAGCTTAGTGGCACTAGTGTGAAGAACAAAGTCCAGATCCTCAGCACACACATAGATGCTGAGTTCCACCTGTAATCCCAGGATTTAGGAGATGGAGACAGGATTCTCTGGAAAACTGGAAATTTATCTGGATTGACCAAATCTGCAAGACCAGGGTTCAAGTAAGAGATTCTATCTTAGAGGAGAGTGATCTGTGAGAACACCCCACTTCAATCTGTGGCCTCCCCATGAGTGTACATGCAGAATCACTAGCAAGCACACATGCACACCATACACACACACCTACACCCCCCCCACACATACATGCAAAAATAATATAATAAAAATAAATGTTTCAGAATGTGGTTGTCATGGGCAAAAGGATCAACATCCTCTACCCCCTCCCCCAAAATGCCTGTTAACTTGCTAATTACTTTATGGCAGTTCATTTAGCTTCTAGGATTCCACCATTCCATCAATACTCTAGTTCAGAAAGTAAGGTGTGTTGGCTCTATCCTGTTGTCTCAGCACTCTGACTCAGCATAAGAACTGCCAGGAGTTCCAGGCTAGCATGGGCTACAGAGTGAGATTTCCTTTCAAAAAACCAAAGCAACCACTCATCCAGCCTCAAAACCCTAATTCTAGTTTGCAATCCTAACAGCATGTAAACTGCAAAACAAAAAATTACCATAATTCTAATTTGCAGTATTTATCAGTGAAGTTACTTTCACATGAATCTGTTTGAAGACAGCATCCAAGTGAAATACTCTGGTTTCTTTCAGAAGGCTAAGTCTCTCGCCTGTCCAGACTAGATGACTTTATTCTTTTGGGGTTTTCCTGTCACCTGTGACATCTTGTTCTGAAACCTGCAAAGATGCATTTGTAGGAAGGGAATATGAATAGAAATAACTTGGAGGCTATATTGCAGGCAGCCCAGGCCCTCTGTTGCCTGTGGCTTATGTGGATCTTGAGTGTTGGCATTACATGTAGCCTTATTCTGCCAACCCAACCCAACAGGAACACAATAGTAATCTCATAGACTTGCCTCCCTAAACCCATCATTGCTTTTTAAACTGAGGAGAGACGTGTTTAGGTTTAACAGAGCAGCTGACAAGATCTTGTGGAATAAAGCTGTTAATAATATTAATTGCAAACATTTCTATAAAAGTTGGAGTGTTCAGGCATAATGTGTTACTTAGGAATGGTAGTCTACTAGTGAAGCATTGGAATTTGATTTTATTTTAAAGAAGTGAAAGAAAAAAAAGAGAAATCCATGTACTCCAAAGTCTCAGTAAAGCTTTGGTGAAAAAACAAACAAGTAAACACAAAACAAGGAAGAGTGTTTGTTTTCATTCACACTTATAATACATTTTAATAGTATTTCCAAGTTAAAATCCTGGAGAGTTTAAGTTTATTAGCTGAAGTTTGGGACTTTGCATTTACTTGTTATATTGTTAGATTTCACTTGCTTCATATTTTAAGACTATGTTCATGTACATGTGAACTTCAGCTTTGGTGAACCAAACTTACTGATTTTTGTTTTCACTTAAATTTATGTTGGTACCAATATCCATTTCCAATATCCACTTGAATAATATTTGAAATCTTATGTTTTCAGAAATGAATTGTCTTAATGAGTCTCTATGAAATAGCTCATGTAGTTCATATGAAGTAGTTCAAATTTAATACATAAGACCCAAACCTTGACGACTTACCAATAGTAAAAAACAAAGCAATAAATGTATGCCAAGCATTTTAATTTGTCATATTTTTAAGAGAAACAATAGATAAAAATTTACATCCTATGATATTTATTTGGATACGAACATTTAAGTTGGATAGCATGTAGTTATTTGTTAATAGGAAAAAACAGTTTTTGTATCTACTTTGTGTTAAAACCTTACTCTAATTTTCTTCAATTTCTGGCTCTATTATTCTTCCCAACCCCATCCCAAGGACATAAGGTCTAGAAATAGCAGAGAAATTAACATATCTGTGAAACTCCTTCTATAAGATACAAGGACATAGTACAATTTTCAGATTAAGAAAGGTGAAAACACGCTGAAGGATTTAGACTGTTGACTTAGAAATTTGACAGTATTGGTGTTGATCCATTCCCAAACTTCTGTTTATAAACTTCAGTTTAGCAGTATGCTAAGGGGATTAAAAGGAGACCACAGCAATAACAGACAGAAGGTGAAGTTATCCCTCTGAGTATGATATCCTGTCACATGCTTGAATCGGTCTTGAAACAACATCTTAGGAACTTGGAGGAACTTCCTTTCAGCATGGATGGAAGAATTTCTAGCAGTAAATGCCATACTGGCATTTTCTGTCTTTAATTCCTTCATTACTGTGACTGGTTTGTAAATAAATCTCCTGATGACACAAATGAAGAAAGCTTAGCCATATCCTACATATATAATGCAGTATGAAACTTCACACATCAAGACACTCAGTGCAGCAGATTAGACTAAGCAAAACAGACTACATTTTAAATTTTGTTTTTAACTTCATAATATAAATACTTGGTACCATATTTAAGACTGAAAGCCAAGTTGTTGACTATGAAAGTCAGACTACCAAGTGGCATTATTAACCTTTCTTTAAGAGAGGCATAAATCAACCATTTTTTTAAAAAACAGAATTCTTCTATAACATTATTTGAAATTATTAATAAAATTCAAATGTAAAAATTTAAAAGTAGCATATCATTTTTCATTTAGAATATTTCCACAACATGAATCAAAATGGAAATTTGGCAGTTGTCCAGATAATTTGTAGTGAAAACCAATAACCATGACCACATAAAATAACAAACAAAAAATATAGGTTCCACAGTAGGCTTTCACTAACAAAATTTATTTACTTATTAGATAACTACTGTCTATTCTCCTAAGCATAGCTAATTCTTTTTTCCTAACATGTGTTCTTGGAATTTGGCCATGACCTTAATAACATCTATGGGTGCTTGGAAATATTTAAAGACAGTGATTTTGCAATGCCTCAAAATGACCACATATTCTTTACTTACTTTTTTATCTATGAGTACTCATAGTACTCTGCATGAATGTATATAGCTTTGCTCCTGGGTGAGTAACTATGGGAAGGCAGTATCCTTTATTATTTTCTAATAGTGTAAAAAGCTTCTCTGTAATGTAACATAATAACCTCACTACTAAATGACCATTGTTATTTTCTAACATCTGTGCATATGTACTGCATCTGTGCACTTAAAATGAACAGTCATGAGAGTCAGAGGAAGTTGGGAAGATGTAGAACAATAGATACAGAATTTCAATTAGATAGAAGGAATAACTTCAAGAGATCTATTGTAGATCATGGTGAGTGTAATTAATAATGATAAATTGTAGACTTAAAAAATAGACAAGAGGGCTGGAGTGATGGTTTAGCAGTAAAGGCACTTGTCTTCAAAACCTAAGGACCCAGGTTTGATTCGCTGGTGTCCATGTAGGCTAGATGCACAGGATAGCACATGCATCTGGAGTTCATTTCCTTCAAATAAATAAATAAAATATTTTTTAAAATTAAAAAAACATATCCAAAAGAATGACAAAGATACTAGCACATCTGTGTTTGTTGCTGTTCTATTTATAATAGCTAGGAAATGGAGTCAACCTAGAGGTCCTTCAGCTGGTGAATGGATAAGAAAAATGTGGTACATGTACACAATGTAATTTCATTCATCTGTAAATAAAAATGAAATTATAAAATTTGTAGGAAAATGGATGGAACTGGAAAAACATTCTAAGTGAGTTAAACCAGGCCCAGAAAGATAAACAATCACATATTCTTTCTCATGTGTGGTTCCTGACTTTAATATTTGTATATGTGTGAATAAGAGGATGAGAGAGTACGTGTAGGCTATGAAATTTATAGATGAGAGATCAAAATAGGAGAATAAGAGATGATGAAATGGGGGAGGGTATAAGGACACATGTGGTATGGAAGTGGAAGGAAAGGTGAGGACAGAGCACAAAGGGAGAAGGGGATAGAGTGAAGGGAGGAGGGAAACAATAGCACATTTCTTTTAAAAAATACCATAATGGAGAAATTCTTTGCTAGTGAAGAAGAATTACCATGAGAAATTTGGATTTCGTTCAGTGGTAGAGCAGTTGAATAGCCTACACAAGGAAGGGCCTGGGTTTGAACACAAGCCCCACACAAAAAATAAATGAAAAACTGCTGAAAAGATATAGGTATTTTTTTTTAATTTTTATTTATTTATTTGAGAGCAACAGACACAGAGAGAAACACAGATAGAGGGAGAGAGAGAATGGGAGCGCCAGGGATTCCAGCCTGTGCAAACGAACTCCAGACGCGTGCGCCCCCTTGTGCATCTGGCTAAGGTGGGTCCTGGGGAACCGAGCCTCGAACCAGGGTTCTTAGGCTTCACAGGCAAGCGCTTAACCGCTAAGCCATCTCTCCAGCCCGATATAGGTATTTTTGCCATAAAAATACAAAGTATATAGGGCCCTGGATTTTTTAGTGAGTTGGGTTAAGCCATTCACAATATATACATGTTTTAAAACAAACTATATGCTATAAACATACATTTCTTTGTCAATTAAAAATACTAAGTGGAATAGTGATTTTTTTCCCATTTTTTTATTAGTTAGTTTTTTACTCAGTGAATACAGTCAAGTTAATACCATTGTTAGTCTCCTCTCTGTCCTACCCTCCTCCCTCGCCCCTCCTTGTTGGGGTATATGGGGTATATTGTGGGGTTAGCTCTCAGTTATGGGTAGGAGAAATTGTCTCTGTGTGTCATGACCCGACATGTGGCACTGACACCCCCTCTTCCACAAGTTTCCCTGAGCCATAATTGGTTCATTTTAGGTCTGCTTTAGAGATGAGGTGTTGGGAGCTTCCATGTCTCTGGATATCTGATTTAGTAGTAGTAGACTGTACTCTCTGTCGACCTCCTTCACCCTTGTGCTGGTACCAGCTTCCCCAAGAAAACAGCACCTTTGCTTGTTTCACCAATTATTCTTAATTTTAGCTGGGGCCCTTTTTATTTTTATTTTTTATTAGTTTTGTATTCAGCAAATACAGGTAGTTTGGTACCATTATTAGGCTCATCCATGACCTACCCCCTCCCCATTGCCCCCTCTTTGTTAAGGTATATGGGAGCTTTTGATCAGAGAGACCTTTAAGGTTTCCTAAAAGAATGACAGATTTCTGTCAGAGTACTTGATGACCCACCAAAGGTTAGTGGTAAGACCCTACTGCTGAAAATACCATATGCAGCTGACACGTAAAATGGAATGGCATGGCTGGAAGCTAGGAGAAAGTCAGTCTCCAGACAGTCAGTGTGTCTAGTGCCAGAAGGTGCTACATGGGTGAATTGGGGAAATGACCAATATCTGTCCAACCAACTCATGGTCTAACCTACTTAGCTGGGACCCTTTTGAAGTATGATGGGGTGGTTCTGTCCTTAGGATCTGCCTATATCTAAAAAAGAGAAGGAGATTCTTTGATGGAGAGTAAAGTTAGCACCAGATAAATGGGATAACCATTATTTTTTTAATAGAGAATTTAATAGGTGTAGGCCCTCTTGTATCCCACAATTGGTGGTAGCTTAATAATGGAGAGCAGGCTCAGTTTTGGATATGGTTCTGACTTCTTTCACAGCTCCAGCTATGGGTTGTGTTTCACTGAGTGGATCAGTTGCCTAAATCAAGAGCAGTTGGTTTCCTACCATGGCTGTGCACCATTATTGCACTTGTGTGAGCACCATGACAGGTTATTTGCTGCTATGTAGGTTAGAAGTAGGTTAGACCATAAATTGCTTGGACAGATATTGGCCATTTTCCCCTAGTTGCCCATGTAGCACCTTCTGGCACTAGATGGGCTGACTGTCTGGGGACTGATTCTCTTCCAGCTTCCAGCCATGTCACTCATGTTATGTGTCAACCGCATATGCTGTCTTCAGCAGTAGGGTCTTACCACTAACCTTTGGTGGGTCATCAAGTACTCTGAAAGAAATCTGTCTTTCTTTTAGCAAACCTTGTAGGTCTCTCTGATCAAGAGCTCATTGTGGATGATAGCCACCTGCTGGTACTGGGAGTTACAGGTCAGTGCCAACACAGAGAAGGAAGAAAAAGATATGTAATATAAAAGATATAGAGAGAAAAGGGAAGGAGGGAGAGAGAGAGAAAGGGAGAAAGAGAGGGAGAGAGAGAGAGAAGAAGCATAGAAGATTAAGGTTAGTCTTCATTGTACCTTCTCCAGTGCCTTTTGACTCAGGTCTTCCCTCTAAGGGCCTGGTGAAGGTTCAACCATTTTGTCTGCCTTTTAGGGTGTAGAATTTTATGGCACCATTGCTGTTTGGATCCAGATTTGTGTCCTCCACCCCCTCCCTTGTCCTTCCCTCCCTTCCTGCCCACCCTATTGTTTGGTGCTTGAGATGCTTGCTAGGTATGTTTGCATCTTGGGTAGATTCAGGTTAGGTGTTGTAGATGAGTGAGACTGTGTGGCAATTATATTTCTGTGATGGGGTAAGTTCATGGAGAAAAATCTGTTCCAACTTTGACCATTTTTTTTTTCAAATTTCAAGAAGTCATGTTTTCTTACTGCTGTGTAGAATTCCATCATGTAGATATACCACATCTTAATTATCCTTTAACCTAGTGATGGACATCTGGGTTGATTCTAGCTCTTAGCTATTACAAATTGAGCCGCTATAAATAAACATGGTTGAGCAAATCTCTCTGGACTGAAGTATGAAGATTTTAGGGTACATGCCCAGTAACGGAATAACTGGGTCTGTTGGTAAATCTATAGTCTTCTTTTTTAGGAGTCTCCATATTGCTTTCCAAAGTGGTTTTACCATCTTACCTTCCCACCAACAGTGGATGAGGGTTCCTACTTCTCCACATCCTTGTCAGCATTTATTTTCATTTGATTTTTTAATGCTTGCTATCCTTACTGGGGTAAGGTGGAATCTCATGGTTGTTTTAATTTGCATTTCCCTGATGATCAGGAATGATGAACATTTTCTTAAGTGTGTGTTTGCCATTTGTATTTCTTCCTCTGTAAACTGCCTGTGCTGCTCTTTGCTCCATTTTGTGAGTGCATTGTTTGACTTTTTATTGTTTAGGTTTTTGAGTTCTTTGTAGAACCTAGAGATTAGGCCTCTGTCAGTTGGATATTCAACAAACATGTTCTCCCATTCTGTGGGTAATCTATTGGCTTTGCTTATTGTATCTTTGTCTGTGAAGAAACTCTTCAGGTTCGTGTGCCCATTGGTTGAGTGTATTTTTAAGATCCTGTATTGCTTTCTCTATATCTTTGTCATTTGCATATAGAACAGCTACTGGTTTTTGTGCATTGATTTTGTATCCTGCTACTTTGCTAAAGGAGTTAACACCTTCAAGACTTTTGGGATGGAGTCTCTTGAGTCTCTTATGTATAGAATCATGTTGTCTATGAAAAGAGCTAACTTATCTTCTTCCTTTCCCAATTGAATCTCTTTTATTTTTTTATTTCCTCCTGTATTATTACTTGAGCTAGGACTTCCAGTACTATATTGAAGAGCAGAAGTGAGAGTAGACACCCTTGTCTTGTTCCTGATCTCAATGGGAATACCTCCAGTCTCTTTCCATTAAGTATTATTTGGGCTTTAGGAGCATTGTATATATAGCCTTTATTATGTTAAGATATGAACTGACCATGCCAATTCTCTCTAATGTTTGTTTTAATTTTTTTATTTATTTGAGAGTGACAGAGAGAGAAAGAGGGAGAGAGAGAGAGAGAGAGAATGAATGGGCATGCCAGGGCCTCCAGCCACAGCAAATGAACTCCAGATGCATGCGACCCCTTGTGCATCTGGATAACATGGGTCCTGGGGAATGAAGCCTCAAACCCGGGTCCTTACGCTTCACAGGCAAGCACTTAACCACTAAGCCATCTCTTCAGCCCTCTCTAATGTTTTGATGACAAAGTGATGTTGTATTTTGTCAAAGGCCTTTTCTGCATCTATTGAAATGCTCATGTGGTTTTTCTATTTAACCTTGTTTATATGGTGCATATGTTGATAGATTTCTGTATGTTGAACCACCCCCAACCCTGCACTCCTGGGATGAATCCCACTTGATCAAGGTGGATAATGCTTTTGATGTGTTGTTGGATTTGGTTTGTGAGGATTTTGTTCAGGATCTTTGCATCTAAGTTCATCAGAGACATAAGCTGTTAATTTTCTTTTCTTATGGTATCTCTGCCTGGTTTTGGAATTAGGGTGATACTAGCTTCATGAGTTGAGGAGCTTTCCTTGTTCTCCTATTGTGTGGCACAGTTTGAGGAAGATTGGTTTGAATTCTTCCATGAAGGTTTGATAGAATTCAGCTGAGAAGCCATCTGGTCCTGGACTCTTCTTCTTTTTTTTTTTTTTAAATTTTTATTTATTTATTTGAGAGCGACAGACACAGAGAGAAAGACAGATAAAGGGAGAGAGAGAGAGAATGGGCGCGCCAGAGCTTCCAGCTTCTGCAAACGAACTCCAGACGCGTGCGCCCCCTTGTGCATCTGGCTAACGTGGGACCTGGGGAACCGAGCCTCGAACCGGGGTCCTTAGGCTTCACAGGCGAGTGGTTAACCGCGAAGCCATCTCTCCAGCCCCTGGACTCTTCTTTTTGGGGAGGGTTTTTTTTTTTTTTATTACCTTTTCTATCTCCATGAGTGTGATAGGTTTGTTTAGGAGATTAATCTGCTCTGAGTTCAGCTTTGGTAGATGGCATGTGTCTAGGAATTTATTCATTTCTTCCATATTTTCCAGTTTTGTGGAGTAGAGCTTTTTGAAATAAGTCCTGATGATTCTCCCAATTTCACTCATTTCTGTTGTGATCTCTCCTTTTCCATTTTGAATTTTGTTAATTTGAAGCTTCTCTGTTTTTGCTTGATCAAATTGGCCACGGGTTGGTCAATCTTGTTTATTTTTTCAGAGAACTAGCTCTTGTTTCATCAATTTTCTCAATTGTTTTCTCAGTTTCCAATTCACTAATTTCTGCTCTGATCTTAATTATTTCTTTCCATCTAGAGATTTTTGGGTTGGTTTCTTCTTGCTTTTTCAGTGCCTTTAGGTGGATGGTTAGGTTATTGATTTGGAATCTCTCTGCCTTTGTTATGAAGGCTTTTAGTGCTATGATTTTTCCACTGAGGACCACCTTCATTTTGTTCCATAAGTTTTGGCACCATGTGTTCTCATTGTCATTCAATTCTAGATATTTCGCAGTTTCAGTTTTTATTTTGTTCACTACCCATTTATTGCTTAAAAGTGTGTTGATTAGTTTCCAGGAGCCAAATGGGTTTCTTGGTGGGTGTTTTGTTAATTTCTAGCAATATAGCATGATCTGTCATCATGCAGGGAATTATGGCCATCTTCCTAAATATATGGAGGCAGGCTTTAGAGGCTATTTCATGGGCTGCTGTGAAGAATGTGTAGTCTATGGATTTGGTATGAAATGTTCTGTAGATGTCCATTAGGTCTAAGTGATCTAAGGTTTTGTTGAGCTTTCTTACTTCCCTGTTGAGTTTCTGTTTGGATACTCTATCTATTATGGTGTATTGAAGTCTCCAACTATGATGGTGTTGGTGGTTATTTCTGTTTTATTGTCAAGTAGGTTTTCTTTTATAAACTGTAGTTCATAAACTGTAGGTTTTCTTTTATGAACTGTGGTACCCTTGTGTTTGGTGCATAAAGATTTATGATTGTGATATCCTCTTGATGGTCCGTTCCCTTGATTAGTAGGAAGTGGCCTTCTTTGTCTTTTTTGATTATTATTGGTTTGAAGTCTATTTTATCCTATATTAGTGTAGCTATGCCTGCTTCTTTCTTTTACCCATTTGCTTTGGATATTGGTTGCCACCCTTTCACCCTGATGAAGTGTCTGTCTTTAGTGGTGAAGTGGGTTTCTTGAAGACAACAGATTAAGTGATCTAATTTTCTGATCCACCCTTTTCGTTTGTTTCTCTTCAGGGGTGAATGAAGACCATTAATATTTAGGGTAATGACTGTGGGGTTTGATTTGATCTCTGCCATGTTTTATTGGTATATGTGGTTTGGTGTTTTCATGGAGTTTGAAGGTTTTTTTTGACTTCTCTGAGTTTGGTTATTGTGATCTGCTTCTTGTAGGCATTTGTTTCTTCTGTGTGGATAATTTCCTGAAATACTCTCTGTAGGTTTGGTTTTGTGTTCTTATAGTTATAAACCTGAGTTTAGTCATGTAAAGTTTCTTTTTCACCATCTTTTATGAGGGATACTTTTGCTGGGTAAAATAGTTTGTGTTGGCAGCCATAGGTTCTTAGAGTTTGCAGTGTTCCATTCCAGGCCTTTCTGGCTTTGAGGATTTCCATTAAGAAGTCTGAAGTCATTCTGATGGGGTTACCTTTAAATGTGATGTGCTGTTTTTCCCTAGCTGCTTTTAGGGTTTTCTCTTTGGTGTCAATGTTTAGTGTCTTAGTGACAATATGTCTTGGAGACTTTCTCGTTTGGTCCAATCTGTTTGGAGTTCTGTTAGCTTCTTGTATCTTGATGGGCCTTTCTTTTGAGAGAGTGGGGAAATTTTCTTTGATTATTTTGTTAAATAAGTTCTCCATGCCTTGGGTCTAAATTTCTTCCCCTTCTAGTATTCCCATGATCTAAATGTTAGGACTTTTAAGGATATTCCCTCATGTTCTGTTCACAGAAATTTTTGAACTTATTGAAAATTTTGAACTCTCAAACTATTTCTTTTGTCTTCCAGATCAGAGTTCCTATCTTGTACATGGGTGACTCTATTCTTGAGAGCTTCTAAAGAGTTTTGGACTTGTTCAATTAGCTTTGCATTTTCTACTGTTTTTCTATGTATAGATACCATCCCTCTGTCAAATTCCCTTTTCACATAATTTTCTGATTTTCTTGATGCTTCTTGGAATTCATCTTTGCATTTCTTTATCTTCATTTAGCATCACCAGCTGAGTTGTGAGGTCCTTTTTTAAAAAACTCTCCATATCTCTTAGCTGTCTTGATCTCCTTCCACTTTCTTATCTATTATGTCTATTCTAATGATGGGAGCACCCACTTGATTTTTGGTTCTTTGTTGCTTTTCTGCAAGTTCTACCAGTAGCTTGGTCAGTGTTGCATTGCTCATAGCTTCATTTTGGTGTTCTGATCCTAATGTCTCTTCTATGTTTCAATTAAATACATTCAATGTAGGACTGGATGATCTAACTGGATTTACTTGCATTTGATTTTTCATGTTATTTCTTTTGTTCTGTGTTCTGCCCATCACAGAGTATGGGCAGGGAGAGTAGGAGTGTGTCCTGATGGGCTGGGAAAGTTGTGCCTCTAGAGGGAGCTCACCTTAGCACACAGGTGGGCAAGCAGATGGGCAGTGTGGTCCTCAGCTCATGTGTGAGTGAGCAGATCAGCCTGAGCTCTCTCGTGACTTGTCCCTGTTCAGGGGCCTAAGCTCGTGTGTAGGTGGGCCACTGGTGTGGGCAGATGGGTGGACATCCAGTCGGCATACAGGGCTTTGGATCTGAGTTGGCACCAGCAGACAGGCAGAGCGAGTCTGAGCTCATATATTGGCTGATGGAATGCACCTGAGCTTGCATGTGGATGGGTGGCTGGAGAGGCAAGTGGGCAGATGGGCAGAGCTGAGTGAGCTCCAATGAGCAGATGGGCAGAACACTCATGGTGGGCAGATGGATTTCAAGCCTGAGCTCACGCTGGCCAGTAGGGGGAGGCAGCCCAAGGTCACGAATGGGCAGCGGAGCAGGGCAATCGCCTCTGCACAGTGAAGCAAGTGGAATTATGCTGGCCTGGGTCCCCTTTCCTGCAGCAAGTGCAGGAGTATCCTGATGCTAGGACTATGGCTAGGGCTACTGCTTGGTGGGTTTTGGGCTATGAGAGAGGGGAGGCAATCAGCTGATTCCTCTCTGTGCCCATCCACAGGCAATCTATTAGAGATTGTTGTCCCCTGAAAGATCTAGTGGACCCTTAATGCCTTGCCTTTTTTTCTGAGGAAGTGTGGCATGGTTAGGCAGTTGCCATCTTGACTGGAAGTCATGAAATAGTAATATGACACACCCAAATCAACAACTTAACAAGAAAGAGTTCTATTTACTTTGGCAGCAGACCCAAAGTCTAGAGTGTTATTGTAGCAAAAATAAATTTCCCGTAGTAGATAACAAGAAGTAAACATGTCAAAGCACATTTTGTTGCTAGTTAAATAGGTAAGTAGCAAGCACTGGAGAAAACCTCCAGGAAACAGAGGGAAGAAGAAGTGGGGAAAACCACTGCTAGATACCACTTGGACATATACAAAGTGGGTGTCCATAGCTCTAAAGGTCACATATTTTGGGAATGTGGCCCACTAGTGTCATTTCATGGACTGTTGCCCTGCCTTCTCTGGGAAAGCAAGACAGCTTCAGCCTAATGAAATGATCAAGCTGCTCTTAGAGGGGGCTTGGGATAGCATGGAGGGAACAATAGACAGGTCCCTTAACCATCATGTAAAATGAGACCTCTTCACGTCATCTGTTTATTTTTCTGTACAAAAAAGAAATGATGATGAATTCAAAAGACATTGCCACCAATCTCTGCAATTGGAACAAATTCACATTTGATGTGAAAATAGTGCATAACGCTTATGTGCATTTTCAACATACAACATTATTTTGACCCAAGTCCCATCTTAATACATAGTACATTATAAATTTGACTCACAAGTACATAATTCTGTATGCTGACCATCAAAGGCATAGTTTTAAAAATTTGGTAGTAGTAGTCAGAGATAATTTAGAATGCCAAAAAAAAATGTAATTCAGGAGAGATTTGCATCTTGTAAGCCATACATTTGTTTTCTGTGGGTCCCATATAACATGAGTTATGCACATTCAAATTTTCTGAATTCTCACAAAACTAAGAGCAAAATCTTTTGTTTAGAAAAGTTAAGTCTTCAAATTGACATTTTTTTTTACCACATTGTAAAGTTACTGTATATTTAATGTGAAGTAATATATAGCTTATGAAAAGAGATAATAAACTTAGTAGAATTATTAATCAAAACATTTTATTAGGGGATGTTATGGCCTGGATCTTAAATGTCAGCCATGACTTTGGGCAAGATCACAAGTACCCTGAACTAGTAGATTTTTAGAAGAAAATGTTCAACAAAGCATACTATGTTAGAGTTCATGGCTTAGTTAGGAATCTTATTACTTACTTTATCTTATATATTTGAAAAATATGTAAGATTTCCCATAGAGATGGCAGTGAGTTTTACCATTAAACTTTCCCTTTTTGAATAAGAGGTCATGAATGAACTGCAAACAGAACTTGAAAATATAGGTGGACTCTCAACCAAAGCAAATTTATTAAGCCAAAAGCTACAAAGGCAGCTAAAGTGATGAGAAGAGCTGGTGCCTCAGGCTCACTGGATTTGGCCTGGAAAGCTGAAAACCAGTTCCAGGCTTCTGTAGGGAGGTGGACTAGTAATTCTATGGCTCACTGAGAACAAGGCTTGTTCTGGGACTCTCATCTACACAAAAGAGGCTGAAAATCTTGCTTTTTGTCCTGTTGTCCTGATTATAACTTTATTAAAACTTTTTTCCTGGTGGGACAAAATGAAAGATCCTATGTAGCCTCATGACCAAGAACTGGAACTGGATTATTTCTGTTCTTATAGTGAGGGAGGATCTCTAAAGTACATACAGAACAGGGTGGGGACTAGGAGATGCATGGATTAGAAATAAACTTTATTAATTGTGTAAAATAGTCATTTCCATGCAAAAAGTACTATGCTTTGCTTAAATGCTCTTGTGCTCTTGACTATTTCTATTTAGATTCGACAAATAAAAGAACATCTTTCTGTGTTTAGCTTACTCCATTTAACATGATGACTTCTAGTACCATCCATTTTATCTCAAATTACATGATCTAATTCTTATTTATAGCAGAATTATATTCCATTGTATATATATACACAATGTTTTCCTTATCTGTCATCTGAGTAGAAGCATTTAGAATAATCTTATAACTTTCCTCTAATGGACAGTGTCATGATAAACATGGTTGTGAAGACTGTCTTATGTATGCTGACTTCATTCTTTCAGGTATATCACAGGAACATTATAGCTTTTCAAGGACAGAGTATAGTGATAGAGATCCTTTTTAATTAATTATTAACTTTATTTTATGAACATATCACTTGTTGGTCATATTCCCATTGGGTTATATTATTGTATCCTCTCTTGCCTATCGCCATTCCACTGAGAGCCATCTTCAGTGGGCTGATTGGTATTCATTGTGGAGTCATGAATGTATCAGTCAGTCTCTGCATGTGTGTTTGGGCGAGGAGGTGACAGTGCCTCAGGATGCTCCTTCCCACCATGTAGTTGTTATAAAATTTCTTCCTCCTCTTCTTCAATGCTCCCTGAGCTATGATGGGCATTTTATAAGTATCCTTTAGTGTTAAGCTCTTTGTATCCTCTGAATTTCTACTTTGATAAGTTTTGAGTGTCCTATCTACCACCATCTCTCTGGAGCAGGTTGTCAGGTTAGCAGTGAGAGCAGCACTCATGTTTAAATCAGCTCTTCCTCTGTAATGTCTTCTGAGTCTTGGCAGATGTGATAGAGATTACTCATCTCCTTCTAGGAAGTTGGCCAACTTTTGTCGTTGTATTGATGGATCTTGATCCTCTCTAGTATTTGCTGCTATAATCAATTCAAGTTGTTCCAAGTTTTTAATAGAGGTTTTACTAATTTAAATACCCACTAGCAGTGTATAAAGGTTTATTACCCCACATATTGATTAACATTTGTTGAATATTTTTCTTGGTATAGCCATTCTAACTGGAGTGAAAGGGATAGAATATTAACTTAGATTTTTTTTTGAGTCAAGACCTTGTTATATAGCTTAAAGTGACCTCTTGCTATCCTCCTGCCTCTAGAATGCTCAGATCATAGATGTGTGCTTTAACTTGAATTCATATGATGACTAAAATATTTAACACACACACGTTATTTGTACTTCTTTTATGAAATGTCTGCTCAGATGATTTCCCTATTTATTAGTTGGATTATTTGCTGTTAACTCTTTTG
The DNA here is from genome assembly GCF_020740685.1 of Jaculus jaculus. Classification (NCBI taxonomy): domain Eukaryota; kingdom Metazoa; phylum Chordata; class Mammalia; order Rodentia; family Dipodidae; genus Jaculus; species Jaculus jaculus. The sequence continues at coordinate 52,070,212 of NC_059110.1, forward strand.
AGTTCTTTATATATTCTGGATCTTAGTCCTCTATGAGATTCTCCCATTATGTCTGTGTTCTCTTCATTATTTCAATATTTTACTTTGCTATACAAATTTTTAGTTTGACTTAACCCCAATTACCAGTTTTTGCTTTTATTTTCTTAGCTATTGGAGTATTACTTAGGAAATCTTGGTCTGTGCAAATATCTTGAAGTTAAAACACTTTTGATAGAAGCATAAATTAAAATAGTAAATTTTGGGAAAAAAAACTGGCAATGTACAATGCTATTTTGAGAATTTTCATGTGCTTCAATCTGAAAGTTTTTATATACTTCATGAAATTTTATGAACAGGCGAATAAATTAACATATGCAAAAAGTTTTGTTACTTTAAAAATTTTTTTTGACAATTTTACTTGAGAATATATTGTATTTTTACCATATTCCCCCATTATCTTTTCTTATCCCCTCCCATTCCTGCTAAAACAGTTCTTCTGAACTTTTCCCCTTTCCACTTTCATGTCTCTTATTTGAAAGCCAGTGAATTTAACTGGGGTTACTTTAATGAGCTGTAGGTTATTTATTGGAGTATGGGTATCTTATCAGTGGTTAAACCACTGAAGAACATGACACCCTTCTCTAAGCAACCACTGACTGCTAGTAGTTTCTCTGGGAGGGTTGGAGTCTCATGAGCCCCTCATTTACCCAAAATGAAATGTTGAGGGCTCAATTTTATGCAGAAAAACTGTAGTGAAATGGCCATGTTGTATCCAAGAGACAACATTTCATGGTATTCTTCCCTATCCTCTGACTCTTATATTCTTTCCAATATTTCCTGAATCATGGAAGAGGTGATATAGATGTCTAATTTAGGATTGAGCACAATTATTCTCATCATTTTGGACAGATATGCATCTCTTGATCAAGGCTGAGAACAGCACTAATCTATTGTGTATAAGCATAATAATTTAGAAGGCAGTCAGACAGTATGTCCCTTTAGCATAACAACCTTAGTAGATTCCCTGTTAAGGCCTATGACCTACCTGGCCATGTGCTTTTCACATTTTCATTACTGAGCATGACTTTCCTCCTGGGAAGCAGGCCTCAAAAGTCCAGTCAGAAAGCAATTGATTAGCCCCATAACAGTCATGACATTACTGTGCCAGTTGACACATTTTTTTTTTTTTTTTCCTGGTTGGTCAGTTGTATAGCACAAAACCTCTACAACTGGATAAGATGACTGAAGGTGTATCTTCTCCAGCACCCTGCATAGTACCTTATGGCAATATGAAAGCTAGCCAGAAGCGAGGAAGCTTCCAACTTAGTTCTAGATTGATTTATGTGTCCTGTAACCAAACTGAGTAGCTGTTGGACATAGGCAGGGCCCTGGGTTGAAGCAAATCTAAGCTGTCTGACAGGAAGGCCCCAGGCTAGGGAGAGGTCACAGCAGCCTGGAGAGGTAGGGGAGCTCTTCCCTGCCCCCATTCTCGGAGGTAGTAGTGAGCCAGGCTGCTCCCCCAATTCTTGGAGGTAGCAGTGAGCTTGGACCGCCAGACAAAATCTCAGACCCTGAGATCAGCAGTAAGTAAGGCCACTCCCTCTCTAAGCACAGGATACCTGGACATTCAGATAGGACATAGGCTTTGCCCATAACCCTGTGGCCTTTGGAAAGTTGCCTAGGAAGCTCCTTATACAGTATCAGCCAGCATCTTGCAAAGCCCCCCCCCCCACCATTGCCTACATGCTGGAATTAATGTCCCCATATACTAATTAAGCATCAGCAAGCAACCTTGTACATCCAATCCCCTTAGGACCCTCTACTCACCCTCAACTGATTATAAATCCATTTCCTTGACAATAAACTGAGGGCTGTACACTGAAAATATCTCTTGAGAATGATTTTTCATGCACTTACCACCACGGTTGCCTGGGATACCCTGGGGGACCATAGCCAGCCCAAGGACCCAGAAATCCACAAGTAGTGTCTTCAACAATGAAGACTTATCATCAAGTTTGGTGGACAACCAAAAACCATGACAATAGCCTTTACTATTTTAGAGGCCTCTGTAGACTCCATGACTAACAATTCATGGGAAGGTTTCTCATTCCTGACATTAGGTTTTTCTTTTCATAACCTATGGCTTCTAGGAGAAGGTTTATCTACTCTTATTGTCTACCTTCATTCAGAATTTAAAAAAATACACACTTAATTAGCTTAAAAATTAATGGGTTTCTTTATGGCTTTTTAAAAATACATTCTTGGTTTTAGTTAACTTCCCCCCAATTCCCTTTTCTCTCTCATCCTCCTGTCTCTATCACTGCTCAAATATTTTGTTCCCATCATTCCTTCCTCTACTTTCATGTCACATGTGTTCTATTATCTCCTCCTCACTATTAAACCATCTACAAATATTTATCCCAAGATAAACCCAAAAATACAAAAAAAAAAAAATGAAACTAGGATCTGCTTATAAGAGAGGGTATGTGGCATTTATCTTTCTGGAATTTACTGTAATATTTTCAAATACAATCTATTTCCCTTCAAATTTCATAATTTAACATTTTTATTATCAGTACATTTTTATTATCAATCTATAAATTGATGGAAATCTAGGCTGACTTTGTTTCTTAGATATTGGGAAGAGAATAGCAATGAGCATGGATGTGCAAGTATATTTGTAGTAGGAAAGAATATTTTGAATATATGCCTGGTATATAACTGGTGATAAAACTGGTATAATTATCATATAATAATTATATTTCAACCTTTTTGAGGAACCTCAGCAGTGATTGCCATAATAGTTATATCAAGTTACACTCCCACGGTAAACCAGAGTTCCCCTTATTCTACATTACCACCATCATTGGTTGTCATTTGTTTTCTTGATAATAGCTATTCTGATCTGAGTGAGATAGGATCTAAAAGTTGTTTGAATTTGCATTTCCCTGATAGCTAATGTGATAGTTTGAATGCATGTCCCCCATTGACTCAGGTGCTAAAATTAAACTTGTAACTTGGGTCTTTATTTTGCCAAAGAACAGCAGAAGCTTCCCATTGAGATCTATGATATTCCAAATTACAGGCTTTTGTTATTTTATTTTTAGTACCAGGCATGAGTACTCTCACAGTGAGCAGGCCTTATATCCAATTTAAAAACAGTCTATTCCCCCCATAATTTATGGCCCACTGTTGCACTGCTGGGTGTATTTTGCCTGGCTGGACGATATTGTAGCTTACAGGATCCACTGTTTATTTACACAGTTAGTGACCTTTATTCTCCAGCAGCTTGTGTACTTCATAGAATAATGATATCTAGTTATAAGAGAGCTGATATCCTTCTCAATTCTTGTTTGATTTCACAGTCTTTCTACTGCAATCTGTGGTGTCTTCAGCAACAGGATCTTACAGTTTATTTCTGGTGACTAAATAATTTGGCAATGACTTGCATTGTTCTAGAGGCCTTAAAAGCCTCCCTTACCAACATTTCACAGTCTGTGTGTGTGTGTGTGTGTGTGTGTGTGTGTGTGTGTGTGTGTGTGTGTGTGTGACATCTCTGGCACTGGGATTTACCAGCAAAATTCTCTGGTCTTAGGGTAAGGCTTTCTCCACCCCAGAAGAATACTTCTATAAATCAATCTTCCTCTCTCTCTCTCTCTCTCTCTCTCTCTCTCTCTCTCTCTCTCTCTCTCTCCCTAAGAAAGTTATATATCTTAATTACCTAATGAAGAAGTAGGTTTCTATGGTACTTACTCTTACCATCTTTAGTTTTGTAGATACAAGGGGTAATGTATCTGTTTTATATTCTGTATGCCTCTTGTACATAATTAGGTAGTTCTCTTCCCTAGATTTGGGAATTTTTTTCTGTTATGATTGTATACAAATATTTTCTATGTCTTTAGCATGGAATTCTCCTTCTATGCCCATTGCTCATAGATTTAGTATTTTTGTGGTGTCCCAAAGATTTTGCATGTTCTGTTTACATATTCTTTTATAATTTATCATTCTCCTTGACTGAAAGATACTAATTTCTCTACTCTTTTCTTCAAGCCCTGGTATTCTGTTTTTCCCATAATGTATTCTATTGGTTAGGATTTCCACTGATATTTTTATTTGACTTACTGAAGGTTTTATTTCTAGCATCATTTCAATTGGGTCTTCTTCAGGATTTCTATTTATTGAATTCATTCCATTTTCATACCTTATACTGACTTTCTTGTATTATTTAGCCATTTATATTCACTCACAAGTAATTCATACCATCTCTTATTGCTTTGAACATATTTATCATTATTCTTCTGCATGATTTGTCTGGAATGTCATCTAATTTTCTCTCCCTAGAGGCCAGTCTTCTAGGATTGATAAATTTTAGAGGGAACATGTTGTCTTAGTTTTTTATGTTATGCTTACTTTGATTCCTTCAGGCATATACCCAGGAGTGGAGTGGTTAGATTACATGATAGTTTTATTTTTACTTTTTTTTTTTTTTTTTTGAGGTAGGGTCTTAGGCCAGGCTGACTTTGAATTCACTATGTTGTTTCAAGCTGACCTCTAATTCAAAGCAATACTCCTACCTCTGCCTCCCTACTGTTGGGATTAAAGGGTTATGTTTCTATGCCTGGCTCATTTTTACTTTTGGGGAGGAACATCTATATTGACTTCCATAGTGGCCGGACTTATTTATATTTTCATTAGCAGTATGTATATGTTCCTTCCTATGACCCATTGTTTTGTGTGTGTTTTAAATATTTACCTTATTTATTTATTAGAGAGAGAGAGAGAATGAATGAATGAGGGCTCCAGGACCTCTTGCCACTGTAAGCAAACCCTAGTCACACATGCTACCTTGTGCATCTGGCTTTACATGGGTTCTGGGGAATCCTTTAGTTCTGCTGGCAAGCACCTTAACCACTGAGCAATCTCTTCAGCCCATTTTGTGTGTGTGTGTGTTTATAATAATCATTCTGACTGGAATGAAATAGAATCTTAACCTAAACTTATTTGTATTTCACTAATGGCTAAAACAATGTTGAACTTTTTATATACTTATTGAATGTATTTATTTCCTGGACTACAGTTAATATTAATGTTTATTATTCATTCCATATGCTTTTAGTTGAGTCAAAAATATGCTAATGTTCCAAGTGACAGAAAAATCTTGACAATCACTACCACTTGCTCTGCTTTTGGCTACTTTTTGTGCTACTTGAGGGAAATGAATATTTAGTTCATATATCCATTTATTGGCTGATTGTTTCTTCCTTTTTTGTTTAACTTTTTTAGTTCTCTATTGTTTTGGAGATTGGGTCTTGCTATAATGGAATTCACTAGGTAGTCTCAGGGTGACCCCAAACTCATGGCAATTCTTCTGACTCTGTCTCCCCAGTGTTAGGATTATTGTAACCATGCCCAGCTTGACTTTTTATATATTCTGGATATTAATATCCCTTTGGATGAATAACTAGCAAATAATGTTCTATTATGTAGACTGTCTGTTTGCTGTGTTAATTATCCATTTTATATTTAATATCAATTTTCTCTGAAGAAGCTCTTTAATTGGTACAATCTCACCTACCACTTCTTGCTATTATTTTAGGGGTGATGAGAGTCCAAATCAGGAAGTCACTGCCTATGCCTCTATCTTTTCTTTTCCTATGATGGCCTCTTACTCTATGTCACAAGTAGGATTTGATGAGATTTAGCTTTTTTCTAATGAAGTGTCCCACTGTGGCTCAGTTGTATTTTTTAAAATGTTACTTATTATTTTTATTTTATTTTATTATGTATGTGTGTATATACATGCTATATGCATATATGTGCATAGATGGTCATGCCTATAAAAATGCATGTGGAGGCAAAATAAAGATGACAGGTCATTAGGTGTTCTTTTCAATCACTCTTTCATCTCATCTCCATGAAAATGTATCTTTCACCAAGTCTGTAACTCCCCATTTAGCCTGGCTGATCAGTGAGTCCTAGATTCCTCTCTTCCTTGTCTCTTTCTATGCTGGGGTTATAGACATGAGTTCAAAGGATCTTATTCACTGAGTCATCTCCTCAGCCCTTTTGATGGTCATTTTTAAACAAAATCTTTAGATTTTTCTTTTTATGAACTACATGAAAAATGCTTCATACTGCTTGTATTCATCTATGACCTACTTCTTTTACTCAAATTTACATTTTATAGTCATCTATGTTGTTATGTAAATTGTAGTCCATGAATTTTCTACTGCATATGCTGCTGTATACATATCTATTTTAGAGAAGAAAATAATCTATTTGTTCCATTGTTAAGGGTATTGGAATTGTTTATAAGTTTTTGCACTTGATCTTAGCCAAAATGTCAATGAGTTGTTTAGTTTTTTTTGTACTAAAAATATAGTTTTGGATCTGGGCAAAGTCACATGCACCTGTAATCAAAGGAAGCTGATATGGTATACTTGTTTAGATTCAGGAGTTTAAGATCAGCTTGAGCAATTCATTATCTAGCCAAGCAATCCATCCCTCCACCAACAACTGAAAAATACACCCTTTCATAAAGAATCAAGTATCTGCACATGTGTGAACTTCCCCTTCTGCTTTTCATTTATCTGGGATACCAGCCTATTAGATTGTGCCATATACCATCAGGGCAGTTTCTTCCACTTGTTTGCTGACCCATATGTTAATCTCAATGTCAATAGATACCCACAAGAAATTCCTAGTATCTTGCAAGCCAGTTAAATTGACAACATAGATTAACCACTACAATTTATGTATACATACAAACATACATACATACAAACATACATACATACATACATACATACATACATACATACATACATACACACACACACAATTGAGCTACCTTGCTAAACTTGCCATGGGGGGGGGGTTGAACGTGAATCATCCCCCATAGCCACAGCCACATATGTCATGATTAAGCCTCAGTTGGTGGAGCCTTGCTGGAGGAAGTATGCAACTAGGGATGGTATTTGGGATTATATAGTCTAGCCCAGCTTGCCACTGTTAGTTACCTCACTCTTGCTGCTTCCTTCATTCTAATGTGACAAAATGTGATACCTAGCTGTCTGCTTCTGCTACGCTTCCTCTGCCATGAAGAAGCTTCCCCTAGGAACTGTAAGCCAAAATAAATCCTTGCCTTCCATAAGCTGATTTTTGTTGTATGTTTTGTCCCAGCAACAATAAGATAACTGCTTTATTTGTTTATAAGTACCAATTATTTAGATTTTTTAGTATAGTCTATGTAATATCATCTATATGATGTATACATGCAGATGAGTGTATACTGGGTATGTATGTGCAGAGGCGAGAAGAGAATGTCAGGTGTCCTTGAGATGGAGTCTGACACTGATCTTGGAGCTTGTTTTTTTCATAGGCCCCAAAAATTCTATGATCATTTTTCCCCCACAGGACTGCAGTTACAGATGTGTGTGGCCATGCCCAGCTATTTACATGGGTGCTGGAGAAATCAAACTCAGGTAGTCTTGGGCCATTGTGCTTACATGACACATTACATCACCCCTGTGCTCTCTCTCTAGCTCAGCTGCTAAATTTTATCAGGTGCTTTTTCCTCCATCAACTGAGATGAGCTGTTGAATTTTCTCCTTAATCTATTAATGCAATGAATTATACTACTTGATTTTAATGCTAACTAACCATGGTCATGATTCTTTTAATTGTAATATCCTTTTGGTTGGATTGGTAATATTTGTTTTAAGAATTTTTGTCTATGTTCATGGATGGAATTGCATTATTTTTCCTTTCTTTATAATTAATTTCTTGGTAAGTTTGCAAAGTAATGGGTTGTCATAATGGCATCTTCAACATGTATGCCATTGGATTTTATTTTTATTTATTTTCCTTTCCCTGCTCTTCCCTTCCTACTCTGGTTCCCTTTCTTCTTCACTTAATTTAAACTTTTCTACTTCTTACTAGATGTATCCTGTTATTCTTCCTATTTCTCATCACCCACAGGATTATTTCCTCTCCTCTTATGATCCATTTTCTAATTTCATGACACCATAATAAACAAACATGTACATAAAAAAATTTTAAATCTAATTTCCACATATGGCAAAAAATATGTGCTAGTTGTCTTTATGAGTCTGGCTTAATTTGTTTAACATAATGATTTCTGGTCACATAAATGTCATAATTTCATTTTCATTCATGACTACATAAAATCCTATTTTGTATATGTACCACATTTACTTCATCTGCTGATGGACATCTAGGCTGGTTCAATTTCCTGCCTATGGTGAATACTGAAGAAATTTATATGGGTGGGAAAGATCACTGTAGCTTAGAGTTTCTTCAGGTATCTACCTAATTCTTGTTGTATAGTAGTTTTTAGTCTTATGAAATACCTCCACATTTATTTTCACAGTGGTTAAATAAGGTTACATTTCCACCAAAAGTGGCTTTTCTCCCATATTTCACAACCATTTTTTGTTTGTTTTCTTGATGATAGCCATTCTGACAGGGGTGAGATGGTAGCATGTGCCTGTAATTTTAGCACTAGGAAAGTGGAAAATGGAAATCCCTAGGGCTCTCTAGCTAGCTTGTCCAGCCAAATCAGTTAGATCTAGGTCCAGAATAAAGTGAAGAACAATTAAGGAACTGAAAAGATCAAATCTACTGTAGACTGTGATCTAATATAAAAAATATTTAAGGGTTGGACAGATGGCTTAGCAGTTAAGGCATTTGTCTGCAAACCCAAAGGAACCAGGTTCAATTCCCCAGAACCCTTGTAAGCCAGATGCATAGGGTGGCACATGCATCTGGAGTTCATTTGTACTGGCTGAAGGCTCTAGTGTGCCCACTCTCTCTATCTGCCTCTCTTTCTCTCCCTCTCTCTCTCTCTCTGAGAAATAAATAATTTTTTTAAAGTATGTACGGTAAGTGTAGAAATGCTAAATGAGTGAAATAAAGGAAGGGCAAAAGACAAAGTGGAAAAGCCAGGCATGGTGGTGGTAGTGCACACCTTTAATCCCAGCATTTGGGAGGCAGGGGTAGGAGGATCACCATGAGTTCAGGGCCACCTGATACTACATAGTGAATTCCAGGTCAGCCTGAGTTAGAGTGAAATCTTACCTCAAAAAAATGAAAAAGAAAAAAGAATAAAAATTATATGAAAAGAGAAAAAGAGGGTCAGTGGAGAAGGATGTTCTGGAGGGGAAGAGACAATAGCAAGAGTAAATAGAAAAAGAGAAGAACAGGGCTGAAGAGATAGCTTAGTGGTTGAAGTGTTTGTCCGTGAAGCCAAATGATCTAGGTTGGATTCCTGGAGCTACATAAGCCAGATGCACAAGGGGCACATGTGTTGGAGTTCATCTGCAGTGGCTAGAGGGCCTGGCATGCTCATTCTTTCTCTGTCTGTCTCACTTCTCTCTTTCTGCTTGCAAATTAATAAATAAAAGAAAAAAAAGAAAAAGAGAAAAACAAAGACTTTCTCAATAGTGAAAATGGTCAAATACAAAAGTAGATAACTATAAGAAGGGGAGTAACAGTACTGATGGTAATGTAAACTTATGCAGTCCCTATGGAGATCAAAATGGAGGTTCTTCAGTAAACTGAAAATAGAACTACCGTGTGCCTTAGCTACAGCTTTTCTACCCAAAAGACTCTAAGTCACCATGCCATACCATAGAGATATTTGCACTCCTACATTTATTTCATGGTAACCAAGAAATTGAACCAGCCTAGATGTTCACCAAAAGGTTAATAGATAAAGAAAATTTGGCACAGATACACAATAGAATATAAATAAAAATGTCATCATGCCATTTGTAGAGGAGTAGATGGAACTGGGAATCATTATGTTAAGAAAAATAGTACAGTCTTAAAAGACCAATACTGTATTTTATCTTATCAGGAATCTAGATTTAAAATTATACATGTGTGTATTTTCATACATGTACATGTGTATGTAATTTAACTAGGATGGGGATCATGACAGGTGATGAAGAAATCCTTATTAAGGGAGGTGGGAGAGGTGGAAAATAGGATAATGGAATACATGTAATAGGAAAACAGAAGGAATGATGATGAAAGAAAAGCAGATAGAGTGGCAGGGAGCATGGAGGAGGTCAATAGAAGATGGGAGTGAATGCAAAAAAAGTGTAATGACACATGCATGTATGGATGCCACCAATAAACCTGTAGTATACTTTATATGTGACTCTAAAAGACTTAATAAAAAATAAAGAAGGAAAAAAGTAAAATCATAAGAATATATATATATTAAACTCCCTGATTAGAGTTTCATTATGGTCTTGTCAGGGAAAAATCAATATTTATATTCCCTTGAGCCTGTGAATCTAACTAGCTACCTACAAAATGAGGCTAATCTCTGTCACAAAGACAAATAGCTAGTTAGAAATTAAGAGAAAGTCAGGGAGCTACAGTAAATCTCTGTGGTGGTTTGAACTAGGTGTTCCCCCATAAGCTCATGTTTTATGAATGCTTGGTTTCCAGCTGATGGTAATTGGAAGGTTGAGCCGTGCTGGAGAAGGTGTGTTGCTGGAGTAGACATTAAAATTTATTGCCCATGGCTTGCCAGTGTTAGTTGGGATACTCTCTTGCTGCTGTTTTCCACCTGCTGTGATATAGGTGATGGTCCAGCCTCTTTTCATGTTACTATCATGGAGCTTCCCCTTTCCTTCTATCAGCTGCTTTTTGTTGGGCTTTTTTCCAGCAATGTGATGAGAACGAGAAGATAACTTCATTGATCTCCTTTACCTTATTCACTTCCTGTTACCTTTGTGCCTAAATATTTTGGGGGTTGTGAAACCAAGGGCTCAACAATATGAAAATCTATAACATTTGTACTTTCAAGTCCTCCTAATTATTAAGTACTGTGATAGAAGGATGCTGTTATGTGTATCACCTGGGACGTCTGAGTTCCTAGGTTCTACAGTAGTGAACAACAGCTGGCCTCAGATGTATATCTATCAAACTCCAGGGTAATTTTTAGTTGAGATCTGTTCTCAGCAACCTATGGCAAAAGTCTCCTTAGACACTTTCCATGATGAGCTAGCCTCCTGATGCCACAACCTTTGCCTTGCCAGTGTCTGGCATACCTGTTTTGCACAATCCCATCTCTCATCTAGCACCTGGGGAAGGGAAAATTGAGGTTTCACATCTATGGAGATTCCCTGATCTTTGTGTCCCAGGATACCTCAGTTTTTAACAGTTCTTGAAATGGTGCCTGGCCTACTGCCCTCTGCATCACATGGAGTGACACAATGGGGTTTTTCTCTGCTGCTGACCCATCTACTGGAGCAATCACTGTCTCACAAACACCTTCAACTAAGTTTGAGGTAACTTTGTATGAAAAGGAAAGTCAGGATAGCAAAGAATAGGTACTACCTCAAAAAGAAGATCATAAGACCACTGAAACTCATAAAGGGAGTGGTAGCACAACTGAGAAGTTCAAAGAAAGAAAAGGTGGACACAGCAAAAATGAGCAAGTAGCACATGTTTCCAGCCATAGTTCTTTGGGGGGGGAAGAGAAGAAAGAAGCCTTGTCCAACATTAAATAGGATTCTCTGGTGAAAAGACATTGTTGCAGTCACCTTCTTCTTGCTATACAAACATCTGACCAGAAGCAGCTATTAGGAGGAAGTGGTTTATTTCAGAATTATAAATTCCAGGTGTATAGCATTAGTGATGGAAGAAGCTGGCTCACTTTCATAGATGCAAGGGACAGAGCCATCACCAAATAGCCAGAAAGCACCAATAGTCAGCAAACACAAACAGCTAGAACTAAAACTGCTCTTTACATACCTTAGGGCTGGACTAGAAAATCTACCCTAGTGAACTGCCGGCTAAGGGCTCAAGTTAAATAAAAAGTTCCTGAGTCTATGGGGATATACATTCCAACTATCACAGGACTATAAGTCCTATCCACAGACAAACCCATACTATTCTTAAGCCTCAAATCCAGTTAGGTATTTTGGTGACACAGTGAGTCTTCTGGTATAATGTGGTAGCCCTTGAGAGAAGGTTCTTGTCTCAGGGGGATGTAATCAGGTGCCATTTTGAAGAAGAATCTATTGTTAAATACTGAACTATCTTAAGGACCTGATAATAAGGAACAAATTACAAGTCAGGGAGACTGGGTCAACCTGCCATACCCTCAGGATGGGAGACAGATGGAAAGGCAAATGTGGAGAGGAAGAAGGCCAAGCACAAGCATGCTAAAAGGTTTGGGTAGCTGGATGTTTAGCTTTGGCAGCAAAGGGTACAGTGCTTGGTAGCATCCATCATCCTTGGTGCCTAGGACCTGAGGCTATCTGAGGATAACTGAACTCTCTTATAGCCCCAAGCCTAAAGTCAGCAAGTGGCAAACCTCTGGAGCTACCTATCTGCTGTGAAGTTCATTATCAGTGGAAATTAGAACTCTGAAAACTCCAGTGGAGAACTTGACTTTTGGAGCTCTAATAGTATATTTGATGTTGAATGGATAACACTCCTCTGTAGATATCAATGCTATGCTGGCTTCCCCTCTTCCATGGTGCTTTGGACATATTCATTGCCAAGAACAGTTGTTACCTTATGATGTATGAACTGGGGAGTATTGGAGATATGGGAGAATCTTCCTTAACCACAGACTTTGAAGCTAATTGTGGCCAGCAGAGTTTCCTGGCATGCAAATCAGGGAAGCAGTTAAAGAGGAGACAACACTGTCAGCCATCTGACACTTGACCAATTTAGTCTAAATACCAGCTTAAATGGCAGCAAAGAAATGAGTCTCCAGTTTCAATGGGCAACTCACTTCCACCTGTAAGACTACAGCTTACATAGAAAGAAGGAACTCAAACACTCTGGTTTTTAAACCCATTCTGTTTTCCTTAATTTTATCAGTTTTATTAGTAATGTATGACTTTATAATCTATTTACTTATTTATTATTTTGTTGTAGGTGGTATACATGCATGTGTGTATGCATGTTCAAATATGTGTGAGCACATCTGTGTGTGCAAGTGCACATGCACAAGTAGAGGGTGAGTAGAGGTCAGATTTGAACCTCAAGCATCATTCCTTAGGCATGCTATCTACTTTCTTTGAGACAGGGTCACTAATTACCCTTATGCTCATAACGTAGATTAGAATGGTTGGTCAGTAAGCTTTAAAAATCTAAATTATAAGAGCACAGAAAAGAATATATTTTATAAGAGGAATAGATGAACAAAGGATAATATCAGTCATGTCCAACACTATGAACCAAAAAATCCTAGTAGGACAGAAAGAACAATAGTAATCCAACCAATCAAGAAAAAAAAAAAAAATACAGGCCTTAGTATTTTTTTTAAGATTGTCCTTAGTTCTCCAACTGTCAGATATAGATGAATTGATCTGTCAAATAAATAAATAAAAATACTTAAAAAATAATAATCAGCAAACACTCACAAGCATAAAAATAAAATGCTGTATTTCCTCCCTAATATGTGGATCCAAACCTGAAACAGTTTGAATTGCAGGCATAACTGACAGGCAACTTGAGGAACAGATGATAGGGATGGAAGGGTTAGGGGAGGTAAATATACATAAAACTAAAGCCTAAATTAATTAGTACCATAGAAACCTTTCCCCAGGATAGCAGACTAAAAGATATACCCTCAATAGGAATATGGGGGTATCATATAGACAGAAGGGTCCTGGAGAAGATAGGATGAAGCCTAATCCCAAAACAATTGACTCCAGTTTGTAAATCCCAGCGCCAGAAATCAGTTATACCCCATATTGAGCTGTTGGTCAGAGAGACTTATGAGATTTCCCCCATATAAGACAGGCTTCTATCAAAGCACTTAATTACCCACCTGAGGTAAAAGGTAAGACCCTATTACTGAAGACATCACAAGCTTCTGACAAAATATCAAGAGATTAATCTGGAACCTGGAAGGTAGCAAGCTCCCTGATGGCTAGCTCACATAGTGCTGCAAAGTTCTATGAGCTGTTAGGAGAAAATGACCACCAATGTTGTGAACAAGCAGAGTGCCCTACTATATAAAATTAATCAGCTGGACAAGATGTGTAATAGTGGCATCCAGCCTGAGCAAATAAGCATTGGCTCTCTAATTGGTTAAGAATTGGGAGGAATTCATTGCTGGTACTGGCGATCCAAGTCAAAATCCAATAGGGATATGGATGATGGAACAGTGAGAAGCTCCCACTTGTCTTCGGACAAAAGAGAGGCTATACCCATGAATATCTCTTTTAGTTAATAATGCTTATCCTCTTTATCCTATGTTGTTCTCACTCTCCATTGGACAGCATGTTTTTCTTTTACAGAAGGCAGCAAAAACCAAGGACAACCAAAATCTGTCAACATGAAAAGAAAAGATAGCTGAATTCCTATCATGAGATGAGCCACCTCTTGCACATTAGCCCAGGTCCAGGTAAAACAACAGAGGAATTGGAGAGGTAAGGAAAAGTTCTGCTACCACAGTGGGCCTGATAATCTGTACCAGGGTGATGGTGAGAGACTAGGACACTCAAAACATATCAAAGCAGCAGTCCAGAAATTGCTAAGAGCTCAACACTAAAGTAGACTTTTAACATATCCACAAAGGCTCAAGGAATTTCAGAAGAGGGGATGGAAAGATTGTAAGAGCCATAGGATTGTAAGGAGTATCCAAGGGCATTAATCACCTCACTACTCGCCCCCCATGACTAACTGCTGCTCTCACAACAAATAACCCCATGGTGAATACCAGTAACTCCACTGAGGAGGCCCTTTAGTGGAATGGAGGGAAAGAGGAGGGGAATGGTACCAACACATGATTTGTCCATACAAAGTTTCTACTTAATAAAAAAGAAAGAAGTACAGCTTACTAGCAAAACATCCAAATATGTACATGGATTTCAATATACCAGGAAAATGGAAACAAAAATTAAGCAAAAGTAGTTATAGCCTGAAAAAGATTTCAAGTCAAAATTAGGCAGAAGAGAAAATGACTACATATAATAGTACATATTCAAGTGGAGAGCTATCCATCAAGATAATATAATAATTATTATACATACACTAAAATCTTGTATATCCAATTTTATAAACTAAACACTACTTGACATAAAGGGGCAGATAGATTCAGATAGAATAATAATGGGTAACTTCAATAGAGAACTTTCATCAACAGATCATCCAGCTAAAAACATCAACAAAGAAATTTCAGGGTTAACCAGTACCATAGTCATATGGACTTAACAGATATTGACAGAATACAACATTCAATAGTAACAGAATATACAATGTTTAATGACCCATGAATTTTTCTCAAAACAGATAATATTTTAGGGCATAAATCAAGTCTTAACTAATAAAAGAGATTAAATATTTTCTTATATCATATCATAATGGTATAACATCGTGTGCTTCTGGTTAAACCTCATACTCTACCATAATCTGGTAGCAATTTGGAAGGTGGTGGCTTGCTAGAAGAGGTGTGTTACTTCAGTAGGTTTTAGGGTGATATGGCTCAGGTCCCTCTTGCCGCAGCTTCCTGTCATGATCTCTCAGCCAAAATGAAACGTCCCTTTGAGATAATAAGCCTGAAGTAAATCAATTCCATCCATATGCTGCTTCTGGTAGGGTTATTGCCCCAGTATGAGAAGGTAACTTCAATATCTACATAAGCTCATGTGTTAGAAATACTTGATGCCCAGTTGATGGTAATTGGAGAAGGTTGTAGGCCTTTGGAAGGTTGAGTCCTGCTGGAGGATTCATATTGTGGGGCTTTGAGGAAATATATTTCCTCAGCTTCCCAGCTTCAAGTTCACAAATTCTGCTTCCTCACAACTGATGTGAAAAGACATGATGGCATGCTGCCAGATTTTGCCATGATTTCCCCATCATGAGGAAGCTTCCTATTGAAACTGAAAGCTGAAATGCATCTTTCCCTTCCATCAGTGCTTCTGCTTGGGTGATTTGAATCAGAAATGGGAAGGTGACAATGACAGAGAATTGGTACTGAGAAGTGGCTGCTGTTGCTATGATAGGCCTGGGCATTTTTAAAAACTCATTTGGGACTGTTTTATGAAAGAAATATGGGAGGATTTGGAACTTTGGACTACAGAAACCTACAGTGTTTTACCCAGAGCTTAATAGGCTATTCTGATAGTTTGAAAGATTGCAATGTAAAGAGACCTGTCAAATGTGAAGGCTGGGATGACAATGTTTCAAAGTGAAAAATGACTTTATTGGGAGCTGGACTAGAAGCAATTAATATGATATTCTGGCTATACTCTGCCTGTGTCCTGAGAACTTGAATAAAGTTAAATTAAAATGTAATGGACTAGTGTGTTTGATGAAGGAAAATAACATATGAAAGTTACAATGATGCTTGAGGCTGAGGAAGATGGCTTAGAAGTTAAAGGTTGTTGCTTGCAAAGCCTATATCACAGGTTCAATTCCCCAGTACCCTGTAAAGCCAAATGCACAAAGTGGCATATGCATCTGCAGTCTGAAATGTCAAGAGGCCCTAGTGTATCCATTCTCTCTCCCACCTCTTTTCCCTCTCTCCTTACAATGAAAAATGTAGTAAATAGAGGGTTATTGAAGTGCACATGGTTGTAAATGTTAAATTAGGGTTGACTTCCTTGCAGGAATGACATTTGGGGACATGGAATCAAGTTGTGAATATGAAGCATGTGTTGCAATGGAGACCCCAGATTCGGGAGATGCCGGAACTATGGAACAGCTGTCAAGTAAAGCTGCTGGCTCAAGGAATATACTGCCTAGGTTGCAAATAGCACCACTTGAGAGGTGGAGTTCCTTAATGCCATTGGCGCCCAGATAATTTCATCATGTGTTTTTGATGCAGCAGAATTTGATGTTTGCCACACTGGTGTTTAGTCTTACATTTGTCCAATCTTTTCTCACAGTTTCCCCATCCCTTCTTTTGCAGTAGGATTATTTAGTTTGTGCCACTGTGTGTTGGAGTTATATAACTTGTGTTTTGCTTTTACAAGGGTCACAGTTAAGAGTATTTTCTGGGCTACCTGTGTGGAGACTTCTCCAACCTCACTTCAAGATGCTTAACTGCTCTGAGTCTATGAAGACTTGAAATTGTAAGCCTCCAACAGGACCCCAGCATTCCTTGAGGTGACATGATCACCTGCCAATCTGCTCAAAATACCAAGGACAGAATTAGTGTCATTTTCTGTCAGTGAAGAATGGTGGTCATATATATATAATCTCTACTCATCACATATCCTATTGAGGATAAAAGCAGTCACCCATGGCTAGAGGCATGCTGGAAATCTTTTCCCCACAAGCTATGTTCTGTTCCTCAACCTTTGGACTTCAGATCGGCTGAATCTCTTACTGAAGGGGAGAAGGTGAATGACATTTCCTACATCCACTAGATCAGATTTGCACACAAGCATGACTCATATTCTTAAAGCAGTGGCACATTTCCTGTGAGGCAGAAACAAGAGAGTTCATGATTGTAGGTAATCAGCATCCAGCTATTTCCACATTATGCTTAGACTATAGGTCAACAAAAAGCCCGGGGAGCCATGTAGCATTTTACACTCTTGGCAGAGCCTCTCCTGCCAATGATATTGTTGGAAATGAGGGGTGGGTTTGAATTTGTGTTATATCAATATAATACAAAAAAATTAATACACAAGAACATTGAAAAAAAGAGATGGTCTTGAGTCTCAGAAGAACCTTTGGAATTTTGAACAGTGTTGAGACTGGCAAAGACTGAAGACTTTTAAGATTGGAGTGGGTACATTTTGATTCATGAGATGACCATCAGTCTATGGAGGGTCAGATGCAAAACATGGAAGTTTGAATAAAATATCTCCCATAGAATCATGCATTCAGAATATTCAGTTCCTAACAAGGCATTTTGGGAAGATATATAGGCTTTTGGGAAGTGAAGTCTTGCTAGATGAGGTATTGTCACTGAAAACAGGTTTTGAGGTAATATGTCCCAGCTTCCAGCTCATGTTGCTGCTTCCTCCAAACTGATATTATAAGATGTGATACATTGCTGTCTGTTCTTGCCATGCTTTACCCACCATTCCTCTTCAAAATGTCAGCTGAAATAGATCTTTTTCTTTAATCTGCTATTTCTGGTTGGCTTTTTTGTCCCAGAAACAAGAAGTTAACAACAATAACAAGCAAAACCAACATTAGGGTAGAGGGTGGAAAAATGCAAGTAATTTTCCCTCACCAAAAATGAGACAAGGGTTTCTATGGTCTCCAGTCTTTTAAAAAATATTTTATTTATTTATTAGAAAGAGAGAAAGAGGAAGGGAGGGAGGGAGGAAGGGAGAGAGAGAGAGAGAGAGAATGGGCATACCAGGACCTATAGCCACTACAAATGAGCTACATACACACATGCCACCTTGCATATGGGTACTTACCTTATATGGGTACTGGGGAATCAAACCTATGTCTTTAGGCTTCTCAGGCAAGTGTCTTAACCACTAAGTCATCTCTCTAGTTCCTCTACCCTTTTACAATGCCATTCTTGAAGCTTTAACTAGAACAATAAAGCAAGAGAAATTAAAAAAAGGAAAACAAATAGTAAAAGAAGTAAAATTATCCCTATTTGTAGATGATATATAACTGTATTATAAGGAGTACACAACGAAACTCTTAGATATGATAACACTTTTAGGAAAGTAGCAGGGTATAAGATCATCAAAAGAAAATTAGTAGCTTTTGAAAAACTTTTTATTGGCAACTTCCATAAGTATAGATGATAAACTATGATAAAAACCCTCTCACCAACCTTCCCTTTTCCTTCTCTCAAATCCTCCCTCCACTGGGCCTTTTTCTTTACAAATAGTCTCTCTTCTATTTTGATATCATATTTATATTTACTATTGTGAATTTCTTGTGTATGTAGGTAGTGTCAGCCACTGTAAAGTCATGCATATGAAGGCCACTTTGTGTCTGGAAGACAGCTTTGTAAGCAGATCTCCCCTTTCATTAGGTTTTACATTCTTTCCATATCTCTGGGCTTTGGAGGGAGAGTGAAATACTGATGTCTTTCTTAGTACTGAACACTCCACTGTCACTTCTTAGCATTTTGGTAC
The DNA here is from genome assembly GCF_020740685.1 of Jaculus jaculus. Classification (NCBI taxonomy): domain Eukaryota; kingdom Metazoa; phylum Chordata; class Mammalia; order Rodentia; family Dipodidae; genus Jaculus; species Jaculus jaculus. The sequence goes on from NC_059110.1 coordinate 52,089,255, forward strand.
CTTTTGAGTCACCCAACAGTTATCATTTCATCTAAAGGCTTATGACATAAACAGAAGTATTTAGAAAACAGTTTGATGAGCATAATATACACATTTAGCCAGACAATCATGGGAGTTTTTCCTCTATGGATTATGACCTCCTTAGCCATAGGCTTTTGACTATAGTTTTAGTACCAGACATGAATTCCCTCCCATGGAATGTGCCTCTAGTCCAACAGACATGCCACCATTGCACTAGTTGACACATTTGGCCTGGCTGGCCAGCAGAAAGGCATACATGGTCTACTGCTGGTAAAGACCATTGATGATTTCTGTCCTTGAAAGCTGCATGGTACATAGCTCTTTCTAGCATTCTGACAGCTAGTCAACAGGGAGGAGGGTTTCAGCTTAACTCCACCTTTATTTCTCAGTGACTTTCAGCCCAGGCATATAGAATCTTCAGTTATAAGGTCTTACTATATAGTTCTGGTGGATAACTAAGAACTAGACAATAGGTTTGTTTTGGGGACATCAGTCCCTCTTTCCACCAGCCAGCAACTTGCTGGAATGTGCCCCACTTTTTGCAATGAAATTTTTCTAAATTTATGGCTTCTGGGTGTACCACTATATACCTTCAAACTTTATATAGATAGATAGATAGATAGATAGATAGATAGATAGATAGATAGATAGATAGGTAGATAGATAGGGATATAGATATACAGATATACAGATATACAGGTATATAGATATATAGATATATAGATATATATTTATCTATCTCTCTATATATATCCTCCTCTGACCCCACTTTGTTCATCACAGAATTCTTCCCATCTACTAACATATCTACTATTACTTCTTTTTCCCCTCTTTTATATGTCCTTTCTAGCTTCCTGGTCTCTACCCTTACTTTACTCCAACTCACATGCAAATCTAAACATTTAAAGCTAGGATCTACATATGAGAAAGCACATATGGATTTGGCTTTCTGGGCCTGGGGTAGCCGCACTTTGCATAATCCTTTTCAGATGCATCAAATTACCTGTACTTTTATCATGAAGAGAGGCTGGATTTTGTCAATTGCCATTTCTGTATATATTGAGATGATCATGTGAGTTTTGTTTTTCAGTCCATTGATACTGTGTATTGCATTTATTATTATTTTTTTTAATTTAATTTATTAGTTTTCTTTTCAGTAAATACAGGCAGTTTGGTACCATTATTTAGGCTCATCTGTGATCTACCCCCTCCCATTAGATCCTCCTTGTTAATGAAAATGGGTCGTGCATTGTGGAGTTAGCCCCCAGTTATTGGTATGATAAATGTCTCTGCAAATCATGACCCAACATTCTTTCCAACCCCTCTTCCGCAAGATTTCCCTGAGCCATGTTGGGTTCCTTTTTGGTCTGCTTCAGTGCTGAAGTGTTGGGGGCCTCTGAGGCTTTGGCTCTCTGATTTGGTAGGAGTTTATTTTTCTCTGCGTTGATCTCCTTCCCCTTTGTGCTGGTATCCGGTTCACAGGAAAACATCACCCCTGCTTATTTCGCCAGTTGTCCTTAGTTTCAGTTGGGCCCCTCTTGAGGTATGTTGGGGCAGCTCTCTTCATAGGATCTGCATCTATCTGGAAAAGAGAAGCAGATTCTCCAATGGAGAGTAAGTTAGCACCCGGAAAATTGAGATAACACTTACTTTTTTGAGAGACAGTTTGATAGGTTTAGACCCTCTTATACCCCGTGATTGATGGTAGCTTGATATTGTAGAGTGGGCTTGTGTTTGGGTATGATTCTGACTTGTTTCCCAGCTCCAGCTAAGGGTCTAGTACCACTGAGTGGATCAGTTAGCCAAATCAAGAGTAATTGATTCCTCACCATGGCTGTGTACCACTATTGCACTTATGTGGGCATCACATCCGGTTATTTGTTGCTAATTAGGTTAAACAATGTGTTGCTTGGACAGATCTTGGTCATTTCCCCCAGTCGCCTATGTAGCGCCTTCTGGCACTAGACACGCTAACTGTCTGGGGACTGACTCTCTTCTGGCTTCCAGCCATGTCATTCCATTTTACGCGTCATTTTACGCATTTATTGATTGCCAAATGTTAACCCATGCCTGCTTTTCTGGGGAAAAAAAAAAAAACCACCTAATCAGACTAAATGATTTTTTAGATGTGTTTCTGTATTCTGTTAGGCAGTATTTTGTTATTTTGTTATTCATGAGGGAGATTGGTCTGTAATTTTCTTATTTTTGTTGTGTATGATTTTGGTATCAGGGTAATGCTGGCTTCACAAAAGGATTTTGGTAGCAATCCTTCCTTTTTGTCTTTTGAAAAAGTTTGAGAAGCATTGGTGTTAAGTTTTTTGTGAAAGTTTAGTAGGATTCACTGGTGAATCCATCTGGGCCTGGACTTTATTTAGTTAGGAGATTGATTTTATAACTGCTTTAATCTCATTACTTGTTATAGGTCTGTCAAAATGTTTTATTTCGTCATGCCTGAATTTGGGTATCTGTTGTCATGGTGCTCTTTTCATCTCCAGTTTTATTAATTTGGGTCTTGGGGTCTCTTCTCCCTTTCTTTTGGTCAATTTTGCTAATGGTTTATCAATTTTGTTTATTATTCTGTCAAACAACCAACTTTTTGTTTCATTGATTCTTTGTATTTTTGGGGGGTGGGGTGGGAGGTGAATTTGTATTTCATTAATTTCTTCCCTGATCTTATTTTCAATGTACTTACTTTGGTTTGGTTTGTTCTTTTTCCCCCTAATGCCTTAAGTTGGGTCATTAAGTTGTTAATTTGTGACCTCTAATTTCTTTTTCTTTTTCTTTTTTTTTTTTTTTGGTTTTTTGAGGTAGGGTCTCACCTCACTCTAGCCCAGGCTGACCTGGAATTCACTATGGAGTCTCAGGGTGGCCTCGAACTCTCGGCAATTCTCCTACCTTTGCCTCCTGAGTGCTGGGATTAAAGACGTGTGCCACCATGCCCAGCTAATTTCTTTAAATTTTTTTTTTGTTGTTGTTTATTTTTATTTATTTGAAAGTGATGGACAGAGAAAGAGAAAGATGCAGATAGAGAGAGAGACAGAATAGGCATGCCAGGGCCTCTGGCCACTGCAAACGAACTCCAGACACGTGCGCCCCTTGTGCAGCTGGCTAACTTGGGTCCTGGAGAATTGACCGTTGAACTGGGGTCCTTAGGCTTCACAGGCAAGCACTTAACCACTAAGCCATCTCTCCAGCCCCCGGCTAATTTCTTAATATAGGTACCTAAATCTGTAAATTTCCCTCAGGATTGTGTATCATTTGTTTTGGTGTGTTGTGTTTTCATTATCATTTTGTTCTGGTTTTGAAAAAAATTTCCTTCTTGATTTATTCAAGGACCCAATCATTATTCAGTAGTGTATTGTTTAGTTTCCATGAGCTTTTCTTGCTGTTGATTTGTTGTTTAATCCCACTGTGATCTTATAGAGTAAGAGGAATCATTTCAATTTTCTGTATTTTTTAAGATTTGCTTTGTGTCCTAAGGTACTATCTATTTTATAGAAAGTTCACATGTTGCTAAAAAGAATGGATATTCTGTAGCATTTGGATGGAGTTTTCTGTAAATATCCTTTTAAGTAAATTTGTTTTATGACTTCAATTAACCGAGATGATTCTTGGTTTATTTTTTTGTGGGGATGATCTGTCAGTTTGTCACAGTGGAGAATTGATGTAACAGACTTGGAATTATCTGTTATTGTTTAATGAAATTGGATGTGCCCATATTTTGTGCATTTATGTTAAGAATTATTGTGTTCTCTTGTTGTATTGTTCCCTTAGTCAGTATAAAGTGACCTTCTTTATCTCTTGTAACTAAAATTGCTTTGATGTATATCCTGACAGATATTAGAACAAAAACTCCTGCTTGTTTTCTAGGCCCATTTTCTTTAAACACCATTTTCCATACTTTTACCCTATAATAGTGTCTGTCTTTTATGGAGAGGCAAGTGTCTGTGAGGCAACAGACAGAAGGATCCTGCCTTTTAATCCAGACTGCAAGTCTGTGTCTTTTGGTTGGAGCACTGAGACTATTGATATGAAGTTGTTATTGAAAGTTGTGTATTTATTCCTTCCTGATTTTGTAGTGCTTGCTTTTTTTCTATTACTCTCTTATATTAACTGTTAAATTAATATGGTTTACTTTTTCTTGTTGTCTCATGTATGTGCTTTTCTTTCTTTTCAGACCAAAGAATGCCTTTCATTATTTTCTTTAGAGCTATCTTAGCTTAGCATTTTTGTCCTGGAAAGTTCTTGTTTCTTCTTCAATTATGACAAATATTTAGTTGAATATAGTAGTCTTGGTTAACATTTTGTCTTTCAGAATGTGGAATACATCATTCCAAGGTCTTCTGGTTTTAAAGATTGTGTTTAGTAATTTACTATTATCCTGATTACCTTGTCTTCACATGTGACTTGGTGCTTTTTATTTATTGCTTTTAATAAGTTTGTCTCTGGGGTATTCTAAATGACTTCTGTATCTGTATTCACATATATTTCCTTATTTTGGAGAAAGTTTTGACTAAAATTTTATAAAATTCTTTTTTATACCATGACTTCTAATGTTTGGTCTTTTCATAATGTCCCGAATTTTCCTCTCGTACCTTACTATTAGATTTTCTTTCTCTTCTTTGGAATGTTCTAGACTTACCACCTTGTCCTCAAGTTTAGACATTCTATCTTTAGTATATCTGTATTTCTTTAGTATGTATATTTCCCAGTTTATATTTTATGTTGACTTAATCATTCTCTTAAATTAATTTCCTGTGTACTCTTGGGATTCTGTTGGGAGTTTGTTTACTTCTTTGATTCCTTTGACCATATTTAAACTCATTGTTTTGAATTCTCTTTCTGTAATTTCATCTAATTCAGTCTCACTGGAGGTCACTGCTGTTTGCATCATAGTTTTTGGAGGAATTATATTTTTTTAACTTTCTGTGCCTCATGTATTATTTCATAGAGATTTTTTAAGGTCTTTGCTTTTTATTTTACCTTTTTTTTATTTACAACTTCCATAATTGTAAACAATATCCCATGATAATTCCCTCCCTCCCCCCACTTTCCCTTTTGAAACTCCACTCTCCTTCATATCCCCCAATCTTTTCCTATTATGATAGTCATGTGTAGGTAGTCAGGCACTGTGAGGTGTAAGGAGTCCTACTCTTCCTTTGGCTCTTACATTCTTTCTGCCACCTCTTCCATAATGGACCTTGAGGCTTGGAAGGTGTGATAGAGATATTTCAATGCTGAGCATTCCTCTGTCACTTCTTCTCAGCACCATGGTGCCTTCTGAGTCATTCCAAGGTCACTGCAATCTAAAAAGAGAAGCTTCCCTAGCCAAAAGTGAGAGTAGCATTAGTGAATGTGTATGAACATTAAGAGAAGTGTGTACTGGGCAGTTTGGTGAGTACAGCATATACATTTAGCAAGACAACAGCAAACATTATACACTTAGGACTCATGACTCACCCTGTTGTAGGTTTTCAGTAACAGGCATGTATTCCCTCTCATGGCACAGGCCTCCAGTCAAGTTAGAGAGTGGTTGTTTTCCCCCATAACAGACTTGCCACTATTGCACCCGTTGGCTCATTTGGCTTGGCTGGCCAAATTTAAGGCTTGCAGTGTCCACTGTTCAGTGTCTCCACTGGTGATTTCTCTTTCTCCAATTGAACTGCATGCAGCATAGCTTTCTCCAGTTTTCTGTCAGTTTGTCTACATGGGGAAGGTGCTCAGCTCCAGCAGGATTTCTCAGTGACCTTGCAGCCCAAGTATGTGGAGTCTTTGGCAAAAGGATCATATTATCTATCCCTGGTGGGAAACCAAGGACATTAGCAATAGCCTGTAATGTTTTGGGGGTATCAGGGACTTCCCTGGTGAACAACTCACATCAACAACAACATCCCTGGCACTGAAAATTTTCTAGTAACAATCTATGGATCCTGAGTGTTCCATTGTCCAAAAAAGTAGTTTTCAATATGACTTATTTATATCCTCTTAGATTTTGATTAGCCCTCCCTCCACCTTTCCTTTACTCAATCTCTTCCCCTGACCTCACTTAGGCCATTTAACCAACATTAATCTGCTTTTCTATTTACAGATATACAATGCCATCCTATTAAGTCCCCCTTCCCTTTCTATTCTATTTGTATCTCCTTTCTAGCTTACTGGCCTCTGCTACTGAGTTTTACTCCTACTCACATAAAAGGCCAATCATTTGTAGCTAGGATCCACATATGAGAGAGAACAGGTGATGTTTGACTATATGGGCCCGGGTTACCTCACTAAATATAATACTTTCCAGATCTATCCATTTTCTGATATATTCTTGTGTTCTGTTAGCCAATATTTAGTTGAGAATTTTTGCATCTATGTTCATGAGGAAGATTGGTCTGTAATTTTCATTTCATTTCCTTTTTTTTTTTTTTTTTTTTTTGTTCTATCCTTGGTTTTGGTATCAGGTTGATGCTGACTTCATAGAAGGATTGGTAGGATTCTTTCTTTTTCTATTTTGTGGAAAAGTTTAAGAAGCATTTGTGTTAGTTCTTCCATGAAGGTCTGGCAAAATTCACCACTGAATCCATCTGGGCCTGGGCTTTTTTTAGTTGGGAGATTTTTTGATAACTGCTTGGATCCCCATACTTGTTATAGGTCTATTTAAGTGGTTAATCTCATCTTGATTTAACTTAGGTAGGTCATATAAATCAAGGAAATCATTCATTTCTTTCAGATTTTCATACTTGGTGGAGTATATGTTTTTATAGTATGTCCCTATGATTTTTTGAATTTCTCTGGTATCTGTTGTGATGTTGTCTTTTTCATCCCTAATTTTATTAATTTGTGTTTCTTCTCTCTCTTGGCCAGATTTGCTAAGTGTTTACCAATGTTGTTTATCCATTCAAAGAACCAACTCTTCTTTTTAGTGATTCTTTGGATTTTTTGGGGGGGGTTCTATTTCATTAATTTCTGCCCTAATCTTTATTGTTTCTTCCTATCTACTTATTTTCAGCATACTTTGTTCTTTGTTTTCTAAGGTTGTAAGGTGAAGCATTAAAATGTTTACTTGTGACCTTTCTAATTTCATAATATAAGCAACTACAGCTATAAGTTTCCCTCTTAGGACTGCCTTAACTGTGTCCCAAAGGTTTTGGTATCATGTGTTCTCATTATCATTTGACTCTATGAATTTTTTGATTTCCTTCTTGATTTCCTCATTGACCCATTTATCATTTAGTAGTTTATTGTTTAGTTTCCATGATTTTGTGTAAGCTCTATAGCTCTTATTGCTATTGATTTGTAGATGGGTCCCATTGTGATCAGATGGAGTACACGGAATTATTTCAATTTTCCTGTATTTGTTAAGATTTGCTTTGTGTCCTAATATATGGTCTATTTTAGAAAATGTTCCATGTGCTGCTGAAAAGGAATTTTGCAGCATTTAGATGAAAGGTCTTGCATATATCTGTGATGTCCATTTGTTCTATGACCTCATTTAATCCCGATGTATCTCTGTTTATTTTTTTGCTGGGATGATGAGAAAGGGGTGTTGAAATCACCCACTACAACTGTGTTTGGTGTTATCTGTGACCTTAGTTCTAATAGTGTTTGTTTGACGAATTTGGGAGCCCCCATGTTAAGTGCATATATGTTTAGGATTGTAATGTCCTCCTGTTGGGGAGTTCCTTTAATCAATATAAAATGTCCTTTCTTATCTTTCATAACTAATGTTGGTCTGAAGTCTACCCTGTCAGATATTAGGATAGCAACCTCTGCTTGTTTTCTAGGCCCATTTGCTTAAAACACAGTTTTCCAATCTTTTACCCTAAGATAGTGCCCATCCTTTGTAGAAAGGTGAGTTTCTTGGAGGCAACAAATTGAAGGATCCTGCTTTTTGACCTAGTCTGCAAACTTACATCTTTTGGTTGGGGCATTGAGGCCATTGATACTAAGAGTTATTATTGAAAGATATGTATTTATTTTTGCCATTTTTCTTGCTTTGTGGTTCTTCTGGTTATAACTTTGCTCTTTTGTATTAACTAGTATTTGAGTATGGTTTGTTTTTTCCAGGTTCTATATATGTGTGCTTTTCTTTCCCTTCACCATGGAGGATTCTTTCAAGTATTTTCTATAGCGCTGGTTTTGTCTTCAAATATTTAGCTTGCTTTTGTTGTGGAATGTTCTTATTTCTCTGTCCATTTGAATAGATAGCTTTGCAGAATAAAGTAATTTTGATTGACAGTTGTTATCTTTCAGAACTTGGAATACATCATTCCATGCCCTTCTGGCTTTTAAAGTTCATGTTGAGTAATCTGTTGTGATTCTGATGGGCTTGCCTTTGTATGTGACCTGATTTTTTTTGTCTAACTGCTTTCAATATATTTTCTTTGGTTTGTATGTTTGGTAGATTAAACTAATATAATATGGTGAGGAGAGGTTTGTTCCAGGTTTTGTCTGAGTTCCTTTCATTTCCTCATACATATTTTTAGTCATTCTTTTGAAATCTTTTTCATGCATTCCCTCTGAATCAGTCTCACTGGAGGTCATTTCTGATGCACTAATACTTTTCGTGGATTTATACTGTCTTGATCGTTTTGTGTTTCTTGTATTGTAGTATAGAGATTTTTGCATCTTGGATTAATCTAATGCTTGGATTTTCTAATTATCTGAAGTATTATTAGATGTATCAATCAATCTGATGTTATATATCTTCAGGGTAGGAACTTAAGGTGCTATATGTGGCTCTTAAGACTCTCAGAATAACCACAAACATGACCCTAGGTGTTGGGTTTGCCTGCTATGAGAGTATTCAAGAAGGCAGAGTGGATCAAAATATAGATAATTTCTAAAATTTAACTAAACCATGTACACATTCAATGAAAAACAGCACAGACAATTTATGCAAAAGTAGGTATTATGACAACCAGATCCTCTAACAAAGTCACAATCCCTAAGGATGTGTGTTGCCCCACACCCTTAATACTGTCAACTGGGAGGCTAAGATTTCTGGTCTGTAGAAGGTTCCAAGTCATCTTGTGATCAAGTGAGACCCTTCCCCAATGAAGGACAAAAGAGGAAACAATGGCACTATAAATTAGAAAGCAACAAATGACAAGCCCAAAATATAACTTATTTAAAAATAATGAATCCGACCATCCATCAGCTTTAACCTGACATGGAAGGTGTAAGTAGCAATTCCTATTGTAGCCTATATACCAGGCTTATTTGGCAGGTACTGACCTGGTGTAATTTCAATTATCTTTTGGAATGTTTTTGGTCTCAATTATGCTGCACACCCACTTGGGTTCCTCTTTACTGTGCTGTGGGCTCAGGTAGGCTGGTTGGGTCAGTGGTGAGTTGCTGTTCTGATCACCTGTGCCGGGTGCTGTGTAGGTGAGCTCCCTTCCCCAGGTCTCTAGTGCTTGCTGGCACTTTCACTAGCATTGGGGAAGGAAAGGCTATGGATGGTGGCTGAAGTTCTCCTGCTGGTCCTCGTGAACCTCTTCTTCATGAGCCGCTCTGTTGGTCCCTACTGTCCTCCCTTCCATGTTTCTTGAGTTTGTGAGCAGGCTGGTATGAGTGGAAAATCCCTTCACCTACCTTTCCTACAGCTGAGCCTTGCAGCTGTGGCCATGTGGACCTGGTGCCTCCACTGCTTGAGCTGCTTCTGCCTGCTTCTGTGGTCCCTGGACACTCTGAATATCTCCTCCTTCTCTGCTGCAGTTGATAGTTTCCAATACACCTTACTTTTTAGTAGAAGAGTGTATTTTGCTGGGGTTGTTTTTTTTGTTTGTTTGTTTGTTTTTGTTTGTTTGTTTGTTTTTTGGCTCTTTCTCCCCTAGGCTGCTTTAGCATGGTTCCTATGCAACCATCTTAACTGGCTCACAGAGATTTTTTTATATCTCAAGTTACTTCAATGCTTTGTCTTCTAGTTATCCTCTGTATTTTTAGACATGCAGGTCAGAAGTTATATGTTCTGGTTAGGATCTCAAGGTGCCAGATGTGGTATCTATATTATTTCCAGAGCAATGACAGAAATGACCCAAGAAAATGCCTTATTAACAAATTAAAAACAATGCTCCTTTTCCTCCTCTTTTAAAAATATTTTTATTAAGCCAGGCATAGTAGCATATGCCTTTAATCCCAGTACTGGGGAAGCAGAGGTAGGAGGATTGCTGAGAGTTTAAGGCCACTCTGAGACTACGTAGTGAATTCCAGGTCAGTGTGGAGTGAGACCCTACCTCAAAAGTACATATATGAGAGAGAAAGCTAGGATGCCAGAGCCTCTAGCTTGCATATACCTTGCATATACCACCATGTGCATCTGGTTTACATGGGTACTGGAAAGGTGAGCCTAGGTCTTTAGGTTTCACAGGTAAGCACCTTAACCACTAAGCAATCTTTCCAGCCCCAATGTTTCTTTGGGCTGAACAATTAATGTTGGTTGAAAAAACCAGGCTTTACATATATGCTAGGGTTTTGGTTACTTAGAAGAGGGTAGTAGGGTGAGTTAGTGTGAAGATTGGCATTTACTTTGAAAAATATGGAGGTGGCACACAAGTATCTGGAAGAGGGAAGTTGGGGTATTGTTATTTTCCACAGATTTTAGAGGTTGTTGAGGGTATGGCAAGTTACAATTGCGGAGAATAAAGAAGATGGGATAAAATGGAGATAATGTGAAAAGGGGATTGAAAGTAGTGGGAAAATAAACTAGCCATGCTTTGGGAGATCAGTAGAAAGATTCTAATAGTGAGCTGGTTGGAGAAAGATGCTGCACAAACTTAATATCCAACTGAGCAATATATAAATGTAAACAAAATTAACATGGAGTATTTATGCACAGATTGGGATTAAGGCAAACATTGGGCATGGTGATTTAGCCCCTTAATCCCATCAGTTGGGAAGGTGAGATTCCTGGGTTCCATTTGTGTCCAGATCAGTCTTGGCCAGAGTATGTCCCACAAGATAGAAAGTATGAAGAAAAACATGGCACTATAAACTAATAACTATCAAAAGTGACAAAAGTTAACCCCAACACACACTGTATTTAAGAATGGCAAAGTAAATAAAAATACATCAATCAGATCAAACACATCAGTATTTTTGTTCAGTAGGGTAGGTTTGGAATACTTTTGCTTTCTGGGATTAGGATTTTTAGCAGTCCACCAGGATATGGAAGGTGCAATTAGCACTTTCAGTGAAGGTCTGTATTGGTCCATTGTAAAATAGCCTGTTATCTGTCTCACTTGCATTGAATATAAAACTGGTTTCCCTTTATGCTGTACTGTGGGCTCACTCAGCTGTTTGGGTGAATCTGCTCCTCAAATCAGCTATTCTCAGTGCTCTGGTGATGAGGGGGGGGCTCCTACATTGCTTGGTAACCTGACATGTCCAGTGGTTTCTGATGCTGTTTATTGGGAAGGATATGCTACGGAGTGTTATCATAAATTGTTCTGGAGTTCACCTGTTGTCTTCTCCTTCAGGATTTTTGATTTTGCAAGAGTGGTGAATGGTAGAATCATTTCCTATAGTTCTGCCCTTGCTGTCTCAGGCAGGGTCCAGTAAGGATCTAATAAGTAGAAGCTCTTCCCTGAAGCAGGAACTGGCTGGAGCCAATGTCTCACAAATTGTTGGAAGCTTCTAGCTTCCTCCTAATTCTCTGGGGGTTACACACCTGGGCTATACACCTTCACTTTTCAGCATTATGCCTTATCTTGAAAAAATTCCCCCAGGATATTTTATGTGGCTCCTATTCTGCCATATTAACTGTATGTCTCAGTAGCTTTTTAATGCCCCAATAATTACCTTGCTGAGAAAGAAAACAGGAAAAAATTCATTAATTATAAAGAAAACCTAGGAGTAACCATAACCAAGGAGGTGAAAGACTTTTCAGGCACTGAGCACAGAAACTAATGGTATTAAAAGACAAAGAGGGGCTGGAGAGATGGCTTAGCGGTTAAGCGCTTGCCTGTGAAGCCTAAGGACCCCGGTTCGAGGCTCAGTTCCCCAGGTCCCACGTTAGCCAGATGCACAAGGGGCCGCACGCGTCTGGAGTTCGTTTGCAGAGGCTGGAAGCCCTGGCGCGCCCATTCTCTCTCTCTACCTCTATCTGTCTTTCTCTCTGTGTCTGTCGCTCTCAAATAAATAAATAATAATTTAAAAAAAAAAAAAAGACAAAGAGACCTCCCATGCTCATGAATTGGCAGAATTAACATTGTGAAAATGACTCTATTGCCAAGAGCTGTTTATAGATTCATTGTAATCTGCATCAGAATCCCAATGACATTCTTCAAACACCTAGAAAAAATTCCTAAAACTCATATGGAAATAAAATATATCTTATGTATCTAAAGCAATCTTAAGCAGAAAAAACAATTCCAGAAATATCAAAATGTTTCAAATGACCCTACTTAACCATAGCAACAAAAGCAGCATGATACTGCCACAGAAATTGATAGGTAGACCAATAGAATAGAATAGAAGATCCAAGCACAAATATATACAGCTACAACTACTGGATTTTTAACAAAGGTGCCACAAACATTTATTGGAGAAAAGAGAGTTTTTATTTTTTTAGCAAATATTGCTGGGAAAACTAGATTATGACATATAGAAGAATAAAACTACATCTGTCTCAACATTAACAAATACCAATTAAAATGGATCAAAGATCTTAATGTAAGACCTTAAACTTTGACGGCTATAGAAAAACTGGTCTTCAGCTACTTCTTCTGAATTGTAGAAGTAGGATGAAGGTTTAGGAAGATAATGAAACTTACATGACTCAGGCAGCTCAGAAACTTACAAGATTCACAAGGGTTTCTCCAAAGGGTAGAAATAATTGCTCAGAGGAAAAGGCTCTACTGTTAGTGTTTTCCTGAAATTTTGATGGGGAGCTCTAAGAATGCAGTCTTTGGTCAACCATCTTATCCATGCTGGAGTGGGCATTTTGGTGATGCAGCTGCCTTTGATTCACATGTGGTCCTGACAATAATACCAATAAATTCATTGGTTCACCAAAATAGACTTGGTGGAAACATGCCTTTGGTTCCTGTAGGTGCTTTATCTGGGTTATATAGATGTTCTTGACTTTTGGGCGAATCTATGTCTCTTCAGAAAAGTCACACAGCAAAATCCTAGTGAAAGCACTTCAGGATATAAGCATACTATGAACTCTCTTGATCTTTCCTGCCCATCCCCTCAAAACATTTGTCTTTTTTATATATTCATGCTGCATATAAATATAAACATAAATTTAAGTTTAGATTAAACATATGAGAGAAAATATGAGCTGTTTTTCTGAGTGGTCTATTTCTCTTATCACAACCATTGTCAATGATAACTAAAGATTGTCAAATGGAATGGCATGGAACTAAGAAGCTTTTGAACATCAAAGGAAACAATCACAAGTGAAATTATATCCTATAGGGTCATGGAAAATCTTTATCAGCTATATATCTAACATGGGATTAATATCAAGAATATATAAAGATTCCAAAAATTTGAACACTAAAACCCCATATCTTCTGATCAACAAATGAGCATAAGAATTGAACACTTCTTAAAAACATAGTTGTACAATAAATATGTGTAAAAAAAGTCATTTGACATCTTTAGTCATCAAGAAAATGCAAATTAGAAGGATCTTGAAGGGATTGGGGAGATTTCTCAGTGATTAAAGGTGCTTGCTCACAGGCTTGATGACCAGATAAAAGTCTTCCCAGCACCCACATAAAGCTAGAGGTAAAGTGCCTCATTTGTCATGTCTGTTATTCCAATGTGCTTAGAGGAATGGGTGATAAAACAGGGAAAATCCTGATGCTATGGGCCACTTAGTTTGGTGCATGCAGCAGTAAAACAAGAAAAGTCTTGTCTCAAAGACTTAGACAGGGCAAACATCTTGAGGTTGTCCTCTGACCACACACAAACAGTGTGGCATACACATGTTTAGACACACGCATACATACACACTAAATTAACAAAAAATTAAATAAAATAGTACATTGAGATTCTATTTCACAATAATCAGAATAGATATACTCAATTAAAAAAATGTAGGCAAAGATGTTGGAGTAAAATTCTTATAAAATATTGGTGTGAATGTAAACTAGGGAAGCCACTGTGGAAATCAGTATAGTGTTTCTTTAAACAATTAAAAATATAACTAGCATATTATTTAGCTATATTAATCCTGGGAATACCCAAAGTATCTAAAACAGGGTATCCTAGAGATACTTGCACATATATGTTTATTGCAACACGATTCATAAAAATCAAGATATGAAAATCAGCCTATATGCTCAATAGATGGATTAATAAGAAAACGTGACATATGCTATCTGGCTGAATGTATATACTATGCTCATCAAACTGTCCAGTAAGCACTTCTCTTAATGTTCATACCCTTATATGAATGTTATTCTCACTTTTGGCTAGAGAACCTTCTCTTTTCAGATGGTAGTGACCTTGGGATGACTCAGAAGGCACCATGGTGCTGAGAAGTGCTCAGCACTGAAACATCTCTATCACACGTTACAAGGCTCAGGGTTCATTGTGGAAGAGGTGGCAGAAAGAATGTAAGAACAAAAGGAAGGGTAGGACTCCTTACAACGTGTTCCTCCAGACACAAGTGGCCTGGATATCCATGACCTCATAGTGCCGGATACTACCTACACAGGACCATCATAATAGGATGAAAAGATCATGACATCAAAATAAAAGAGAGACTGATTGAGGGGGAAGGGGATATGATAGAGTGTGGAATTTCAAAGGGGAAAGTAGGGGGAGGAAGGGAATTACCATTGGATATTGTTTACAATTATGGAAATTGTCAATAAAAGTAAAATAGAATAAGTTTAAGTTTAAAAGAAAAAAAAAAGAAAATGTAGCATATATGTACAATGGAGTTCTTTTTGTTTGGTTTCTGTTGTTTGGTTGTTTCTTAAGATAAGGTCTTGATCTAACCCAGGCTAACCTGGAATTCACTATGTACTCTCAGATTAGCCTTGAACTCATAGTGATCTTTCTAGCTTGGTCTTCAGAGTGCTGAGATTAAAGGCATGCACCACCATGCCTGGCCACAATGGAGTTCTTTATTCAGCCATAGAGCAGAATGAAATTAGGCCACTTACAGAAATATGAAAGGAATTGGAGATGATTGTGGTAAGAGAAATAAACCACTCAGAAAGACAAATAGCCTATATTTTCTCTCACATGTTGAATCTAGGCTTAAATTTAAATTTATATATGACATGAATGTATAAAAGGGACAAAGTGTTTGCAGGAAGGGTTTTGAAAGGATGGGGTGGAAAGATCAAGGGAGAATAAACTGATGGTGTAAAGAAAAATTAACATTGTGTGTTTTATCTCATTTGTAGAGATCCAAATTTAATAATAGGTTCATACATATGTGATATGAAAGCAGAAAGCAGACTGCTCATAGCAAGAAAATAGACCAGTGGGAGATAGGAGAGGGAAAAGGGAAAACATGAGGGTGA
This sequence comes from Jaculus jaculus, assembly GCF_020740685.1. Lineage (NCBI taxonomy): Eukaryota > Metazoa > Chordata > Mammalia > Rodentia > Dipodidae > Jaculus > Jaculus jaculus. Next base: position 52,104,758 of record NC_059110.1, read on the forward strand.
ATATGAGCAAAGCACAATGACATATATGTGGGAAAATATGGCACCCATTGTTGCAGTCCGGTTTGCATTGCTGGTAGAAATCACCCAACCAAGAGCAGCTTCTGGGAAAAAGAGGTTTATTTGGCTTACAGGCTCGAGGGGAAGCTCCACGATGGCAGGGGAAAACGATGGCATGAGCAGAGGGTGGACATCACCCCCTGGCCAACAGAAGATGGACCACAGCAACAGGAGGGTGTGCCAAACACTGGCATGGGGAAACTGGCAATAAAGCCCTTAAGCCCGCCCCCAACAATACAGTCCCTCCAGGAGGCATTAATTCCCAAATCTCCATCAGCTGGGAACCTAGCATTCAGAATACCTAAGTTTATGGGGGACACCTGAATCAAACCCCCACACCCATTATTTTGTATATTTAGTAAAACATTAATAAAAGGTTGTTAATCGAATAACATGTAAAAACAGCATCTAAGTTTCATAAGCATTAAGTAATTTTTAATGAAATTTAATGTCAGTATATTCTAAAAAATTTAAAATCATTATCTTGAGCAATTATAATGATGCATAAGAAACAGTAAATAATAGTAATGGAAATTAATAGAATTTTTAAAGGTTTAGAAAGCTTTAATTAGATTAAATATAGGGGTGTAAGCATTTAAGAAGGAAATAAGAGAGAGTACAGAAAGCTTCTATCCATGACAAGACAGGAACAGGATAAAGTCCACCTAGAGATCCAGATTGGGGTTCTGAGTGGGGGTTGAACTAATCCATCCAATCACCTGGTTTATACTTATGGGATAAGGTTTAATCCTTACAGGACTCTTAATCCTCCAGGAAAAGGAAACGTCTTTCTAGGGAGAGATGAGGTTAAGTTTAAAGACAAACAGATCTAGGGAACTATTTTAGGATGAAAAAGATAAGGAGAAGCCAGATCCTTCTATGATCTATAGTAAAGTAGAGGGGTCCCTGTTGACCCTAAGATACCTTATTATCCCCTCTTAAAAAGTAACCTTACAGTTGGAGAAATGGCTTAGTGGCTAAGGTGCTGGCCTACAAAGGCAAAAGACCCAAGTTCAATACCCTAGTACCCACATAAGCCAGATGCACAAGGGGGGCATGCATCTGGAGTTCATTTCCAGGGGCTAGAGGCCCTGACATACCCATTCTCTCCTCTCTCTCTCTCTCTCTCTCTCTCTTAAATACAATAAATATAAGTAACTCTTAACTGCTGATAGGGAATTGGTACAATGACCAATCTGGTTTTTTTGAGTAGAGTAGGGCCGTTGGGCATGGCAGTTGGTATCCATCTCTAGTGGGTTTATCTAAGGGACCCCGAAAATTAACTGATGTAGTGTGAGAAGCCAGCCTGGGCTACAGTGAGACCCTACCTTGAAAAATGAAAAAAAAGAAAAAGAAAAAGAAAAGCAAGAGGAGTTAGGGTGAAGTGGGTGGGCTCCAATTCTTACAGGCATTTGGGCCTTGGATGTGATTGAGGAGACCCCGGTAGATGGTGTTAGATTGTTGCAGGACTATCTGAGTGTAAACCGACTCTCAGAAAGAGGAGATAAACTTAAAGCAGCAACTGAGCATGCAAGGTCCACAAATTAGCAGAGTTACTATTTCCAGAAATGATAGAAAGAATTTTCTTTCACCATGAAGATTCTGATATCCACTTCTAAAGCTGTTCAACAAATAGCATAGTGATACCTTACATGGTTTTAATCTGTTCTTGTAGGGAAAATGAGCCATTAGCAGAATTATCAACAATAAAAACATGGGCTGGAGAGATGGATAAGCAGTTAAGCACTTGCCTGTGAAGCCTAAGGACCCTGGTTTGAGGCTCGATTCCCCAGGACCCACGTTAGCCAGATACACAAGGGGGCGCATGTGTCTAGAGTTTGTTTCCAGTGGCTGGAAGCCCTGGCATGCCCATTGGCGCTCTCTCTCTCTCTCTCTCTCTCTCTCTCTCTCTCTCTCCCTCCCTCCTCTGTGTCACTTTCAAAGAAATAAATAAAAAAAAAACATAAAATTTAACCTTGACATCGGCACAGATGCTACTCTGAATTGCTGTGAACACATCTAAAGGCACACTATTATAGAACTGTGATTCTTTTTTTTTTTTTTAAATTTAATTTATTAGTTTTCTTTTCAGTAAATACAGGCAGTTTGGTACCATTGTTTAGGCTGATCTGTCATCTACCCCCTCCCATTGGACCCTCCTTGTTGATGAAAATGGGTCGTGCATTGTGGAGTTAGCCCCCCGTTATTGGTATGATAAATGTCTCTGCAAATCATGACCCAACATGTGACTCTGGCATTCTTTCCGCCCCTCTTCTGCAAAACTTCCCTGAACCATGTTGGGTTCATTTTTGGTCTGCTTCAGTGCTGAGGTGTTGGGGGCCTCTGAGGCTCTGGCTCTCTGATTTGGTAGGAGTTGATTTTTCTCTGCGTTGATATCCTTCCCCTTTGTGCTGGTATCCAGTTCACAGGAAAACTGCACCCTTGCTTGTTTCGCCAGTTGTCCATAGTTTCAGTTGGGATCTTTTGAGGTATGTTGGGGCAGCACTCTTCTTAGGATCTGCATCTATCTGGAAAAGAGAAGCAGATTCTCCAACAGAGAGTAAATTAGCACCCGGAAAATTGAGATAACACTTACTTTTTTTGATAGACAGTATGATAGGTATAGGCCCTCTTATACCCCGTGATTGATGGTAGCTTGATATTGTAGAGTGGGCTTGTAGAGTAGTTCTGACTTGTTTCCCAGCTCCAGCTGTGGGTCTAGTACCAATGAGTAGATCAGTTAGCCAAATCAAGAGCAATTGGTTCCTCACCATGGCTGTGTACCACTATTGCACTTGTGTGAGCATCACATCAGGTTATTTGTTGCTAATTAGGTTAAACAATGTGTTGCTTGGACAGATCTTGGTCATTTCCCCCAGTCACCTATGTAGCACCTTCTGGCACTAGACATGCTTACTGCCTGGGGACTGACTCTCTCCTGGCTTCCAGCCATGTCATTCCATTTTATGCGTCAGCTGCATATGGAGTCTTCAGCAATAGGGTCTTACCACTGGCCTTTGGTGGGTCATCAAGTACTCTTACAGAAGTCTGTCATTGTTTTGGGAAACCTTGTAGGTTTCTCTGATCAAAAGCTCATTGTGGATGGTAGGCCCAAACTGGAAATGGGGGTCCACTAAGAAATTGAGGAAAAACATAACTAACATACAAGAGTTAGAGAGGAGAGAGATAGAGGGGAGAGGGGGAGAGGGAGGGAGGGAAGATGTAGTAGATTTAGGTTAGTCTTGATCCTACCCTCTCCAGTGTCTTGTGGTTCAGGTGTTTCCTGTAAGGGTCTAGTGAAGGTTCAGCCATTTGGTCTGTCTTTTAGGGAGTAGAATTTTGTGGTACCATTGCCGTTTAGGTCCAGATTGCTGTTTTTCAACCTTCAATGCCCTGCCTGCCCTCTCATCCATCCTATTTAGTCCATGAGGTGCTTGCTGGGTGTGTAAGGAATCTTGGATAGATTCAGGTTAGGTGTTGTAGATGAGTGAAACTATGTGTCGATTTTTTTTCTGTGATTGGGTAAGTTTGCTGAGAATGATCTGTTCCAGGTTCAACCATTTATCCTCAAATTTCTTTATGTCATTTTTTCTTACTGCTGTATAGAATTCCATTGTGTACAGATACCACATCTTTGTTATCCATTCTTCTAATGATGGACATCTGGGTTGATTCCACCTTTTAGCTATTACGAATTGAGCTGCTACAAACATGGTTGAGCAAATCTCTCTGGCTTTTGGTTTGAAGGTTTTAGGGTACATGCCCAGTAATGGTATAACTGGGTCTGTTGGTATTTCTATAGTCAGCTTTTTCAGGAGTCTCCATATTGCTTTCCAAAGTGGTTGTACCATCCTGCATTCCCACCAACAGTGAATGAGTGTCCCTGCTTCTCCACATCCTCGCCAGCATTTATTTTCATTTGACCTTTTGATGTTGGCCATCCTTATTGGGGTAAGGTGGAATCTCATAGTTGTTTTAATTTGCATTTCTCTGATGATTAGGGATGATGAACATTTTCTTAAGTGTGTGTTTGCCATTTGTATCTCTTCCTCTGTGAATTGCCTGTTTAACTCTGTGCCCCATTTTGTGAGTGGGGTATTTGTCTTCTTATTGTTTAGACTTTTGAGTTCTTTGTAAATTCTAGAGATAAAGCCTCTATCAGTTGGATAACCTGCAAATATTTCCTCCCATTCTGTGGGTACTCTATTGGCTTTGCTTATTATATATATGCTTGTCTGTAAAGAAACTCTTCAGCTTCATATGATCCCAATGGTTGAGTGACTGTTTAAGAACTTGAGCCACTGGGGTTTTATTCAGGAAGTCTTTTTCCATTCCTATATCATGGAAAGTACTTCCTAAATTTTCTTCTAGTAGTTTTTGAGTTTCTGGTCTTATGTTGAGGTCTTTGATCCATTTGGATTTGAGTGTAGTGCATGGTGAAATGTGTGGATCAAGTTTTAGTTTCCTGCATGTGGTTATCCAGTTTGTCCAGCACCATTTGTGAAGATGCTATCTATTTTCCAGTCTATATTGTTTGGGCCTTTGTCGAATATCAAGTAGCTATAGTTGCTTGGCCCAAAATCTGGGTCCTCAAGTCTATTCCATTGGTCTATACTCCTGTTTTTATGCCAGTACCATGCTGTTTTTATTACTATGGCTTTGTAATATAGTTTTATATCGGGTATGGTGATGACACCAGAGGTATTTCTTTTGCTGAGGATATGTTTGGATATGCGAGGCCTTCTGTCTTTCCATATGAAATTTGAGATCATTTTTTCTATCTCTGTGAAGAACACTGTAGGGATTTTAATTGGAATTGCGTTAAATCTATATATCGCCTTTGGTAGGATTGTCATCATCACAATGTTAATTCTGCCTATCCAGGAGCATGGGAGGTCTTTCCATCTTTTCAAGTCCTCCTCTGTTTCTTTTTTGAGAGTTTTTATATTTTCGTTGTATAGATCTTTTACTTCCTTGGTTAATGTTATTCCAAGGTATTTTTGTTGTTGTTGTTGTTGCTATTGAAAATGGGACTATGTCCTTTATTTCTTTTCTAGGACTTCCAGAAGTATATTGAAAAGCAGAGGTGAGAGAGGACATCCATGTCTTGTTCCTGATCTCAATAGGAATTCCTCCAGTCTCTCTCCATTAAGTATTATTTGGGCATTTGGAACTTTGTATATTGCCTAATTATGTTTCTTTTTCTGTGTCTTTGTCATTTGCATACAGAAATGCTACTGATTTTTGTGCATTGATTTTGTATCCTGCTACTTTGCTATAGGAGTTAATCACCTTCAGGAGTTTTGGGATGGAGTCTCTCAGGTCTCTTACATATACAATCATGTCATCAGCGAATAGAGCGAACTTAACTTCTTCCTTTCCAAATTGTATCCTTTTATTTCCTTCTCCTGACTTATTGCTTGAGGTAGGACTTCCAGAACTATATTGAAAAGCAGAGGTGAGAAAGGACATCCCTGTCTTGTTCCTGATCTCAATGGGAATTCCTCCAGTCTCTCTCCAATAAGTATTATTTGGGCCTTTGGAACTTTGTATATTGCCTTTATTATGTTAAGATGTGAACCGGCCAAGCTGATTCTCTCCAATTTTTTGAACATGAAGTGATATTGTATCTTGTCAAAGGCCTTTTCTGCATCTATCGAAATGATCATGTGGTTTTTATGTTTAAGCTTGTTTATGTGGTATATTACATTGACAGATTTTCATATGTTGAACCACCCTTGTGTTCTTGGGATAAATCCCACTTGGTCAAGGTGGATAATGCTTTTGATGTGTTGTTGGATTCAGTTTGTGAGTATTTGTTGAGGATCTTTGCATCTATGTTCACTAGGGAAATAGGCTGATAGTTTTCTTTTCTTGTGGCATTTCTGCCTAGTTTTGGGATTAGGGTGATACTAGCTTTATAGAAGGAGTTGGGTAGCTTTCCCTGTTCTTCAATTTTGTGGCACAGTTTTAGGAAGATTGGTTTGAGTTCTTCCCTGAAGGTTTGATAAAATTTGGCTGGGAATCCATCTGGTCCTGGACTCTTCTTTTTTGGGAGGTTTTTTATTACTTTTTCAATCTCCATGAGTGTGATGGGTTCATTGAGGTGATTAATCTGCTCTGAGTTTAGCTTTGGCAGATAATATGCATCCAGGAATTTATCCATCTCCTAAACATTGTCCAGTTTTGTGGAGTAGAGGTTTTTGAAATAAGTCCTGATGATTCTGCCGATTTCACTCATGTCTGTTGTGATCTCTCCTTTTTCATTTTGAATTTTGTTAATTTGGAGTCTCTCCTTTTTTTGCTTGATCAAATTGGCCAGTGGTTTGTCAATCTTGTTTATTTTTTCAAAGAACCAGCTCTTTGTTTTGTCAATTGCCTTAATTGTTTCCTTGGTTTCCAATTCATTAATTTCTGCTCTGATTTTAATTATTTCTTTCCTTCTGGAGCTCTTTGGGTTGGATTTTTCTTGTTTTTCCAATGCCTTTAGGTGGATGGTTAGGCTATTGATTTGGGATCTTTCTGTCTTTTTTATGAAGGCATTGAGTGCTATGAATTTTCCCCTGAGGACTGCCTTCATTGTGTCCCATAAGTTTTAGTATGATGTGTTCTCATTGTTATTCAATTCCAGAGATTTTGCAATTTCATATTTTATTTCATCCACTATCCATTTATTGTTTAAGAGTGTGCTATTCAGTTTCCAGTTACCGTTGGGGTTCTTGTTGGTTGTTTTGTTGTTGATTTCTAGGAATATAGCATTATGATCTGATATCATGCAGGGAATTATGTCGATTTTCCTAAATTTGTGGAGGCTGTCTTTGTGACCCAGTATATGGTCTATTTTAGAGAATGTTCCATGGGCTGCTGAGAAGAATGTGTAGTCTGTGGATTAGGGATGGAAAGTTCTGTAGATGTCTGTTAGGTCTAAGTGCTCTATGGTTTTGTTGAGCTCTCTTACTTCCCTGTTGAGCTTCTGTTTGGATGATCTATTACTGATAATGGTGTGTTAAAGTCCCCAGCTATGATGGTGTTGGTGGTTATTTCTGTTTTAATGTCAAGTAGGTTTTGTTTTATGAATTGTGGTGCCCCTGTGTTTGGTGCATACAGATTTATGATTGTAATATCCTCTTGTTGGATTGTTCCCTTTATAAGTAGGAAGTAGCCTTCTTTGTCTTTTTTGACTGTTTTTGGTTTGAAGTCAACTTTATCTGATATTAATATAGCTACACCTGCTTGTTTCTTATTCCCATTTGCTTGGAATATTGTTTTCCACCCTTTCACCCTGAGGAGGTTTCTGTCTTTAGTGGTAAGGTGGGTTTCCTGAAGGCAGCAGATTCAGGGGTCTAATTTTTTGATCCACCCTGTTAACCTGTGTCTCTTGATGGGTGAATTAAGGCCATTAATGTTTAGGGTGATGACTGTGAGATTTGATTTGATCCCTGTCACGTTGTGGTGGTAGAGGTGCGTTGGCATTTCCATGGAATTTTATTTTATTTTTTTTTTCTATCTACTCTGGGTTTGGTTGCTGTGATCTGCTTCTTGTAGGCATTTGTGTTTAGTTATTTGTTTCTTCTCTGTGGAGAATTTCCTGGAGTACTTTCTGTAGGTTTGGTTTTGTGTTCATATAATTGTAAAGCTGAGTTTTGTCATGGAAAGTTTTCCTTTCACCATCTGTTATAAGGGAGACTTTGCCGGGTAGAGTAGTTTAGGTTGGAAGCCATAGTTTCTTAGAGTTTTGAGAGTTTCATTCCAGGCCCTTCTAGCTTTCAGGTTTCCATTGAGAAGTCTGAAGTAATTCTGATGGGGTTTCCTTTGAAAGTGGTGTGCTGTTTTTCCCTAGCTGCTTTTAGGATTTTTTCCTTGGTGTCAATGTTTACAGTCTTAATGACAATATGTCTTGGGGAGTTTCTCCTTTGGTCTAGTCGGTAAGGAGTTCTGTTTGCTTCTTGAATCTTGATGGGCCTTTCTTTTAAGAGATGGGGGAAGTTTTCTTCAATTATTATGTTAAATAAGTTCGCCATGCCTTTGGTCTGAAATTCTTCTCCTTCTGGTATTCAAATGATTCTGATATTAGGACATTTAAGTGTATCCCACAATTCTCTCATGTTCTGTTCACAGGAACTTTTGAACTTACTGAAATTTTTGGACTCTCCAACTGTTTCTTCCATCCTGTCTTCCAGATCAGAATTTCTATCTTCCACTTCACTAACTCTATTCTTGAGAGCCTCTAGCGAGCTTTGGACTCGTTCAATTAGGTTTGCATTTTCTACTACTTTCCTATGTATCACTTCCATCACTTTGTCCAGCTCCCTTTTTGTCTCATGTTCTGATTTTCTTGATGATTCTTGGAAATCATCCTTGCATTTCTTTATGTTTTCATTTAGTGTGGTCAGCTGATTTTTTTTCTCTTTTTCCTTTTTTGTTTTTCTTTCTTTTTTTTGGGGGGGGGTATGGTCTCACTCTGGCTCAGGCTGACCTGGAATTCACTATGTAGTCTCACTGGACACCGCGGGGCACTCGGGACGCGCGGGTGCATGGGCTGCGTGCAGGGAGGGTGCAGGGAAAGCGGGGGGCAGGGTGCGTGGGGGGGCATGGGGGTCGCGGGGCTTGTGGGGCCACCTTGCGCGTGGGGGCTCAATGCACGCAGGGCCGCTGGGGCGTCAGGCTGCGCGGGGATGCGGCGGGTCGCGGGGGGCGCAGGTTGTGGGGTGTGTGTGCTTCCTTGTTTTACCCCTATCTGTGCCCTCCCTCTTGTGAAATGTTCCTAATTGCCTTCTAATACTTGCCTTTTTTTTCCTTGGTATCTGGAGTGCAACTAGGTGGTTGCCATCTTCTCTCAGAACTGTGATTCTTATTTGGCCTTTGGAATCAAGAAGGGAAATCCTGTGGGTGGGGTAACCAAAAGAATTTAAGGCATATTTTATCTTCTGCCTATACTTTTTCTTTTATTTTTTCTTTTAAATTTTTATTAAAATTTTCCATGGTTATAAAAAATATCCCATGGTAATACCCTCTCCCCCCGCACTTTCCCGTTTGAAATTCCATTCTCCGTCATATTACCTCCCCTTCTCAATCATTCTAATTACATATATACAATAACAACCTATTAAGTACCCTCCTTCCTTTCTCTTCCCTTTATGTCTCCTTTTAAACTTACCGGCCTCTGCTACTAAGAATTTTCCTTTTCACTCAGAAACCTAATCATCTGTAGCTAGGATCCACATATGAGGAAGAACATGTGGTGCTTGGCTTTCTGGGCCTGGGTTACCTCACTTAGTCTAATCCTTTCCAGGTCCATCCATTTTTCTGCAAATTTCATAACTTCATTTTTCTTTACCACTGAGTAGAACTCCATTGTACAAATGTGCCATATCTTCATTATCCACTCATCAGTTGATGGACATCTAGGCTGGTTTCGTTTCCCAGCTATTATAAATTGAGCAGCAATAAACATGGTTGAGCACATACTTCTAAGGAAATGAGATGAGTCCTTAGGATATATGCCTAGGAGTGCTATAGATGGGTCATATGGTAGATCAATCATTAGCTAAATGTTTTAGGAACCTCCACACTGATTTCCACAATGGCTGGACCAGATTGCATTCCCACTAGCAGTGAAGAAGGGTTGCTGTTATTCCACATCCCCACCAACATTTATGATCATTTGTTTTCATGATGGTAGCCAATCTGACAGGAGTGAGATGGAATCTCAATGTAGTTTTAATCTGCATTTTCCCTGATGACTAGTGATTTAGAACATTCTTTTAGATGCTTATATGCCATTCGTATTTCTTCCTTTCAGAATGCTCTATTTAGCTCCATAGCCCATTTTTGATTCCTTATTATTTAACTTTTTGAGTTCTTTGTATATCCTTGACATTAATCCTCTATTAGATGTATAGCTAACGAAGATTTTTTTCCCATTCTGTAGGTTGTCTCTTTGCTTTATTCACTGTGTCCTTTACCGTGAAAAATCTTTGTAATTTCATGAGGTCCCAGTGATTAATCTGTGGTTTTATTGCCTGAGCAATTGGGGTTGTATTCAGAAAAGTCTTTGCCAAGACCAATATGTTGAAGGGTTTCCCCTAATTTTCCTCTAACAGTTTCAGAGTATCAGGTCTGATGTTAAGGTCTTTAATCCATTTGGACTTAATTTTTATGGATGGAGAGAGAGAAGAATCTATTTTCATCCTTCTACAGATATAGATTCAGTTTTCCCAACACCATTTGCTAAAGAGACTGTTTTTTCTCCAATGGGTATTTTTGGCATTTTTATTGAATATATGGTGGCTTTAGCTACCTGGACTTACATCTGCATCCTCTATTCTGTTCCATTGATCTACATGTCTGTTTTTGTGCCAGTACCACGCTGGTTTTTTTTACTATGGCTCGGTAGTATAGGTGAAAATCAGGTATGGTGATACCACCAGCCTTATTTTTGTTGCTCAGTATTATTTTAGATATTTGAGGGTTTTTTGTGATTCCAAATGAATTTTTGGATTGTTTTTTCTATTTCTATGAAGAATGTCTTTGGAATTTTGATGGGAATTGCATTAAATGTGTAGATTGCTTTTGGTAAGATTGCCATTTTCACAATATTGATTCTTCCAATCCAGGAACAGGGGATGTTTTTCCACTTTCTAGTGTTTTCTGCAATTTCTCGCTTTAGTGTTTTAAAGTTCTCATTGTAGAGATTCTTTCCTTCCTTGTTAGTTTTATTCCAAGGTACTTTATTTTTTTTGATGCAATTGTGAATGGGAGTGATTCTCTGATTTCATCCTCTGTGTGTTTGTTGTTAGCATATATAAAGGCTACTGATTTCTGTGTATTTATTTTGAATCCTGCTACATGGCTGTAGGTTTTTATCAGCTCTAACAGTTTGCTAGTTGAGTTTTTAGGGTCCTTTATATATAGAATCATGTCATCTGCAAATAATGATAACTTGATTTCTTCCTTTCCAATTTGTATCCCTTTTATGTGTGTCTCTTGCCTTATTGTTATGGCTAAGACTTCCATTACTATATTAAATAAAAGTGGGGACAGTGGACACCCTTGTCTTGTTCCTGATTTTAGTAGAAAAGCTTCCAGTTTTTTTTTCCATTTAGTGGATAATATGTTGGCTGTAGGCTTGTCATAAATAGCCTTTACTATATTGAGATATGCTCCTTCTGTTCCCAGTCTCTGTAGGACTTTTATCATGAAGGAATGTTGGATTTTTGTCAAACGCTTTCTCTGCATCTAATGAGATGATCATGAGATTTTTGTCCTTCAATCCATTTATATGATGTATTACATTTATAGATTTGCATATATTGAGGCATCCCTGCATCTCTGGGATAAAGCCTACTCGGTCAGGGTGAATGATCTTTTTGATATACTCTTGTATTCTGTTTGCCAATATTTTGTTGAGAATTTTTGCATCTATGTTCATGAGGGAGATTGGTCTGTAATTTCCTTTTTTTGTTCTATCTTTGCCTGGTTTTGGTATCAAGGTGATGCTGGCTTCATAGATCTAATTTGGTAGAATTCTTTTTTTTTCTATTTCCTGGAAAAGCTTAAGAATCAGTCGTGTTAGCTCTTCCTTGAAGGTCTGGTAAAATTCAGTAGTGAATCCATCTGGGCCTGGGCTTTTTTTATTTGGGAGATTATTGATAACTGTTCAGATCTCCAAGCTTGTTATAGGTCTATTTAAGTGGTTAATCTCATCTTGATTTAATTTAGGTAGGGCATATAAATCAAGGAAATCATCCATTTCTTTCAGATTTTCATACTTTGTGGACTATATGCTTATAGTATGTCCCTATGATTTTTTGAATTTCTCAGGAATCTGTTGTGATGTTACTTTTTTCATCTCTGATTTTATTAATTTGTGTCTCTTTTCTCTTTCTTTTGGTCAGAATCGCTAAGGGTTTATCAATTTTGCTTATCCTTTCAAAGAACCAACTCCTTGTTTCTTTAATTTTTTGGATTGTTTTTTTTTTTTTGTTTCTATTTCATTCATTTCTGCCCTAATCTTTATTATTTCTTCCCATCTGCTGATTTTTGGTTTGCCTTGTTCTTCTTTTTCCATGGCTTTAAGGTAAAGCATTAGGTCGTTTACTTGTGACCTTTCTAATTTCTTAATATAGGCACTTAAAGCTAGAAATTTACCTCTTAACCGGAAGTCTCCTGTACTTTTTCTTGTTGAGTGTGTAAGATCATGTAGGAACCAAATGTGTGTGTGTGTGTGTGTGTGTGTTTGTGTGAGTTGCAGCACATTAGAAGATGTAGGACATGTGTGGGGCTCTACGACTCTCAACATTTGAACCATTTTCTGGAAGGAGTTAAGGCTGTGTTGACCATGTGGCTTCGCTTGGAAGTATTGATTATTTTCCTCTCTGTCTTGACACTCATTTTGCAGACTATTTACTGGCTGGAGTCTAACTTTGAGTGACCATGAACTCTTTGGTGAACAGATACTTTGGGACTGAAGAGATGGCTTAACAGTTAAGGCTCTTGTCTGCAAAGCCTAAGGCTCAAGGTTGGATTTTCCAGTCCTCACATCATCCAGATGCACAAGGTGGCACATGTGCCTGGAGTTTATTTGCAGTGGCTAGAAGCCCTTTCATGTCCATTCTCTATTTGCCATTCTGTGTCTCAAATAAATACATAAATAAAGCATTTAGAAAGAGAGAACAATACTTTGCTAACGATATAGGACCCTTTAGAAGTGTCCTCCTTTACATCAGAGCAAGGACCAAAATATAAGTTGACCTTTTTAGCTCCAGTGTCTCCAGTTGGCTTTGGCTTCTGCATATGGTTAAGCACTTAAAAGGAGTTATATCAGTCTTGAACAAAAGCACAGATTTGTAAATTCAGGCAAAACATGATAACAGCTTTGGAGACAATTATTACCAATGAATTAAACACCTGTAAATGACCTTGTTAAAAGGTACTAAAACAGAATAATATCCTAACATCTTTGTTTTAAAGCATTATAAGAAGAAGTGTCTTCAAGTTAATAAAAAAGTAGCCTCAGCAATTAACGCAGCTTCAGTTTTCATTGCCCAGAGGCAGACTAGCCCTGACCTCTGATCCTGATCTCAAATGTTGCGATTAAACATGTAAACTACTTTACCTGGCAGAATCCTGTGACTCCCCATAATCTCCTAAACTGCTTGGCAAAACTGAGCTTTAAAGACGCAAGTACATTAGAAAATTGGGATCACGCTCCCAGCTGGAGGTCAGTATATGTGGTTCCATGGCAGCAAGAAATGCTGAGGTGGCATAGCATTTTAGAGTAGAGACGCAATACATAAGGACCTTTCTAGATCATACTTCTCCCGGAGTCTATGGATTTAGTTCCTTACTGATGAGACCCTAAATAGGCCTAGCATATACAAGTTTAGTCTCTTGTCATGGAACCCCAAATAAGCATAGTCTACAGGTTTATTCCTTTACTGATGTGCAGGAGGGCACAATAATACCCTATGATATAGTTGGCCTTATCTTAGCATACCTGTGCAGGATCTATGACTATAACTGTAGGAGCCATGTTTATGGCCACACATTCACATTTAGCCTCCAAGAGTGACTCAGCCTAAAGCAATACTAGCAGCTAGAAAAAAAAAAAAAAAGAAAGAAAAGAAAGAAAGAAAAAGAAAAAGAAAAAGAAAAAGAAAAAGAAAAAGAAAAAGAAAACCTCCAAAGTAGATAGAATGCAAGCATAATGGTACTCTAGGTAAATTCCACATTTTAAGTTGACTGGACTGTTTGGATTAAGGAAGCAATACTGTAATTTACCACATGCATGACAGAAATCAAAAGGTATCTACAGGTAAAATGTCTAAATGTTTCAAAAGCAGGAAGGAAACCAGAAAACAACAGACAGATACAGTCAGTAGCAAGTATCTCTAACCATTTAGCAAAGCTTTCAACTCCTATATGAAATACATCTTAATTAGCAGACCAGAAGGCATCAGGTAAATGAGTCTTTTAGCCTTCTGCTCAGTTATGAACTTGCTTTTGCTGCTTGTGTCTGGCCATAGCCATGTGCTGCTTTCGTCTGTGGGGTTTCTCCTTGTCACCCCACTGTTGCTTACTGCCTAGTGCAGGACGGCAACTTTGCAGATCTGGGTGCCCCCTGGGGAACCATTACCATAAACATGAACATGTGTCCCAAAACATTCCACAGTTCACAAATCAAGCCTAACCATCTCAGGAGGAATCAGCATACCCCCCACCCTTTCCCACAAGCTAGCATTGCTCATCAGAATTAAAACTTTGGTTAGTGTTTCACAGAGCAAACATAAAATCTATCCTTACAAGCTAAGCCAACATTCTACCCATAGTATTTACATTTTGCTATTGGTTTTACAAATAGAAGAAAAGAAAAACACAAAGTTTTAATACATACATAGAAATTTCCAAAATCTAACCATAACCCTAACCATTCACAGAAAAAAAATTGGAACATTGTCCTGTTCACAGTATCCATAAAAATTAAATATCTTAGAATATCACTAATCAAGGGAGTGACCTATATAACAAAAATAAAAGCACTGAAGAAAACAAAATTGATGAAGACTTGAGAAGATGGAAAAACCTTTCATACTCAATGAGTGGAAGAATTAACATTGTGAAAATAGCCATTCTACCAAAAGCATCATATAAATTCAACACAACCCCAATTAAAATTTCAGCAACATTCTTCACAGAGTTAGAAAAAATAGTTTCAAAATTTATGTGCAATACCTCAAAACTTCAGACAGCCAAAAATATCCTCAACAAAAGAAATACTTCTGGAATTATCACCATACCTAATTTCAAGATATACTACAATGCCAATGTAATTAAAACAGCATGTTACTGGCACAAAAACAGACACATAGATCAGTGGAATAGAATAGAAGACACATCTCTAAATTTAAACAACTAAAGCTACCTGATCTTCAATAAAAGGGTCAAAAATGCACACTGGAGAAAAGACAGCATATTCAACAAATGGTGCTGAGAAAATGGATAACCACCTGTACAAAATAAAATTAGATCCACCTTTCTCACCTTGTAAAATATTAACTTTAATTGAATCAAGGACATCAATATAAGACCTAAAACTCTACAATTACTAGAATGGAAAATATAGAGAACACTCCACAATATAGGTATAAGGAAAGACTTCTTGAATGAGACTCAGGAAATTAGACAAACACTCAACTACTGGGACCTCATAAAACTCAAAATCATCAACAGAGTCAATAGACAACCCACCCACAGAATGGGGTAAAATCTCCATTAGCTGAACCTCTGACAAAGGCCCAATATATAAAAGCTACAAAGAACTCAATAAAAGTAAGCAATAAACAACTGAGTGGGGCCTGCAGCCAGACCACCTTGAATGTACCTGATCTTATCTGATCTCAGAAGCTAAGCAGGGTTGGGCCTGGTTAGCACTTAGATGGGAGAACTGAATGGGGAATTTTATAAAGGAACAAATACAAATGGCTAATATGGACTTAAAGAGATGTTCAACACCTTTAGTCATCAGAGAAATGCAAATCAAAAGACTGAGATTTTATTTCACTCCAGTCAGGAATGCATTCATCAAAAAATAAAATGCTAGCAAATACTGTCAAGGCTGTCCGAACTTTTATCCACTGCTGGTGTGAGTGCAAACTTGTACAACCACTATGGAAAGGTTCTTAAAAATATGAAAATAGATCTACCATCTGATTCAGATATTCAATCCCCAGTATATACCTTAAACTCTTTACTTAAGAGATGCTTGCTGTGGTGGTTTCAATAGATGTCCCTTAACTGATTCAGGAGCTTATTTAAATTTGTAACTTAGATTTTCAGTCACATGGTTGGAGGAGGTGTCACTGTGGGCGTATCCTAGGGTCCAGCCCTCAGGTGTGAATATGGCTTTAGAATTCCAGTCTAAAGAGTGCAAAGTGAGCTGGAGAGATGGCTTAGCAGTTAAGTGCTTGCCTGTGAAGCTTAAGGACCCCAGTTCGAGGCTCGATTCCCCAGGATCTAGCGCAAGGGGGTGGATGTGTCTGGAGTTCATTTGCAATGGCTGGATGCCCTGGTGTCCCCATTCTCTCTCTTTCTCTCTCTTTCTCTCTCTTTCTCTCTCTCTGCCTCTTTCTCTGTCTGTCGCTCTCAAATAAATAAATAAAAATAAACCAATTTTTTTTTTTTAATAATTCATTGTTGAGGAACACAGTAGTTAAGAGAATGCTACTTAAGCACGAGGGCTTCCTCAGCTGGAAGCCACCAAGTTTGACTTTCCAGAACCCATTTAAACCCTGGGCATGGTCATTCACATCTATCACCTTAATCCACAGAAGGGTAGGGAAGAGGATCTCCCAGGAAGATAGAATCTCCATTTTGAGGAAGAGACCCCATCTCAGGGAAATATACACTCAGGAGAAATTTTACTGAGAGAGGCTACATCTCTCTCAAAAACACCCCAATTTCCCATTTTATATAAGTATATTGGTATATTATATTGGTGCATCCGGCAAAGAACCCTAACCCCTGTATCACACTGGTGCATGGGCAAGGAACTCAGATGGAATGTGTTCTCCAGCTTTCTGCCTTCCTCATAGCAGCAGGCATGATCAGTTCTAGCTTCTAATCTTCTTTCTTCTCAGCAACTCTCTTCTGCCTAGAAACTGGACACATTTAAAACATGGTAGGTGTTAGATTTTGAAATTTCCTTTATTATTACTAAGAATATATCTTGTATGGATGCATCATGTGTTGGTAGCATCCTTACCCTCCTCCCAGCCACCATACCGTAGAATGCCCTCTTCAGTGGGCTTGCTGGTATTCCCTATGTTGTTATGAGTTATGCATTGGGAGCAGAAGTCACTTATTGTGGAGAGGCATTGTCTCTGGGCATGACATCCCAACCTGTGACTCGTACAATCATTCTGGCCCCCTCTTCGGCAAACTTCTCTGAGCCTCGGTGGGTGTGTTTTAAGTCTACATCAGTGATGAGCTCTTAGGAGCCCCTGGATTTCTGCCTTGTAATGTGTTGAGTATCCTTAGCATCTGTCTCCTTCACCTTGCTTGTTAAGCTCACCATGGAAGCAGCCCTCTTGCTCATTTTCCCATTTCCTGTATTTTTTTTCTTGGGCTTTGGTTGAAAAGTAATGTGTGGTTTAACTTCTGTATCTCTTTGCCTTCTGAAAAAGAAAAATAGATTCTTCTACAGAGAGTAAGTCAGCATAGATTAAATTTGATAATAATTATTCATTTTTGGAGAATTAGATGGATGTAGCCCCTCTTAGCCAAAGACTATTTGGAGCTTGACATTGGAGAGCATAGTCTTTGTCTCCATAAGATTCAGTCTTGGTTCCCACTTCCAGATAGGGTTCCATTCCACTGAGAAGACCTCTTAGCCAATCAAAAGGCTATTGGTGACCCAACAAGGCTGTGTGCCACCATTGCACTGGTGTGTACTTCTTATCAGGCTGGTTGCTTCTGAGCAGCTTAGAACCTTTCTTGATCACACAATTGTTGGTCACTCTACCCCAGTAGCTCATGTTGCACTTTTCAGCACTAGATGTGCTAACTCTCTTCCAGAATCCAGCCAATTCTCTCCACGTTCTGTGCCAGAAGCACATGGTGCCTTCAGCAGTAGTGTCTTACCTTTTATCTCAGGAGAGTAATCAAGTGCTTTTACAGAAGCCTGTCTTGTTTTAGGGACATTGTACATATTCCCAATCAACAGCTCAATGGGGGTAACACCTATTTCTGGTACTGCAAGTTACAGGTCAGAGCCAAAGTTTTTTAAGGTCGGGCTTCATTCCACCCTCTCCAGGGCCCTTATTTTTGGGGCATAACTGCTATAGTTCTGTTTAGATTTAAATCTTTTAATTGACTTGCAAGGAGAAAGGTTTCTATAGTACCAGTTCATTTGGGGTTTAGTTTTGTGTTTATTCTCCCCAACACACTCTTACTTTTCCCTCCTACCAAACCCTTCCATCCCTATTGTCTGGATCTCAGGTTGCCTTCTAGTATGCAAGCAACACAAGTTGATCCAGGTTAGCAAGTACACATGAGTGAGAACATGTGGCATTTGTCTTTCTGTGGTTATGTGTGTTCACTGAGTATGCTTTGTTGTAAGACCATCCATTTTCCTACAAATTTTGTTGTATCCCTTTTATGCCTCACTGCTGAGTAGAATTCCATTGTGTATATGTATATCATATCATGTTCAAATAAGGCTAGTTTGACAGCTTCCTTTCCAAAATGTATTACTTTTATTTCTTCCTCTTTAAAGAAATACTTGAGCTAAGACTTCTAGCAATATGTTGAAAAGCTGTGGTAAGAGTGGGTACCTCTGTCTTGTTCCAGACCTTAATAGAAATTATTTGATGCCCTAGGTGATGCACACACACATGCACCATGTGTGTGTGTGTGTGTGTGTGTGTGTGTGTGTACACATACATACATATATATATATGGTCTTATTATATTGAGATATGATCCCTCCAGTGTTTTAATCATGAGGAAATACTGTATTTTGTCAAAGACACTTTATACATCTATTGAAATGATCATGAGATTGCTGTATTTGAGTTTATTTTTGTTGTGTATTACACTTATTTATTTCTGCATGTTGAACTATCCCTGCAATCCTAGTATGAAATCTACTTGATCAAATTTGATGATACATTTGATATGTTTTTTTTTTAATTTAATTTATTAGTTTTCTTTTCAGTGAATACAGGCAGTTTGGTACCATTATTTAGGCTCATCTGTGACCTACCCCCTCACATTAGACCCTCTTTGTTAATGAAAATGGGTCGTGCATTGTGGAGTTAGCCCCCAGTTATTAGTATGATAAATGTCTTTGCAAATCATGACCCAACATGTAACTCTGACATTCTTTCCGCCCCCTCTTCCTCAAGATTTCCCTGAGCCACGTTGGGTTCATTTTTGGTCTGCTTCAGTGCTGAGGTGTTGGGGGCCTCTGAGGCTTTGGCTCTCTGATTTGGTAGGAGTTTATTTTTCTCGGCGTTGATCTCCTTCCCCTTTGTGCTGGTATCCGGTTCACAGGAAAACATCACCCTTGCTTATTGCGCCAGTTGTCCTTAGTTTCAGTTGGGCCCCTTTTGAGGTATGTTGGGGCAGCTCTCTTCATAGGATATGCATCTATCTGGAAAAGAGAAGCAGATTCTCCAACGGAGAGTAAGTTAGCACCCGGAAAATTGAGATAACACTTACTTTCTTGAGAGACAGTATGATAGGTGTAGGCCCTCTTATACCCCGTGATTGATGGTAGCTTGATATTGTAGAGTGGGCTTGTGTTTGGGTATGTTTCTGACTTGTTTCCCAGCTCCAGCTATGGGTCTAGTACCACTGAGTGGATCAGTTAGCCAAATCAAGAGCAATTGATTCTTCACCATGGCTGTGTACCACTATTGCACTTGTGTGAGCATCACATCCGGTTATTTGTTGCTAATTAGGTTAAACAATGTGTTGCTTGGACAGATCTTGGTCATTTCCCCCAGTCGCCTATGTAGCGCCTTCTGGCACTAGACATGCTGACTGTCTGGGGACTGACTCTCTCCTGGCTTCCAGCCAATCCATTCCATTTTACGCATCAGCTGTGTATGGAGTCTTCAGCAATAGGGTCTTATCACTGGCCTTTGGTGGGTCATCAAGTACTCTGACAGAAGTCTGTCATTGTCTTGGGAAACCTTGTAGGTTTCTCTGGTCAAAAGCTCATTGTGGATGGTAGGCCCAAGCTGGAAGTGGGGGTTACAGGTCAGTGTCCACTAAAAAATTGAGGAAAAAGATAACTAATATACAAGAGTTAGAGAGGAGAGAGATAGAGGGGAGAGGGGGAGAGGGAGGGAGGGAAGATGTAGGAGATTTAGGTCAGTCTTGATCCTACCCTCTCCTGTGTCTTGTGGTTCAGGTGTTTCCTGTAAGGGTCTAGTGAAGGTTCAGCCATTTGGTCTGTCTTTAAGGAAGTAGAATTTTATGGTACCATTGCCATTTGTGTCCGGATTACTGTTTTCCACCCTTTGATTCCCTTCCCGCCCTCCCATCCACATTATTGTCTAGTCCATGAGCTGCTTGGTGGGTATGTAAGGCACCTTAGGCAGATTCAGGTTAGGTGTTGCAGATGAGTGAGATTATGTGTCGATTTTTTCTCTGTGATTGGGTAAGTTCGCTGAGAATGATCTGTTCCAGGTTCAACCATTTCTCCTCAAATTTCTTTATGTCGTTTTTTCTTACTGCTGTATAGAATCCCATTGTGTAGATATACCACATCTTTGTTATCCATTCTTCTAATGATGGACATCTGGGTTGATTCCACCTTTTAGCTATTACGAATTGAGCTGCTACAAACATGGTTGAGCAAATCTCTCTGGCTTTTGGTTTGAAGGTTTTAGGGTACATGCCCAGTAATGGTATAACTGGGTCTGTTGGTATTTCTATAGTCAGCTTTTTCAGGAGTCTCCATATTGCTTTCCAAAGTGGTTGTACCATCCTGCATTCCCACCAACAGTGAATGAGTGTCCCTGCTTCTTCACATCCTCGCCAGCATTTATTTTCATTTGACCTTTTGATGTTAGCTATCCTTATGGGGGTAAGGTGGAATCTCATAGTTGTTTTAATTTGCATTTCTCTGATGATTAGGGATGATGAACATTTTCTTAGGTGTGTGTTTGCCATTTGTATCTCTTCCTCTGTGAATTGCCTGTTTAACTCTGTGCCCCATTTTGTGAGTGGGGTATTTGTCTTCTTATTGTTTAGACTTTTGAGTTCTTTGTAAATTCTAGAGATAAGGCCTCTATCAGTTGGATAACCTGCAAATATTTTCTCCCATTCTGTGGGTATTCTATTGGCTTTGCTTATTATATATATGCTTGTCTGTAAAGAAACTCTTCAGCTTCATATGATCCCAATGGTTGAGTGACTGTTTAAGAACTTGAGCCACTGGGGTTTTATTCAGGAAGTCTTTCTCCATTCCTATATCACGGAAGGTACTTCCTAAATTTTCTTCCAGTAGTTTTTGATTTTCTGGTCTTATGTTGAGGTCTTTGATCCATTTGGATTTGAGTGTTGTGCATTGTGAAATGTGTGGATCAAGTTTTAGTTTCCTGCATGTGGTTATCCAGTTTGTCCAGCACCATTTGTTGAAGATGCTATCTTTTTCCAGTCTATATGTTTGGGCCTTTGTCGAATATCAAGTAGCTATAGTTGCTTGGCCCAAAATCCGGGTCCTCAAGTCTATTCCATTGGTCTATACTCCTGTTTTTATGCCAGTACCATGCTGTGTTTATTACTATGGCTTTGTAGTATAACTTTATATCGGGTATGGTGATGCCACCAGAGGTATTTCTTTTGCTGAGGATATGTTTGGATATGCGAGGCCTTCTGCGTTTCCATATGAAATTTGAGATCATTTTTTCTATGTCTGTGAAGAACACTGTAGGTATTTTAATTGGAATTGCGTTAAATCTATATATTGCCTTTGGTAGGATTGTCATCTTCACAATGTTAATTCTGCCTATCCAGGAGCATGGGAGGTCTTTCCATCGTTTCAATTCCTCTTCAATTTCTTTTTTGAGAGTTTTTATATTTTCCTTGTATAGATCTTTTACTTCCTTGGTTAACGTTATTCCAAGGTATTTTATTATTTTTTTGTTGCTATTGAAAATGGGACTATGTCCTTTATTTCTTTTTCTGTGTCTTTGTCATTTGCATACAGAAATGCTTCCAATTTTTGTGCATTGATTTTGTATCCTGCTACTTTGCTATAGGAGTTAATCACCCTCAGGAGTTTTGGGATGGAGTCTCTCGGGTCTCTTACACATATAATCATGTCATCAGCGAATAGCGCTAACTTAACTTCTTCCTTTCCAAATTGTATCCCTTTTATTTCCTTCTCCTGCCTTATTGCTTGTGCTAGGACTTCCAGAACTATATTGAAAAGCAGAGGTGAGAGAGGACATCCCTGTCTTGTTCCTGATCTCAATGGGAATTCCTCCAGTCTCTCTCCATTAAGTATTATTTGGGCCTTTGGAGCTTTGTATATTGCCTTTATTATATTTAGATGTGAACTGGCCATGCCGATTCTCTCCAATGTTTTGATCATGAAGTGATGTTGTATCTTGTCGAAGGCCTTTTCTGCATCTATCGAAATGATCATGTGATTTTTATGTTTAAGCTTGTTTATGTGGTGTATTACATTGACAGATTTTCGTATGTTGAACCACCCTTGTGTTCCTGGGATAAATCCCACTTTGTCAAGGTGGATAATGCTTTTGATGTGTTGTTGGATTCGGTTTGCGAGAATTTTGTTGAGGATCTTTGCGTCTATGTTCATTAGGGAAATATGCTGATAGTTTTCTTTTCTTGTGGCATCTCTGCCTGGTTTTGGGATTAGGGTGATACTAGCTTCATAGAAGGAGTTGGGTAGTTTTCCCTGTTCTTCAATTGTGTGGCACAGTTTTAGGAAGATTGGTTTGAGTTCTTCCATGAAGGTTTGATAAAATTTGGCTGGGAATCCATCTGGTCCTGGACTCTTCTTTTTTGGGAGGTTTTTTATTACTTTTTCAATCTCCGTGAGTGTGATGGGTTCATTGAGGTGATTAATCTGCTCTGAGTTTAGCTTTGTTAGATGATAGGCATCCAGGAATTTATCCATCTCCTCCACATTTTCCAGTTTTGTGGAGTAGAGGTTTTTGAAATAAGTCCTGATGATTCTACCGATTTCACTCATGTCTGTTGTGATCTCTCCTTTTTCATTTTGAATTTTGTTAATTTGGAGCCTCTCTTTTTTTTGCTTGATCAAATTGGCCAGAGGTTTGTCAATCTTGTTTATTTTTTCAAAGAACCAGCTCTTTGTTTTGTCAATTGCCTTAATTGTTTCCTTGGATTCCAATTCATTAATTTCTGCTCTGATTTTAATTATTTCTTTCCTTCTGGAGCTCTTTGGGTTGGATTTTTCTTGTTTTTCCAATGCCTTTAGGTGGATGGTTAGGCTATTGATTTGGGATCTTTCTGTCTTTTTTATGAAGGCATTGAGTGCTATGAATTTTCCCCTGAGGACTGCCTTCATTGTGTCCCACAAGTTTTGGTATGATGTGTTCTCTTTGTCAATCAATTCCAGGAATTTTGCAATTTCATTTTTTATTTCATCCACTATACATTTATTGTTTAAGAGTGTGCTATTCAGTTTCCAGTTGCCGTTGGGGCTCTTGTTGGTTTTTGTGTTGTTGATTTCTAGGAATATAGCATTGTGATCTGATATCATGCAGGGAATTATGTCAATTTTCCTAAATATGTGGAGGCTATCTTTGTGACTCAGTATATGGTCTATTTTAGAGAATGTTCCATGGGCTGCTGAGAAGAATGTGTAGTCTGTGGATTTGGGATGGAACGTTCTGTAGATATCTGTTAGGTCTAAGTGCTCTATGGTTTTGTTGAGCTCTCTTACTTCCCTGTTGAGCTTCTGTTTGGATGATCTGTCTATTACTGATAATGGTGTGTTAAAGTCCCCAGCTATGATGGTGTTGGTGGTTATTTCTGTTTTATTGTCAAGTAGGTTTTGTTTTATGAACTGCGGTGCCCCTGTGTTTGCTGCCTACAGATTTATGATTGTAATATCCTCTTGATGGATTGTTCCCTTTACAAGTAGGAAGTAGCCTTCTTTGTCTTTTTTGATAGTTTTTGGTTTGAAGTCAACTTCATCTGATATTAATATAGCTACACCTGCTTGTTCCTTATTCCCATTTGCTTGGAATATTGTTTTCCACCCTTTCACCCTGAGGAGGTTTCTGTCTTTAGTGGTAAGGTGGGTTTCCTGAAGGCAGCAGATTGAGGGGTCTAATTTTTTGATCCACCCTGTTAACCTGTGTCTCTTGATGGGTGAATTAAGGCCATTAATATTTAGGGTGATGACTGTGAGATTTGATTTGATCCCTGTCATGTTGTGATGGTAGAGGTGTGTTGGCATTTTCATGGAATTTAATTTTTTTTTTTTCTATTTACTCTGTGTTTGGGTGCTGTGATCTGCTTCTTGTAGGCATTTGTGTTTAGTTATTTGTTTCTTCTCTGTGGAGAATTTCCTGGAGTACTTTCTGTAGGTTTGGTTTTTGTGTTCATATAATTGTAAAGCTGAGTTTTGTCATGGAAAGTTTTCCTTTCACCATATATTATAAGGGAGATTTTTGCCGGGTAGAATAGTTTGGGTTGGAAGCCATAGTTTCTTAGAGTTTGGAGAGTTTAATTCCAGGCCCTTCTAGCTTTCAGGTTTCCATTGAGAAGTCTGAAGTAATTCTGATGGGGTTTCCTTTGAAAGTGGTGTGCTGTTTTTCCCTAGCTGCTTTTAGGATTTTTTCCTTGGTGTCAATGTTTAGAGTCTTAATGATACTATGCCTTGGGGAGTTTCTCCTTTGGTCTAGTCGGTTAGGAGTTCTGTTTGCTTCTTGAATCTTGATAGGCCTTTCTTTGAAGAGACGGGGGAAGTTTTCTTCAATTATTGTGTTAAATAAGTTCTCCATGCCTTTGGTCTGAAATTCTTCTCCTTCTGGTATTCCAATCATTCTGATATTAGGACGTTTAAGTGTATCCCACAATTCTCTCATGTTCTGTTCACAGGAAGTTTTGAACTTACTGAAATTTTTGGACTCTCGAACTGTTTCTTCCATCCTGTCTTCCAGATCAGAATTTCTATCTTCCACTTCGCTGACTCTATTCTTGAGAGCCTCTAGTGAGTTTTGGACTTGTTCAATTAAGTTTGCATTTTCTACTACCTTCCTATGTATCACTTCCATCACTTTGTCCAGCTCCCTTTTTGTCTCATTTTCTGAATATCTTGCTGATTCTTGGAAATCATCCTTGCATTTCTTTATGTTTTCATTTGTGGCCAGCTGATTTTTTAGGTCCTCTTTTTTTTCACTCTCCCTCAACTGTCTTAGCTCTCTTTGAATTCCTTCCAGTGTCTTATCATATTGCTCTAGCTTAGTGATGGTAGCATCCGTACGATTATCTATCCTTTGTAGCTTTCCTGTCAGTTCTAGCAGTAGTTTGGTCAGGGTTGCCTTGTTCATTGCTTCCACTTGATGTTCTCATCCTAAACACTCTTCTATGTTTTGGTTAGTTGTGATCCTTGTTGGACTGGGAGATCTGTCTGGATTTTCTTCCCTTTTATTTTTCTTGTTATTTCTTTTGCGCTGTGGTCTACCCATGTCAGTGTATGGGCAGGTAGGTGGGTGGAGCAGCCTGGAATCTAGCTTAATGCGAATCCAAGGCTGCCTGGGGCAGTTGTAAGCAGCCTGGGTTTTTGCTCAGTCTTGCTAAAGCCGCCTACCTATAGCCTGACAGGGGCACCAAAGTTGCCTGAATTCTCACCCAGTAATGCACCTAAGCTGCCTACCTTTGAGCTTGAAAGGGGACTGAGGTAGCAAGCCCTGAAGGTGCCTAGATTCTGGCTGGGTACACTGGGGTCTGTAAACAGTCTGTGCTCTTCCACCTTAGGGGAATGGGGGATGTGTGGCGATGTACAGGTAGGGGATGGCAGCTGGCTGGCACTAGTGACTCAGTGTGGACTTATGTGGCTCTTGCTGTGGGGTGGACCCGCTGCACGTGCAACTGTAGTGCAGAGGCAGATGATGTGGGTACAGAATCAGGACACAGCAGAAGCTGACCGGCGGCAAGTGATGTGAGCACAGCAGCAGGGGATCTGGCAGCCACCTATTCACGGCAGGGGTGGCCCCCACAGGCCTGTGAACCGAGCACCACGTGGCTGGTCTACTCGCAGGATCAGAGAACAAGGGCGAGGTAGGAGGTCTGAGCTTCAGTGCAGCAGGCTGGCAGGCGTGACTGGTGGGTGCCTGATCAGAACACAGCCATGCGGGATGCGCAGAGGGTGCGTGGGCGGGTGGGCGGAAGGGGGTGCAGGGTGCGATGGTGTGTATGGAGTGAGTGGGGCACACCGCGGGGGGGGGGGTCGTGGTGCGCCAGGGCACCGGGCAATCAGGGTGGGGTGTGCGGGAGGTGGCAGGGCTCAGGGGGTGCGGGGTGGGGTGCCCTGGAGGGGCGGGGTGCGTGGGGCGCTCTGATCAGTTAGGAGGTGAGGGGCTCACTGTTGGTGCGGGGGGGGGTGCGCATGCAGGGGGGGGTGTGCAGGGTGAGCGGGGGTGCGGGGCACCCGGGGGGCGCGGGGGGAGCGGAGCACGGGGGTCATGGGGTGTGCAGGGGGGCGCACAGGAGCGTGCCGGAGGTGCAGGGGGCTAGGGGCACAAGACACGTGGGGGGTGCGCAGGGTGCACGGGGGGGGTGTGCAGGGTGCACGTGGGGGGAGGGGGCGCAGGGCACTCTGGGGTGCGGGATGCAAAGGGTCGCCGCAGGGTGCTCTGGACGCGGGGGGGGGCTTGCGGGGGGGTTGAGGGGGTTGCGCATGTGGCACGGGGCGTGGGGGGGGCGGGGTACGCTGAGGCACGCCGGGGCGCAGGACGCGTGGGGCTGGGGTACAGGGGGTGCGGGGCACGCCCGGGCACGCAGGGGCGCGCTCGGGATGCGTGGGGGCGCCTGGACTGCGTGCGGCGGGTAGGACGAGGGGCGTGCGGGGTGGGGGGGAGGGAGGCGCCGGGGCGGGTTGCGGGAGGGGCAGGGAGCGCTTCAGGGCGCATGGGGCTCAGGTCGCGGATGCTCTGTGGCGCATGGGGGTGGGGGCGCAGGGCGCGTATGGTGGGCAGCTAGGAGCGCGGGGCGCTCGGGTGGGCGCAGGGGACGCAGGACGCTGCGGGAAGCCGCGGGGTGCTCTGGACTCCTGGGGGGGGCGGGTTGAGCGGGGGAGGGGGCAAGGGGGTCGCGAGTGTTGCAGGGGTTGTGGAGCACCCTGAGGTAAAATGGAGCGCAGGATGCTGCGGGATGCTGCAGGATGCCGTGGGGCTCTCTGTACTCGCGGCGGGGGGGGGGGGGCTCGAGGAGCGCGGGGGTGGGGCGCGGGTGTCTCGGGGCACGCGGGGGGCGTGGGGCACACCTGGGCACCCGGGCGCGGTACGCTGCGGGGCGCTTGGAGCGCGCCTGCCGCGTGTGGGTAGGGAACGTTGGGTGCGCGGGGGGAGGCAGGGGCAGGCGTGCGGCGGGGGGCTCGAGGTGCGTGGGGGTGGGGCGCGTGGGTCTTGGGGCGCAGGGGTGCGGGGCACGCCTGGGCGCCCGGGGCGTGGGGCGCTTGGGGCGCGCCTGCCGAGTGTGGATAGGGAGCGTGGGGCGCGCTGGGGGTGGGGCGTGCAGTGGTTGGGGCGGGCGGGGGGGTCTCGAGGTGCGCGGGGGTGGGGCGTGGTGGTCTGGGGCGCGCGGGGGGGGGGGTGTGGGGGCTCGTGAAGCTTCGGTTCGCTGTGGCTGGTTACGGATTGTGGGGTGTGCTGGGGGGAGGGGCGCACTGGGGGGACGGGGGGCGCGGGCATGGGGCGCAAGGGTTGTGGGGCGCGAGGGGCTGCCAGGTTGTGTGGGGCTTGGTGCACATGGGGCACCGGGCTGCTGGGGCGTTGGGCCGTGCCCGATGCTGCGATTCGCGGCGGGCGGGGTGGCGGGGCGTGGGTCGCGGGGATGTGTGCTTCCCTCTTTTACCGGGATCTGTGCCCTCCCTCTTCAAAAAGTTCCTAATTTCCCTTGAATACTTCCTTTTTTTTTCCCTTGTTGTTTGTAGTGCAGCTAGGCGGTCACCATCTTGACCGGAAGTCTCTTGATGTGTTCTTTAATTTGGTTTGCAAAGATTTATTAAGAATTTTTGAGTCTAAGTTCAGTAGGAACATCAGTCTTTAATTTTCTGTTCTTTTTGTGTCTCTGGTTTAGGTAGAAATGTAATGCTGGCTTCAAAGAAGGAGTTTTGGAGCATAACCTCTTTTCAGTTGTGTGAAATAATTTGAGAGGTTTTAGTTCTTCAGCGAAGGTTTGGTAGAATTTGGTATTGAATCTGTCTGGATCTAGACTTTTATTTGTTAGGATATTTTTAATTATGTTTTATGTTCATTAAATGTAGATTTGTTCAGTAAATTACCTATTATGGGTTTGGTTTTGGTAGGTGGTATTTGTCAAAGAATTCATACATTTCTTTAAGTTTTCCAGTTTTGGGGAATACAACTTTTTTGAAATATGTCCTAATGAACCTTTGAATTTTATTGGTATTAGTTGTGACGTCTTCATTTTTATTTCTCAATTCTTTTATTTTTGTCTTCTCACTTTTTTGATGAATTTGGTCAGTAGTTTATCAATCTTCTTTTTAAAGTGCTAGTTCTTTGTTTCATTTATGTGCTTAATGGATTTTTTTCCAACTAATTGATTTCTAGTTTGTTCTTGATAATTTCTTTTCATCTGGTAATTTTTTGATTAGATTGTTCCTGCATTCCTATTGCATTCATATGGATGGTTGTTTACATAGATACTTAGTGCTATGAATTTTCTTTTGAGGACTGCTTTCTTTGCTTCCCATAAATTTTAGTATGTTGTGTTTTTATCATCATTAAGCTCTATAAATTAAATTTATTGATTTCCTCTTTTTATGGTGTTATGAGGTACTGTAGCCCAGTTGACCTGGAATTCACTATGTATTCTCAGGTGGCCTCAACCTCAGAGTGATCTTCCTACCTATGCTTTACAAGTGCTGTGATTAAAGGTATGCACCCCCACACCTGGCTGCTTTTCTTTTTTATTTCTTCCATGACCCATTCATTGTTTAATAGTGAATTGTTCAGTCTCCAGGAGTGGTATGTTTTTCATAGTTACTTTTGTTGATTTCTAGATTTATTGTATTGTGGTAAGATTTCATGCAGGAGGTTTTGCCAGTTTTTTATGAATTTCGGGAGACATGTTTTATTCCCCTAGTATACGATCTATTTTAGAGAAGGTTCTATGAACTGCTGAGAAGAAAGTGTATTCTAAAGAATTGACATGAAATATTCCATAGATGTCAGTTAAGTCCATTTCCTCTAGGTGTAATTAAGTTCCCTTATTTATTTATTTTCTGTTTAGATGATCTATCTATTGACAATAGTGGATTATTAAAGTCTTTCAACATTATTGTATTGAGATTGATATCTGCTTTATTTTCTAAAATTTGGTGCCACTGTATTTGGTGCATATAAGGTTATGATTGTTAAATCTTCTTGGTGAATGGTTCCTTCAATGAATATGAAGTGGCCTTCTTAAATTTTTGGTTACTTTTTGTTTAAAAAACTCCATTTTGGATTCCAACAGCCCAGCTTCTGGGTAAGATGGCAGCATAGAGTCATGCCAAACCTGCCTGAGGAGAGATTTAACCAAAACCACAGCAAAATACACTCTTCTTCTGAAAAGTTAAGATATATAGGTTTTTATTAGCCACAGTGGAGAAACAGGAGAAACAAAGATCTACCAGCAAGGAGGAAAATGGCAAGAATCCTGCCAAGGTGCTTGTGACCCCATCCACATGTATCTGTGTGCCTGCCTAGCCAGGTGCCAAGCTGGAGGAGCAGAAACCAAACAAGGGGATTTTCCAACCCCATCAGCCTCCTTGAAAAGTCAAAAGAAATGTGAAGGGAAGATCAGTTAAGGAGCTACTAAAAGAGGTATAGGTAGGATCAACTGAGCAGTTCTAGCACAATGTCAGGCTTTCTACACTCTCCCATACCCCAACAATCAGAACTGTGAATATCCACAGAACTCATTCAGCCCTGGTGGCAGGGAATCCAAAACAGCTGATTAGAACACCAGGTTCAAAGCAAAACAAGGAGGGATCAAAGTGAGCACTTAACATTGGTGAGATTTGAAACCACCCCAAAAGGAAATGAGGCCAAATGACAAAAATAAATAAATAAATAGGTGCATAGACCTGCCCTTGAAGTGCTAATCTCTTTTTTCATGTCAGGGAACTTTATGGGTTACATATTCTTGGTTGGCTTTACCACTCTTAATTAAACTGTATTTGGGGGTTGACTATTGTTGCCCTTGACGCTTTCAGATTCATAGGGCCTTTGTCATTTTCTTCTGTCATTATTGGGAGGGGTAGGGACTGACTCAGACCCGGGCTTACCTGGGACCCATTTCAGAACAGAATTCTCTACCTCCCAGTTGATAGGATTAAGGGTGTAGAGCAACATAAGCACTTAGGGATTTTGGCTTTGTAAGGTTATCTCTTTGTTTCAGTCTCTACCCTTGCATATTCTGTGCTGCTTTTTATTGAATATGTATATTGCACAGTTGAATTTTAAAATTTTGCTAGTAAATTGCTCCACCCAGCCCATTAGCATAGTTGAATAGTAGGCAAACTCAACAACTTAACAAATAAAGGAAAATTGAAATAATCCGTTGTACTCTATCTGACCACAATGGGGTGAAACCACAAATCACCAATAATAAAAACTACACAGTATATACAAATTCAGAGACTAAATATTACACTATTGAATTATTAATGGGTCATTGAAGAAATCAAAAAGGAAACCAATAAATTTATAGAATCATATGATGAGAATGTAACATACCAAAACATTTATGACACAATGAAGGCAGTCCTAAGAGGGAAATTTATAGCTCTAAGTGCCTATATTTAAAAATTAGAGGGCTGGAGAGATGGCTTAGCGGTTAAGCGCTTGCCTGTGAAGCCTAAGGACCCCGGTTCGAGGCTCGGTTCCCCAGGTCCCACGTTAGCCAGATGCACAAGGGGGTGCACGCGTCTGGAGTTCGTTTGCAGAGGCTGGAAGCCCTGGCGTGCCCATTCTCTCTCTCTCTCTCCCTCTATCTGTCTTTCTCTCTGTGTCTGTCGTTCTCAAATAAATAATAAAAAGTTTAAAAAAAAATATTAAAAAAAAAAAAATTAGAGAGTTTACAAGTAAGCAGTTTAATGCTTCACCTTAAGGCCTTGGAAAAAGCAAAACCAGGCAAACCAAAATATCAGTAGATGATTGGCTGGGCATGGTGGCACACACCTTTAATCCCAGCACTTGGAAGGCAGAGGTAGGAGGATCGCCATGAGAGCAAGGCCACCTTGAGACTACATAGTGAATTCCAGGTCATCCTGGGCTACTTACGGTGAGACTCTACCTCAAAATCACAAAACAAAACAACAAAATATCAGTAGATGGGAAGAAATAATAAAGATTAGGGCAGAAATTAATGAAATACAAACCAAAAATAATTCAAAGAATCAATAAAACAAAGAGTTGGTTCTTTGAAATAATAATAATAAAAAACAAATAACAACTAACTGATAAACCCTTTGCAGATCTGACCAGAAGAGAGAAGAGACAAAAATTAATAAAGTTAGAGATGAAAAAGGCATCATAACAAGAGATAGCAAGATATTCAGAAAATCATAAGGATATACTTTATATATGCCACTAAATTTGAAAATCTGTAAGAAATGGATGATTTCCTTGATTTAAATGGCGTACAAAAATTAAACCAAGGTGAGATAAACCATTTAAATAGACTCATAACAAGTATTGAGAGCCATTAAGGTATCAAAAAACTCTGAACCAAAAAAAGCCCAGGCCTGGATGGATTTACTGGTGAATTTTACCAGACCTTTATGGAAAAACTAATACCACTGCTTTTCAAACTTTCCCATAAAATAGAAAAGGGAGCAATTCTACCAAACTCCTTCTATGAAGCCAGCATCACCCTGATACCAAGACCAGACAAAGACAGAACAAAATAAAGAGAAAACTCCAGACCAATCTCCCTCATGAACATAGATGCAAAATTCTCAACAAAATATTGGCAAACAGACTATAAGGATATATCAAAAAGATCATTCACCCCAACCAAGTAGACTTTATCCCAGAGATGCAGAGATGGTTCAATATATATAAATTGATAATTGTAATGCACTAACTACATCAATGGGCTGAAGAACAAAAATCACATGATCATCTCAATAGTTGCATAAAAGGCATTTGACAAAATCCAATATCCTGACTTCCGGTTAAGATGGTGGCTTAGGTACCACGCCAAAGCAGCCTGGGGGGAAAAAAGACCAAAAACAAACAAACAAAAAAAACTCAGCAAAATACACACTTTTACTACAAAGTAAGGTGTATAGGAAATTGAAGCAGCAGCAGAGAAGTAGGAGAGATCCAGAGCCCACACAGGCCGTGAAAGCGGCCTGGCAGCTCTGCCAGCCAGCCATGGCAGCGGGCTCAGCTCCAGCCTCAGGTAAAAGCCAGGTGCAGGAGCTTCCCCTCACACCGGCAGTCTCTGCAACTCAGGAAATGTGAAGGGAGAGCAGCGCTGAGCAATGGAGGAGCAGACCACGAGGTAGAAGAACGCGTGGAACAGCGAGAGAACCAGAGCAGCTGCGGCTCCCTCTCCTCCCCCACAGCCTGAGCCCAGCTCCAGTGAACAGAGCAGTGGTCCAGGACCCGGCCACACCAACTTGAGCCTACAGCAGAACACAAGCAGGAACAGAGTCTGGGAGCAATATCAGTGGCTCTGGCACCGGAAACAGTGGCCCCAGCAACAGCAGACCCAGGAGCGGCAACAACAGCCGACCCAGCCACAATAGCTTCAGCAGCAGCAGTGGCTCCAGAAGTGGCAGCTACAGCAGCAGCAGCATCAGAGGCAACAGCAGCAGTGGGCTCAGCAGCAGCAGCTTCAGCTGCTGACAGACCCACCAGAGGCAGCTTTAGCAGCAGCAGTTCCAGCAGCAGAGGTGCTGATCTGCAGGGCCACAGTTGCCAGGATTGGTTTGCCCTACAGGAAAAGCCAGTGCCCAGCTCCAGAAATCAAAACAGCAGCCCAACAACCCAGGCAGCAACTTGACTGAGAAAAAACTCATCCAAGGTAACTGGGGTTGCACCAGGGAAGGGTCTCACTTGGTCACAGCTGATTTGGATCTCTCAACAGACCAGAAATCTTAACCTCTATGTTGATAGAGGATCTGGTTGTTATAATAACTACTCTGGCATACATACTTGGGGCTGTTTTTGACTGAATGGGTACAGTGTTTAGTTAACTTTTAGAATCTATAGAATCTACCTGTATTTATTCCAC
This sequence comes from Jaculus jaculus, assembly GCF_020740685.1. Lineage (NCBI taxonomy): Eukaryota > Metazoa > Chordata > Mammalia > Rodentia > Dipodidae > Jaculus > Jaculus jaculus. Next base: position 52,137,806 of record NC_059110.1, read on the forward strand.
TCAGCCTACTTGAATACCCCCAAAGCAGGGAAACTCAACCCCTAGGAGCACCTTTGTAGATACTCTCAGAGTCTTAAGAGGCACATCTAACACCTAAGCTCATACCCTAAAAATATATAACATCAAATCAATTGATACAGCTAAGAATACCCAGCTAGCTAGAAAATCCAAGCATTAACTTAATCCAAGATGCAAAAATATATACATTATAACACAAGAAACACTAAAAAGCAAGACGATTTAAATCCACCTAAAAGTATTAATGCATCAGAAATGACCTCCAGTGAGAACTTGTTAGAGGAAATGCCTGAGAAAGATTTCAAAAGAATGATGGTAAATATGTTCAAAGAAGTCAGAGAACAAATCAAAGGAGTCAAAGAGGAACTTAAAGAGGAAATCAAAGGAATCAAAGAAGATGCAGGACACCAATTTCATGAAATAAAGAAGGCAATACAAGACATAAATAAGGAAATATAAATAATAAAGAAAAACCAGGCAGAATTACTAGCAATGAAGAACACAATTAATGAAATAAAAAACTCTGTAGAAAATCTCACCAGTAGAATGGATGAAGGAGAGGACAGAATATCTAAGCTAGAAGACCAGGTGGCAGATAAAATACAGGCCAACAAAAAGGAAGACAAACTTATAGAAAAGTATGAGTGGGAATTTCAAGATATTCGGGACACTATGAAAAGATCAAATATTTGAATTCAGGGCATAGTAGGAGAAGAATTTCACTCAAAAGGCATAGTAGGTGTCTTCAACAAAATCATAGAAGAAAATTTCCCCCAAATTGGGAAAGAGGTGCCAATACAGATACAGGAAGCCTTTAGAACCCCAGCCAGACAAAATCTGGAAAGAACCTCTTATCGCCATATTATAATCAAACTTCCAAACACACACACCAAAGAAAAAATATTGAAAGCATTTAGAGAGAAAAATCAAGTTACCTACAAAAGTAAGCCCATCAGGATGACAGCAGATTATTCAACACAAACTTTTAAAGCCAGAAGGGCTTGGAGTGATATATTCCAAGTTCTGAAAGATAACAACTGCCAACCAAGGTTAATTTATCCTGCAAAGTTATCCATTGAAATAGATGAAGAAATAAGGACATTCCATGACAAAAGCAGGTTAAAGGAGTATTTGAAGACAAAACCAGCTCTACAGAAAATACTTGAAAGAATCTTCCATGCTGAAGAAAAGGAAAAGCACACATACAAGGAACCTAGAAAAAGAAGCAATACTCAAATACTAGTTAAGAGAGCACAGGTAGAACCGGAACCCCAAAAAAAGAAAGGCAAACATAAAAACATACCTTTTAATAATATCTCTTAATATCAATGACCTCAATGCCCCAACAAAAAGACGTAGGTTTGCAGACTGGGTTAAAAAGCAGGATCCTACAATTTGTTGTCTCCAAGAAACTCACCTTTCTACAAAGGATAGATATTATCTTAGGGTGAAACGTTGGAAGATGGTGTTTCAAGCAAATGGGCCTAGAAAACAAGCAGGGGTTGCTATCCTAATATTGGACAAGGTAGACTTTAGTCCAACGTTAGTCAAGAAAGATAAGGAAGGTCGCTTTATATTGATTAAGGGTACACTCCATCAGGAGGACATTGCAATCCTAAACATATATGCACCTAACATGGGGACTCCCAAATTCATCAAACAAACACTATTAGAACTAAGGTCACAGATAACACCAAACACAGTGGCAGTGGATGACTTTAACACCCTACTCTCATCAACTGACAGGTCATCCCGGGAAAAAATAAACAGAGAGGCATCTGGACTAAATGAGGTCATAGAAGGAATGGACCTAACAGATATATACAGGACATTTCATCCAAAGGCTGCAGAATATACATTCTTTTCAGCAGCACATGGAACATTCTCTAAAATAGACCATATATTAGGACACAAAGCAAATCTTAACAAATTCAGAAAATTGAAATAGTTCCTTGCATTCTATCTGACCACAATGGAATTAAACTACAAATCAGTAGCAAGAAAGGCTATAGAGCATACACAAAATCATGGAAACTAAACAATACACTACTAAATGATGAATGCGTCAATGAAGAAATGAAGAAGGAAATCAAAAAATTCAAAGAGTCAAACGATAATGAGAACACAACATATCAAAATCTCTGGGACACAATGAAGGCAGTTCTAAGAGGTAAATTTATAGCCTTAAGTGCCTATATTAAGAAATTAGAAAGGTCACAAGTAAACGACCTAATGCTTCAGCTTAAAGCCTTGGAAAAGGAAGAAAAGGCAAACCAAAAATCAGTAGGCAGGAAGAAATAATAAAGATTAGGGCAGAAATTAATGAAATAGAAACAAAAAAGAAACAGTCAAAAGAATTAATGAAAGAAAGAGTTCATTCTTTGAAAGGATAAACAAGATTGATAACCCCTTAGCAAATCTGACCAAAAGAAAGAGAGAAGAGACACAAATTAATAAAATCAGAGGTGAACAAGGTAACATCACAACAGATTCCAGAGAAATTCAAAAAATCATAGGGACATACTTTAAAAGCATATACTCCACAAAGTATGAAAATCTGAAAGAAATGGATGACTTCCTTGATTTATATGACCTACCCAAATTAAATCAGAATGAGATTAATCACTTAAATAGACCTATAACAAACATGGAGATCCAAACAGTTATCAATAATCTCCCAACTAAAAAAAGCCCAGGCCCACATGGATTCACAGCTGAATTTTACCAGACCTTTAAGGAAGAGCTAACACCATTGCTTCTTAAGCTTTTCCAGGAAATAGAAAAAAAAAAAAAAAAAAAAAAAGGAATTCTACCAAACTCCTTCTATGAGGCCAGCATCACCCTGATACCAAAACCAGGCAAAGATCGAACAAAAAAAGGAAATTACAGACCAATCTCCCTCATGAACATAGATGCAAAAATTCTCAACAAAATATTGGCAAACAGAATACAAGAGTATATCAAAAAGATCATTCACCCTTACCAAGTAGGCTTTATCCCAGAGATGCAGGGATGGTTCAATATATACAAATCTATAAATGTAATACATCATATAAATGGATTGAAGGACAAAAATCTCATGATCATCTCATTAGATGCAGAGAAAGCGTTTGACAAAAATCCAATATCCCTTCATGATAAAAGTCCTACAGAGACTGGGAACAGAAGGAGCATATCTCAATATAGTAAAGGCTATTTATGACAAGCCTACAGCCAACATATTACTAAATGGGGAAAAACTGGAAGCTTTTCTACTAAAATCAGGAACAAGACAAGGGTGTCCACTGTCCCCACTTTTATTTAATATAGTAATGGAAGTCTTAGCCATAGCAATAAGGCAAGAGACACACATAAAAGGGATACAAATTGGAAAGGCAGAGATCAAGTTATCATTATTTGCAGATGACATGATTCTATATATAAAGGACCCTAAAAACTCAACTAGCAAACTGTTAGATCTGATAAAAACCCACAGCCATGTAGCAGGATACAAAATAAATACACAGAAATCAGTAGCCTTTATATATGCTAACAACAAACACACAGAGGATGAAATCAGAGAATCACTCCCATTCACAATTGCATCAAAAAAAATAAAGTACCTTGGAATAAACCTAACCAAGGAAGTAAAGAATCTCTACAATGAGAACTTTAAAATACTAAAGCGAGAAATTGCAGAAGACACTAGAAAATGGAAAAACATCCCCTGTTCCTGGATTGGAAGAATCAATATTGTGAAAATGGCAATCTTACCAAAAGCAATCTGCACATTTAATACAATTCCTACCAAAATTCCAAAAGCATTCTTCATGGAAATAGAAAAAAACAATCCAAAAATTCATTTGGAATCACAAAAACCCTCGATTATCTAAAATAATACTGAGCAACAAAAATAATTCTGGTGGTATCACCATACCAGATTTTAACCTATACTACAGAGCCATAGTAACAAAACCAGCATGGTACTAGCACAAAAACAGACATGTAGATCAGTGGAACAGAATAGAGGACCCAGATGTAAGCCCAAGTAGCTATAGCCACCTGATATTCGATAAAAATGCCAAAAATACTCATTGGAGAAAAGACAGCCTCTTCAGCAAATGGTGTTGCGAAAACTGGATATATATCTGCAGAAGGATGAAAATAGGTTCTTCTCTCTCGCCATGCACAAGAATTAAGTCCAAATGGATTAAAGACCTTAACATCAGACCTGAAACACTGAAACTGCTAGAGGAAAAAGTAGGGGAAACCCTTCAACATATTGGTCATGGCAAAGACTTTCTCAATACAACCCCAATTGCTCAGGCAATAAAACCATAGATTAATCTCTGGGACCTCATGAAATTACAAAGATTTTGCTCTGCAAAGGACACAGTGAAAAAAGCAAAGAGGCAACCTACAGAATGGGAAAAAATCTTCACCAGCTATATATCTGATAGCGGATTAATATCTAGGATATACAAAGAACTCAAAAAGTTAAATAATAAGGAATCAAACAAGCCAATCAAAAAATGGGCTATGGAGCTAAATAGAGCCTTCTTAAAGGAAGAAATATGAATGGCATATAAGCATCTAAAAAAATGTTCCACGTCAGTAGTCATCATGGAAATGCAGATTAAAACTACACTGAGATACCATCTCACTCCTGTCAGATTGGCCACCATCATGAAAACAAATGATCATAAATGTTGGTGGGGATGTAGAAAAAGAGGAACCCTTCTACACTGCTGGTGGGAATGCAATCTGGTCCAGCCATTGTGGAAATCAGTGTGCAGTTTCCTAAAACAGCTAAAGATTGATCTACCATATGACCCTGCTATAGCACTCCTAGGCATATATCCAAAGGACTCATCTCATTTCCTTAGAAATACGTGCTCATTCATGTTTATTACTGCTCAATTTATAATAGCTGGGAAATGGAACCAGCCTAAATGTCCCTCAACTGATGAGTGGATAATGAAGATGTGGTACATTTATACAATGGAGTTCTACTCAGTGGTAAAGTAAAATGAAGTTATGAAATTTGCAGAAAAATGTATGGACCTGGAAAGGATTATACTAAGTGAGGTAACCCAGGCCCAGAAAGCCAAGCACCACATGTTCTCTCTCATATGTGGATCCTAGCTACAGATGACTGGGCTTCTGCGTGAGAATCAAAATACTTAGTAGCAGAGGCCAGTAAGTTAAAAGGTAGACATAAAGGGAAGAGACAGGAAGGGAGGCGGGTACTTAATAGGTTGATATTGTATATATGTATTTACAATGATTGTGATGGGGAGGTAATATGATGGAGAATGGAATTTCAAAGGGGAAAGTGTGGGGGGTCGGGAGGGAGGGAATTACCATGGGATTTTTTTTTTGTAATCATGGAAAATGCAAATAAAAATTTAAAAAATTTAAAAAAAGTAAAAATAAAAAAAAATCCAATATCCCTTCATGATAAAAGTCTTACAGAAATTATGAATATAAGGAACATATCTCAACATAGTAAAGGCAACATAATCCTAAAAGGAGAAAAACTTGGAGCTTTTCCACTAAAATCAGTAACAAGACAAGGTTGTCCATTGCCCTTAATCTTATTTAAATATAGCACTATAAGTCTTAGCTATGGCAATAAGCCAAGAGACACTCAAAGCAGATACAAGTTGGAAAGAATGAGATCAAATTATCATTATTTGCACATGATATGATTCTGTACACAAGGGATCCTACCAGCAAACTGTTAGAGCTGATAAAAATTTTAACAATATAGCAGGAATCAAAATAAATACACAGAAATCGGTAGCTTTTCTTTATTCTAACAACAAACATGTAGAGTATGAAATCTGGGAATCACTCCCATTCACAATTGCCTCAAAAAATACTTTTGAATAAATCTAACCAAGTATGTGAAGGCTCTCTATATTGAAAACTTTAAAATACTCAAGTGAGAAATTGTAAACGACACTAGGAAATGGAAAGACATCCCATGTTCTTGGATTGGAGGAATCAATATTGTAAAAATACCAATCTTTTCAAAAGCAATCTACACATTTAATGTAATCTCCATTAAAAAACCAATGGCATTTATCAAAGAAATAGAAAAAGCAATCATAAAATTCATTTGGAAGCACAAAAATCCTCAACTAGCCAAAATGATTTTGAGCAACAAAAATCAGGCTAGTGGCATCACTGTACCTGATTTAAAGCTGTATAACAAAGGCATCGTAACAAAAACTGCATGGACTGGCACAAAGACAGACACATAGATCAATGGAACAGAATAGAGAACACTGACGTTAATCTGGCACTTACAGCCATCTGATGTTTTGACAGAAATACCAAAAAAAAAAAAAAAAAAAAAAAAAAAAAAAGAAAATTGGAAAAAGTGGTGCTGGGAAAACTGGATCTCTATATGTAGAAGGATGAAAATTGATCTTTGTCTCTTTTCATGCACAAAAATCAAGTCCAAATGGATCAGGGACCTTAATATCAGACCCAAAACTCTGAAATTGCTTGAGGAAAAATACGGGAATCCCTTCAACATATTTCCATGGGCAATAACTTTCTGAATATAACCTCAGTTACTCAGGAAGTAAAACCACTAATCAACCACTGGGATCTAATGAAATTGTAAAGCATTTGCACAGCAAAGGACACTGTGAATAGAGAAAAGAGACAAGCTACAGAATGGGAAAATCTTTGCCACTTATGCATCTGAGAGAGGATTATTATCCAGAATATACAAAGAACTAAGAAAAACCTAAACAATAAGAAATCAAACAAAGCAATTATATAAAGGGAACAGAAAGGGAAGGAGGGGGGACCTAATAGGATGGTGTTGTATATATGTAAGTAGAAGAACAGATTAATGGGCATGAAAAGGCCTAAGTGAGGTCAGGGGAAGAGATTGAGTAAGGAAAGGTGGAAGAAGGGCTAATCAAAATCTAAGAGAACATAAATAAGTCAAATGGAAACCTACTTTTTTTGAATGATGGAACACACAGGAGCCATAGATTGTTACTAGAAAAATTTCAGTACCAGGGATGATATATCTTCCAGTGAGTTGTTGGCCAGGGAGGTCCCTGATGTCCCCCAAACATTACAGGCCAATGCCAAGGCCCTTGGTTTCTCACCAGGAATAGATGGTAAGACCCTATTGCTGAAGACTCAACATACTTGGGCTGCAAGGTCACTGAGAAACCCTGCTGGAGCTGAGCTGAAAACCTCCTCTATGTAGACCAGCTGAAAGAAAGGTAGAAAAAGCTATGCTGCATGCAGTTCAATGGGAGAGAGAGAAAACACCAGTGAAGATACACAACAGTGGACACTGCAAACCTCATATTTGGCCAGCTAGGCCAAATGAGCCAACAGGTGAAATAGTGCCAAGTCCATTTTTGGGGAAACTAACTGCCCTATCATTTGACTAGAGGCCCACTCTATGGGAGGGAATATATCCCTGATACTGAAAACCTACAACAGGGGTAGTCATGAGCCCTGGGTGTATAATGTTTGCTGCTATCTTGCTAAGTTTATATACTATGCTTACTAAACTGCCCAGAAAGCACTTCTGTTAATGTTCATACCTATATATTAATGCTACTCTCACTTTTGGCTACAGAACCTTCTCTTTTCAGATGGCAGTGACCTTGGGATGACTCAGAAGGCAGCATGGTGATGAGACTTGACAGAGAAGTGCTCGGCACTGAAATATCTCAATCACACCTTCCATGGCTCAGGTACCATTGAGGAAGAGGTGTAAATAAAGATTGTAAGAGCCAAAGGAAAGGTAGGACTCTTTACAACGTGCTCCTCCAGACACAAAATGGCTTGGATATCCATGACCTCACAGTGCCTGACACTACCTACACAAGACCATCATAATAGGAAGAAAAGATCATAACATCAAAATAAAAGAAAGCCCCATTGAGAGGGGGAAGGGATATGATGGAGAGTGTAGTTTAAAAGGGGAAAGTGAGGGGAGGGTGGGAATTACCATGGGATATTGTTTACAACTATAGAAATTGTCAATAAAAAAACATTTAAAAAAAGATATTCTGGGCCAGGTGTGGCAGTGCATGCTTTAATTTCAGCACTTGCAGGGGCAAGAGGAGTGCTGTGAGCTCAAGGCTAGCCTGAGATTACATAGTGAATTCCAGATCAGTCTGGGATAGAACGAGGCCTACCTCAAAAAAAATTAAAAATAAAAAATTCTGGGACCCCTTGTGCCTTGTGTTCTCTGGTATAACAAGTTCCAGCCCTTCCCCTCCCATTTCCAACCCTTGATCTTGGAATCCCTAGTTTGTAACTTTTCATTTCTTTTTTAACTTTTTTTCCCCCAGAGTTGCTGATGGGATGATCAAAAGTATATTATATGGCAAACACTTCAAGCTCTCAATTTCTGTCACAAACATAATGTAAGTAATATTTTCTAATGCTTTTGTTAATTTATCTGTCTGTAATGACTCTTATAAATAGCTCCATAGCTAAAATGGAGGAAGCAGAGCAAAAGGAAACAAAATTCAGATATGAGGAAAGCCAATTCATTATTCGTGGTTCTTTCCCAATTGCATGAGAATCAGAATTCTAATATCTTATAAATTAAAAGTCTGTGTGAACTTAATGTTTCTCATTGCCACAGTAAAAGAAAACAAGACTATGGAAACAAATAGAGAATTCTCAAAAGAAGAAACATAGGTGGCATATAAACACCTTAAGAAGTGGTCTACATCCTTAGCTATCAAGGAAATGTAAAGTAAAACTACTTTGAGATTCCATCTCACTTCTGTCAGAATGGCTATCATCAAGAAAACAAATGAACAAATTGTTGGCAAGGATGCAGAAAAAGGGGAACCCTTCTACACTGTTGGTGAAAATGTAGTCTGGTTTAGCCATTGTGGAAATCAGTGTGGAAGTTCTTGTGACAGCTAAAAATATATTTACCATACAACCCAGTTATTAGCGTTCCTTGGCATATATCATCATGACTCCTCTCACTACCTTAGATATACTTGCACAATCATGTTTATTTCTGCTCTATTCACAATAGCTATGGAACCAGCCTGGATATCCTTCAGCAGATGAACTGATAAGATGAGGTATATTTCCACAATGGAGTTCTATGAAGCAGTAAAGAAAAATGAAATTTTCAGGGAAATAGATTGATCTGGAAAGGATTATACTAAGTGAGATAGCCCAGAAAACCAAACATCACATATTTTTTCTCATATGTGGATCCTAGTTATAAATGTTCAGACTTGGGTGTGAGTTGGAGTAAAAATCAGTAGGAGAGGCCAGTAAGTTAGAAAAGGGTAATAAGGGAGGGAAGAGAGTGGTGGACTTAAGGGGATGGTACTGTATATATGTAAGTATGTGGACAAATTACTGTGGGTGGTATGGCCTAAGTGAGGTCAGAGGAAAAGATTGAGTAAAAGGAATGTGGTGGAAGGGGTAATTATGTGGGGAGAGGGGCAATCAAAATCCAGGATATTGTGAATAAGCCACATGATAACCTGCTTTTTTGGGATAATGCGACACCTAGAAGCCATAGACTCTTACTGAAAAATTTCTGTGCCAGGGATGGTATATCTTCCAGTGAATTATTGGCCAGAGAGGTTCATGATACCCCCAAAATATTACAGGCTATTGAGAAGGCTTTTGATTTCCCATCAGGAATAGATAATAAGATCCTATTGCTGACGACTCCACATACCTGGGCTATAAGGTCACTGAGAAATCAAACTGGAACTGAGCTGAAAACCTTCTTCTGGTAGACCAGCTGACAGAAAGCTGGAAAAAGTTACACTGCATGCCGCCTAATGGGAGACAGAAGCCATCAGCCGTGAATGCAGTTGACACTGTAAGCCTCAAGTTTCGTCAGCCAGGCCAAATGAGCCAACAGGTGCAATAGTAGCATGTCTTTTATGGGGAAAATCAGCTGCTCTCTAATTTGACTGGAGACCTGCTCTGTTGAAGGGAATACATTCCTGGTACTGAAAACTTAAAAGCCTATGGTAGGGGTGTCATGAGCATTAGGAGTGTAATGCCTTCTCTTGTCTGGCTAAATGCATATATTTTGCTCACCAAATTTCCCTGCAAGCACTTTATTTAATATTAATACCAATATATTAATGCTACTCTCACTTTTGGTTAGAGAAGCTTCTCTTTTCAGATGATGGTTACCACTGGGATGACCCAAAATGCACCATAGTGCTGAGATGTGATGAAGGAATGTTCAGCACTAAAACATCTCTACCACACTTTCCAAGGCTCAGTGTCCATTGTGGAAGAGGTGGCACAAAGAATGTAAGAGCTGAAGGAATGGTAGGACTGCTTACAATGTAATTGATCACATAAAAAATGGTCTTGATATCCTGACCCTGCAGTTCCTAGCACTATCTTCACAAGAGCCTTATAATAGGAGAAAAAGATGGTAATATCAAAATAAGAGAGAGACTAATGAAGTGAGGCAGGGGATTTGATGGAGGTAGAACTATGAAGGGGAAACTGGTGGAGAGGAAGGAATTACCATGGTTTATTTTCTGTAAGTCTGAAAGCTGTCAATAAAAAGGAAACAAAGAGTCCATTTTGTCAGTACAGCTATACCTGCTTCTTTCTTATTACCATTTGCTTGGAATATCTTTTTCCATCCTTTCAACTTAAGGTGATATCTATCTTTAATGGTAAGGGGTGTTTCATGTAGATAGCAAATGGATAGATCCTGTTTTCTGATCCAGCTTGTTGAGCTGTGTCTTTTCATTGAGGAATTGAGACAACTAATATTCAGAGTTATAATTAAGAAGTTTGAGTTACTTCCTGTCAAGTTGAAGGCTTTGTGGAGTTTTCTTGGTCTTTCAATGTTTTTATGTTGTTATGGTCTTGATTATTTCTTTATTTTCTGATGTATCCTCTTGTGTACATTTGTTCATCTCTTCCATGTGGAATATTTCATGCATTATTCTCTGTAGCTCTTGCTTAGTTCTCATATATTCATAAAACTGGCATATATTATGATTTTTTTCATCATCTATTATAAGGGATAATTTTGGTAGGCATAGTACTTTGGTTTTAAGTCTTTGAGCTTTTAAAATACACTATTGATAAACTGGAAAGATAATTCAACAGTTAAAGGATCTTCTTTGCAAAGCCTGATGGATCAGGTTCACCTTCCCAGTATCCACATAAAACCAGCACAAAGTGGTTCATGTATCTGGAAATTTTTTGATGTGGTTAGAGGCCATGGTACACTTGTCATTCTTTCTCTCTCTCCCTCTCCCTCTCCCTCTCTCTCTCTCTCTCTGTCTCTCCTTACAAATAAATAAATAATTTTAAACAAAGCTCTTCTCTAGTCCTTTGTATTTGGTGTTCTTTGCATCTCCTGTACTTGGATGGTTCTCCTGTTTTAAGATTAGTGAAATTTCTTCAATAATTGTTATGAAAATATTCCCTATAAGAAGCCAGGTCGGGTGGTGCACACCTTTAATCTCAGCACTTGGGAGGCAGAGGTATGAGGATTGCCATGAGTCTAAGGCCATCCTGAGAGTGAATTCTAGGTCAGTCTGAGCTGGAGTGAAACTATACCTTAAAAAATTAAAAAACAAAAGACCAAGCAAACAAACCAAGAGGACTTCCAGTCAAGATGGTGTCTGCCTAACCATGCTGTACTTCCTGGAGAAGGAAAGGCAAAATGTATAGGGTTCATTAGGTCTTCTAGGGGTGATCAGATTCTAATAAACCTGCAGTGGGAGGGTGTGGAGGAGGAAATTAGGGAATCTTCTGATTCCCATGCTATTGGGTAGCCCATGAGTCCCCTAATCCCCTCAAGCAGCTATCCTAGCCATAGCCCCAGCCGCAGATTCCTCCTGCACTAACCACAGACAAGGAGACCCAGGCCAGCAGGCTAGCACTGCCCCAGAGGACCTCCACAAGCAAACGCTATCACCATTGCCCCCCCCCCACCATGCATGGACCCACACCACCAGGTTAGTATTCCCCCAGGCATTCCTGCCATGGCAGAGCTCCACACAAGAACTCCACCACCTCCCCAACCCATGCAAGGACCCAGGACAGCAGACTATTACTCATTCAGTAGACCTCTATGTGAAAATGCCTTCCCACTACCTGTCGTCTCCCACCCTGTGCATAGACCTATACCAGCAGGCTAGTCACCCCCAAGCTTTCCTGCCACCACAGAGCTCCACATGAGGACACCCCTCCCCTAACACCATGTACAGACCAAGGATAGCAGGGTGAAAGGGTGGAAAATGATAATCCAAGAAAATAGGAATAAGAAACAAGCAGGCATAGCCACACTAACATCAGATAAAATACACTTCAAACCAAAAATAATAAAAAAAGACAAAGAAGGCACTGCCTACTGATCAAGGGAAAAATCCAGCAAGAGGATATCACAATCATCAATCCTTATGCACCAAATACAGCTGCACCACAATTCATAAAATCAAACCTACTCCACAATAAAAGAGAAATAACCACCAACACCATCCTAGTTGGGGATTTCAATACACCATCCTAGTTGGGGACTTCAATACACCATTATCAACAATAGATAGATCATCCAAACAGAAACTCAACAGGGAAGTGAGAGAGCTCAACAAAACCATAGAACAATTAGACCTAAGGGACATCTATAGAACATTCCACCCCAAATCCATAGACTACACATTTTTCTCAGCAGCCCATGGAAAGAACTAGTTAAGGTCATAGAAGAAATTAATGAATTAGAACCTAAGAAAACAATTAATAAAATTGATTTAAAAATGAGCTGGTTCTTTGAAAAAATAAACAAGATTGATAAACCCCTGGCCAATTTGATCAAACAACAAAAAGAGACTCTTCAAATTAATAATATTAAGATGAAAAAGAAGAGATTTCAACAGACATAAATGAAATTGGGAGAATAATCAGGACTTATTTCAAAAATCTCTACTCTACAAAACTATATAATCTTGAGGAGATGGATAAATTCCTGAACACATACCATCTGTCAAAGCTAAACGCAGAGCAGATTAATCTCCTGAACAAACCTATCACACTCATTGAGATTGAAAAAGCAGTAAAAAAAAAAAAAAAAAAAAGCCACCCCAAAAAGAAGTGTCCAGGACCAGATGGCTTCTCAGCTGAATTCTATCAAATCTTCATGGAAGAACTCAAACCAATCTTCCTCAAACTGTGCCACACAATTGCAGAATAAGGAAAGCTCCCTAGTTACCATAACCCAAATACCAAAACAAGGCAGAGATGCCACAAGAAAAGAAAACCATAGGCCTATTTCTGTGATGAACTTAGATGCAAAGATCCTGAACAAAATCTTAAACAACACCTCAACACCTCAAAAGTATTATCCAACTTGATCAAGTAGGCTTCATCCCAGGAATGCAGGGGTGGTGCAACATAGGGAAATCTGTCAATGTAATACACCACATAAATAAACTTAAACATAAAAACCACATGATTATTTTAATAAATGCAGAAAAGGCCTTTGACAAAATATAACATCACTTCATGATCAAAACACTGGAGCAAATTGACATGGAAAGTTTATATCTCAACATAACAAAGGCTATATGTAAAGCTCCTAAAGCCCAAATAATACTTAATGGGGGGAGACTGAAGGAATTTTCATTGAGATCAGGAACAATACACAGGTGTCCACTCTCATCTCTGCTCTTCAACATAGTACTGGAAGTCCTAGCTCAAGCAATAAGACAGGAGAAATAAATAAAAGGGATGCTAGTTGAAAAGTAAGGAGTTACGTCAGCCCTCTTGGCAGATGACATGATTGTATACATAAGAGACCTGAGAAAATCACAAAACTCTTAAAGGTTATTAAGTCCTTCAGCAAAGTAGCTGAATACAAAATCAATGCACAAAAATCAGTAGCCTTTCTATATGCAAAAGACATACAGAGAAAAAAATAAGTGACATTATCCCATTTTCAATTGCTACAAAAAATAAAATAAAATACCTTGGAATAACATTAACCAAGGATGTGAAAGAATACAATGCAAACAAAAAAACTCAAGAAAAAAAAAATGAACACCAGGAGTAGTAGTGGTGCATGCTTTTAATTGCAACACTAAGGAGGCAGAGGTAGGAGGATTGCTGTGAGTTTAAGGCCCCCCTGAGAATACAGACTTAATTCCAGGTCAGCCAGAGCTAGAGTGAAACCCTACCTTGAAAAAAAAAAAAAAAAGAGGAGGACTTAAGAAAATTGAGAGACCTCCCATGTTCCTGGTTATACAGAATTAACATTGTGAAAATGGCAATCTTACCAAAGGCAAGATACAGATTTAATTCAATACCAATAAAAATCCCAACATTTTTCTTCACAGAGATAGAAAATTGTTCTCAAAATTCATATGGAAGGACAGAGGACCTTGATATCCAAGCATATCCTCAGCAAAAGGAAAACCTCTGGAGGTATCACTATACCTGATCTAAAGCTATATTACAAAGCCATAGTTATAAAAACATGATTATAGACCAATGGAACAGAATTGAGGACCCAGAACTTGGGTCTAAGTAACTACAGCTACTTGATATTTGACCAAGACCCTAACAATGTAGGCTGGAGAAAAGATAGCATCTTCAACAAATGCTGCTGGACAAACTGGATAGCCATATGCAGGAAAATGAAATTCTAACCATACATTTCACCAAGCATAAAAATCAAGTCCAAATGCATCAAAGTTCTCAAAATAAAATTGGACACTCTGCTACTACTGGAAGAAAAAAAATAGGAGGAACTTTCCATGATATAGGAATGGGAAAAGACTTTCTGAACAAAACCCCAGTAGCTCAGGAACTTAAATAATCACTCAACCATTGGGATCTCATGAAGCTGAAAACCTTCTTCACAGACAAACACAATAAGCAGAGACAATAGATTACCCACAGAATGGAAGAAAGTTTTTACTGGCTATATGACTTATAGAGGCCTAATCTACAAAGAACACAAAAACCTAAACAATAAAACTCAAACCCACTCACAAAATGGGGCAAAGAACTGGAAAAGGAGTTCTCAGAGGAAGAAATACAAATGGCAAACACAAACTTAAGAAAATTTTCATCATCCCTAATAAACAGGGAAATGCAAGTTAAAATTACCATGAGATTCCATCTTACCACAGTAAGGATAGCAAGCATTCAAAAATCAAATGAAACCAAATGCTGGCAAGGATGTGGAGAAATAGGAACCCTCACTCACTGTTGGTGGGAATGTAAAATGGTACAACCATTATGGAAAGAAGTATGGAGACTCCTAAAAAGGTTGACTATAGTGTTACCAACAGACCCAGTTATTCCCTTACTGGGCATTTACCCTAAAAGCTCCATGTTTCAGTTCAGAGAGATTTTCTCAACCATGTTTATGACTGTTCAATTCACAATAGCTAAGAATCAACCCAGATATCCATTATTAGATGAATGGATAACCAAGACATGGTATTTCAACATGATGGAATACTACACAGCAGTAAGGAAAAAATGACACAATGAAATTTGGAGAAAAAGGCTCAAACCTGAATGTACCCAATCCCAAAAAGATAACTGTTGCATGGTCTCAATCATCTGTGGCTCCTAACCTGAATCTGCCTGAGATGCTGACATGCCTAATAAACAATTCAAGGACCAGACAATAGGGAGGGTGTGGCTAGAGATAAGGGTCAGAGTGGGGATGGGGGACACAAAATTGGACCCAAATTGCAATGGTCCCATAACATTCTACATCGAAAAAGACAGACTAAATGGTTGAGCCTTCATCAGGTCCTTAGAGGGAATACCTGAATCACATGGCTCTGAAGAGGGTATAATGAAGACTAACCTTAATCTTCTCCTGTTTCTCCCTCTCTCTCTCTCTTTCTCTTTCTCTCTCTCTCTCTCTCCCTCCCTCTTCTTTCTATCTCTTTTTTATTGCCTGTCTTTTTCTTCCTTCTTTTCCTTGGTGCTGGCCAAGTGCCAGCATGTGGCTGTCATCCACAATGAGGTTTTGATCAAAGAGACCTACAAGGTTTCCCAAAATAAGACATATATCTGTCAGAGTACTTGATGACTAGCCAAAGGTTAGTGGTAAGATCTTATTGCTGAAGACATCCTATGCTGTTGGTACAGAACATGGAGTGACCTGACTGGAATCTGGAAGAGAGTCAGTCCCCAGACAATTAGTTTTCTAGTGCCAGAAGGTGTTACATGACTGACTGGGGGAAAATGACCAACATCTGTCCAAGCAACTTGTGGTCTAGGCTACTCAGCAGCAAACACCCTGATGTGATGCTCACCCAAGTGCTGAAATGGCACACAGCCATGGTGGGTAACCAACTGCTCTTGATTTGGCTAACTGAACTGCTCAGTGAAATGGAGCCCATAGCTGGAGATGGGAAACAAGTCAGAACCATATCTAAAAAATGAGCCCACTCTACATTATCAAGCTCCCACCAATCATGGGCTACAAGGGGGCCTATACCTGCTAAATTCTCTATAAAATAACAATGTTTTTACTAGGGCTCCAGCTGAAACCAAGAGCAATTGGGGAAGTGAATAAGAGTGCTGCTTTCTTGTAGAACCTGGCACCAGCACAAAAGTGAAGAAGATAGACACAGAGAACACACAATTCCTACCAAGCCAGATATCCAGAGAAGCAGAGGCTCCCAATACCTCATCACTGAAGCAGACCTAAAACAAAACCAGCATGTCTCAGGGAAATTTGCGGAAGAGGGGTCAGAAAGATTGTTATAGCCTTATGTTGGGACATTATGCACAGAGACATTGCCTCTTATCTATAACTGATGGCTATCCCCACAATTCACGATCCACATTCCCTAATGAGGAGGGTCTCTGAAGAGGAAGGAGGACATGGAAGAGGCTAATGATGGTATCAAGATGGCTGTATACACACTGTGTACATAACTAATAAAAAGCCCCACATGCTTATGTACCTCATAGTTTGACTTCTTGTATATTGAGTGTATATTTAATAGAAAGACATATTTTAAAAAGTATTAAGGTTTAATAAATAAAAATGTTGGATTCATCATTAATAAAATAAAATATTCTCTATGCCCTCATCCTTATTTCTTCCCCTTCCTGTATACCCATGACCTGAATAGTTGGTCTTTTTAAAGTGTCTTGCAATTCCTTCATGTTCTGTTCATACAACTTTTTTTAAAGTTGACATTGTTTATGGACTCCCAATCTATTTCCTGTCTTGTCCTTGAGTTTTGATATTCTTTTCTACACATAGTCTATTGTGTTGGTGTAGCTTTCTTTGAGGCCTTTTAAACAGAGATATTTCATTTTGCTCATTTATGTTTTTTTTTTTTAAACATTTTCTTTTTTTTTCTTTTTATTTATTTGAGAGCGACAGACACAGAGAGAAAGACAGATGGAGGGAGAGAGAGAGAATGGGCGCGCCAGGGCTTCCAGCCTCTGCAAACGAACTCCAGACGCGTGCGCCCCCTTGTGCATCTGGCTAACGTGGGACCTGGGGAACCGAGCCTCGAACCGGGGTCCTTAGGCTTCACAGGCGAGCGCTTAACCGCTAAGCCATCTCTCCAGCCCTCATTTATGTTTTTCTTCAGCGGCTCCATGCCTTGATTGAATTACATTTTCATTTCTCAATTTTACCTTCTATTATCTCTTGGAATTAATTTCTGCACTTGGTCATGTTATCATTGAGTTTGTTGTATTGACCTATGATCTAATTTCTTGGTTTATTCTCATCCATTTAATTTTGTTGTCTATTGATCTCTTTTTGGTTTTCTTTGATTTTATTGATCCATCTTTCTGTTGATTCTCTTTGATTTTATTCAACCATCACTTGATTTGTCTTTGTTTTGCTCTTAATTTTCTCCTTTCTTAGTTTGAGTTATTTATTTCATTTTCTTCCATTTCACTGAACCATTCTTTCATTTCTTTTTTAAAAGATTTTATTTTTGTTTATTTATTTATGAGAGAGCACGCTATGGCCTCTAGCCACTGCAAACAAACTCCAGATGCATGTGTGTCCATGTGCATCTGGCTTATGTATCATGTGGAGAACTGAACTTGGGTCCTTAGGCTTCACAGGTATGTTCCTTAACAACTAAGCCATCTCTCTAGCACACTTTCAATTCTTTCCATTTCATTCATCCTTTTGGTCTATTTTCTTCCATTTCAACCAGCTGTTTCTGCATGGCCTCACTAAGTTTGTTTTTATGTTTCTTGTAATTTCATTTTGAAATTCTGTCTTGAAATTCCTATAAGTTTTCATTGGAGACTTCCATCATGAGATTAGACAGTCTTGGTGAAGATATCTTGGTGTCTTGCATTATTTGTTTCCATTGGGGATTTTCCATCAAGTGGTTGACCACTTGTCTACCTGGGAGTGCAGAAATAGCAGCTCTTTCACAGCCTTTGTTGAGTGACATGTTCAGCTTTGATCAAGGTTAGTATGGATGGCAATAAATTTGCTGGATTGGCCTGAGTGCACTTAGAATGAGCAGGGTGCTACCTTCCAGCAGGCTGGGTGAGATCCTCTGAGACCTAGCTTGCTCCATGTCCAAGCTAGACCATGTTCTCCCAGTACTGTTTACTGCCTGGGACTTTGTAGTGATATCTGCTCCAAGACTTTTCTGGAGGCTGGAGCTGGGTAGAAATTGCATTCTGCTTCTATCCTCCTTCATGTTTTTATTGTGGTTTTGCATAAGTTGGAGTGGGAGAATTCTTTCCCAGTATATCTGCTGATGCTGGCTAAGGCATTTCTGGGACAGATGAGTGGGAACACGTCCTAGAAGCTGGAAGTTCTAGGTTCTAGGCACCCTCATGCTTCCCCATGGCTGCTGGCTGGTGATCCCCCTTCCCCTCTATTTTATAATGCCCATGCACTTTCTTGTTCCTTCTGGTTGCCCTGTTGTTGCTTGCTGCCTGGCAATTCTGTAACTCCATGAGATTTGCCCCACCCATGAACTTCCTTGCTCCCCCACAATTTCTCCAATGGCTGCCAGATGGAAAATTACCATGCCCTCAAATTTATCCCACCTACCACCTTGCAGGCTGTCAATTTTTTGTGGTAGCAACAGGAAGTAGCCTAACCCACACTGATTTTGTGGTTTCTAGAATCTCTTTGCTCTCTCCTGCTTCTGTGCTGAGGTCTCTCCTGAGTTAATAGCTATTTACAGCACTTCAATTTTCTGGGAAAAGGGTGTATTGTGTGGTATCTTGCTCCCCACATGTAAAACCCGTTATTATTATTATTATTGTTATTATTTGCATCACTCCTTTTCCACCACCTTAACCAGAAGTGCTCTCTCATTTTCCTTTTAGGAATATTGTTTTGGCATTTGTGTTCCTTATATCTTATATTAATATTGATGTCTTTTTATTTTTGAATAAGTTAATAGCTGAGACACTCTTTTAGTATATTGGAATTTATACCAGGATTATTATGCCTTAATTGCTAAGCTATCCCAAGAACACAGAATGTTCATACAAAGAGTTTACTTATCATTCAACAAAATTAAACCCGCTAACAACTTTGTTGGACTCAACACTGGGTCTACCCCATAAAAACATCATAAAAAGATAGCTCTGAATGAAAACACACAACCTTTTTGAGACAAGAGAGAATCAAATAGAGTGCAGAAAAATAAAAGGGGGAAATGCTGAAAAACTTTAAGCACTAAATATGGAAATAAAATCAATGATCAATTAAATAAAACCTACAACAGAATTCAATACTAACAGAAGATCATGCAAAAGAATTTACCTCAGTGGTAGAGTGTACAAAATTGAGATAATAATACAAAGAGATATATAAAACCTTTAAGAACTTTATCAACATTTTCAAGACCTGTGGGATAAATTCAAGAGACCAAGACTTAAAATAAAATGGGGTAGAAGAAGTAGCTAAGATAAATATAAATAGAACTGGTAGACTGTTTAATGAAACAGAAAATTTCCCAAATCTAGAAAAAGAAGTAGAACTCCAAATATAGTACAGAAGGACCACTCCATGGTATGTTTAGTAACAATGCAAAAAACCAAAGCAAACAATTAATACTAAAATCTGTAAAGGAAAAATGTCAACTCACATACAAAACCAGGAATATCAGAATAATGTCAAACCCTTCATAAGTGATGCAAAAGAATGGAATCCATTTTAAGAACTGAAGGTAAACAACTTCCAACAAAGAACAATATACTCAGCAAAATTATCTTTATGAATTAAGAGATAAATTAGAACGTTTCAAAGTAAATACAAAGTAAGGCAATTTATGACAACCAACCCAGCTCTATAGAAAATTCTGAAGGGAATTTCCACAGAGAAGAAGAAAAACAGCCTTGTCGGTAATACAAGATATGCAAGATAGATACAGTTCTTGAAAAATAAAAGATGAACAAAAGAGAGAAACAGGAAAGATTCAACTATACATAACACAAGGAATCAGCAAGCACTTAGTTGAAAAGGAAATTGAATACCAATAATTCAGCCAACCAAAACATTTCTCACACACCTAGGAAATAGCAAACATTTTTCTTTAATAATCCTAAATGTAAATGGCCTCAACTCCCCCATAAAAAGACAAAGACAAGGTGACTGGTTTGAAAAGTAAGACTCAACTATTTGTTGCCTCAAAGAAACATGTCTAACTATTACGGATGCTCATAAACTGAATATCAAAAGCTGGAAAACAAACTACTAAGCAAATGGAAGCTGCAAACAAGTAAGAGTAGCTATCCTCTCTAATCAGATGAAAGAGACTTCAAAATGAAACTAATCACTAAAGGGGGTAATCTAATTTTAACAAAGGAAGCAATCCTTTAAGAATAAATTAGATTGTAAAACTTTATACATTTTATGTTGGGTTCTAATGTCATAAAAAACACTAGAAAACATAAATAAATAGGTATAGACTCAATAATAGCAGGACACATCAATATCTTACTCTTCTACTTAGGTCATACAGACTAAAATGCAGCAAAGAAACTTCAGAGCTAAACCACACTATGGATCAAGTGGACCCAACAGATATGTAAACAGCATTCCACTGACAGAAAGGGAATACACATTCTTTTCAGCAGCTCATGAAAACTACAAAACTATTTGCATGATAGGCCATAAAGCAAACTGTAATGAAACACACAAAAATATGAGATAATCCTTTGTATTTTATCAGATCCCCTTAGAATAAAGTTGAAAATTTACAAACAGAGAGAATACAGAAACTACATAAACTCTTGGAGACTGAAGAATACATTTTGAGTGAACAATAGGTTATTATTGAATAAAGTAAGGAGGAAATTGAATATATTACTTGAAACAAGTAAAAATGATAATACTGTGTACTAGGTTCTCTGAGATATGGCCAAGGAGGTCACAAGAGGAAAATTTATAGCTATAAGGACCAAATAAAAAAATTAGTTTGATGTCCAATAAACAGCCTGGCTGTCTACCTCAATGCTCTAGAAAAACAACAAACCAATCCCAAGCCCAGTGGACAGACAGATATAATAAAATTAGTACAATAACTTAATAAAACAGACAATAAAATAACAATATACAGAATTAACCAAAAAACTGGTTCTTTGAGAAAATAAATAAGAGTGATAAACTCTTAGCCAAACTAATAAAACAAGGAGGGAGAAGATACAACTTCACAAAATTAGAGGCAAAAATGGAGTTGTTACAACAGACCTCAATTAAATCCAGACAATATTATAGATTATTTCAAAAATTTATATTCCATAACTTCTGGTCAATATGAAAGCCTCCTAACTGTGCTTCAGCTCATGAGGTAATATCAGGCATGTATTGTTGGGGTTCCAGTAGACATAGGTCTTAGCAAATCTCTACTGGGCAGTCATGGAGGGGATACAGTCAGAAACCTTTTGATTCCCTTGCTCTCAGGTAACCCACAAAATCCTCATGGCACCATTGCCCCGGCCAGCGGGGAGTTAAACAAGGACCCGAGGGGAAATTAACCTAGATGAGAGACAAGAGACACAAAGAAGACCAAGTCTATATTCCGATCAAGGTCTCTGAATCTTTATTTTTTACACAGTGGTTATATAGGGGAAGAAAAGGGGGGGAATAAGCTGGCTGACATGATTTAGGGCCTTGGAATTGTCAGGAAACCTAGAGGGGATGTAATCAGGTGTTTATCTAATCTTGCCTCAATGGCTTAACATCCTGACTGTGCCAGGCTTCACAGCTTGACCATAAACTGGCCTTTTGCAAAAGATGTAAGCAGTCTGCTGACCGACATTCCAGAAGTACCTAACAGAAAGCTGGATGAATCAGCTTTCTGAATAATGAGTCAACTTACGAACAGGCTCAGGCAAAATGGAGAGGCTTTTGCTCTGTGGCTCCCGGCACACCATGACACTTGCCTCAGCTGATGAGTGCCCTTCCTCTACAACCAGATTCCCAGCTGCACTCCCACAGGAAGTTCTTCCTCTACAACCAGATTCCCAGCTGCACTCCCACAGGAAGTTCTGAGCACACCCCTCAGCATGTACCCCAGCCTCTACAAACAGGTTCACATGCCACACTCCTTGCAGGTGGACCTGAGTGCAGCTCCTGGCCTGAACATTCCTCTCTCTCACAAACCAGGTTATCAAGCTGTACTGCCTGCAGGTGGCCCTGAGTACATCCCTTATCCTACATATGCCTCTAGCCAACCAGGTTCACCAGCTGTGCTGCCCATTGGTGGCCCTGAGTGCACACTTCTCTCTGCTCCAGTTCACAGCTCCTCCACAAGCTATGCTGCTTGCAGGACACTTGGGTGTGTCCCTTAACCCATGTGCATGTCTCCCACACACAAGTCAACTCTCTGATTAGGCCTGGTCTTTGGAGTCCAGCAACCCCCACAACCTCTTCACTTTGCCACCCCCTCCCAAGTAACTACCTGTAGCATCACCTCAGCCTCAGAAGGAGATGGCAGGAACATTCCAGGGGGAACCAGTGAGTCCTCAATACTTGCCCAAATGAATCGAGGGCAAGTGATATAATCCCTGATCCTCTGGCAAGTCACAGCTGAGAAAAGGTCAAAGAGATTCCAAACCTCCAACCTCATGTTTGGTAGTAAGCACCAGCCCAGAACTGCTGGTACACTTATGTCCTCCATAACCTGTGCATCCCTAAATACAAAGTCAACACACCTATTCTATTCAAACACAAAACAAACACTAACTGAAGACACTACAGGGAAAATTCTTACTTCCTCCATAATTAAATAAGGCTACCACACTAAGACAGGTAGACCACAATGGAGAAAAAGCAACACCAAACAATAAACTTAGAGATCTCCATCAAGGCTGCCTAGACCCACAATGGAAGTCTCCAGTGTTAAAACAAGGAGACAATAGGAATAAAATCCCCAAACAAAAATATAACAAGCCATGCAACCCTGACCAAGGGAATTGAAGCTCTAGAAGCAAATGACCAACAAACCAGCAATTTCCTAAATGAAATGCACACAGTTTTCTTCACTGGGCTTAACTTAATTGACAAAAACCAGAGACACCTCAAAAGAGAACTGAAGGTGAGCCAAAAATACAGGAGTTCAATAACCACCTGGCTAAGAATAATGAAGGCATTATTACATGGAAGAATGAATTCTAAGGAGCTTTAAGAAAATCAAAACATGACCTGAAATTGGAACTCACCAAAAGGATAGATACTATAAAGATAAAGACAACAGAAAATACAAACCAAATAGACCTGATAAAAAACCTCTTAAAAACACTCAATAAAAGAGCTAATCATGTGAAGCACAGAACCTCAGAGCTGGAAGAGAAAAGAGAATAACCAGATTGGGAGTCCAAAACCATCCATAAGTACAAAAAATCTTGTGAAAGAAAAATGAAGGAATGGTGGTATAAACTAAAACGACCTAACATCTGGATCATGGGCATACTAGAAAGGGAATAAACTCAGACCAAGAGTACTAAGAACTTATTCAACAGTATTATTGAAGAAAACTTTCCACTCTCTCAAAAGAAAGACCCATCCAGATACAAGAAGCTAACAGAACTTCAAATACAGAGGAAAAAAGAAGAAACTCTCCAAGATACAATACCATTAAAACTCTAAACAACAAAAGAAAAGAGAGAGAGTGTGTTAAAAGCAGCAAGAGAAAAATAACTCATTATATTCAAAGGCAATCACATCAGAATTATCTAAGATTTCTCAATAAAAACATAGAAAGCCACAAAGGCATGGAATGAAGCACTTCAAAGTCTAAAATTTATGGCTCCTAACCCAAACTACTGTACCAAGAGAAACCAATTACAGATGATGAAAGAAAACTTCCCATTATAAAAGCTAGCTCTATGATTACACAAACACATAGCCAAACCTACAAAGAATACAGAGGGAACACTCCACATAGAAGAGATAAATAACCAATCTCAAGAGCCTGCAAGAAGATCACAATAACCAAAAGTAGAGAAGGCTCAACAAGTACAAAGCTCAAGAAATCACTAAACCCCATAATGCCTCGGTCTTAACTCACTCATCAAAAGAAACAAGTTAACAGGGTAGATTACAAAAATGAACCCTTCTATCTTCTGTCTTCAAGAAGCCCACCTCACCTCTACAAACAGACACTTTCTCAGGGTGAAATGAAGAAAAATGACATTCCAAGCAAATGGCAATGAGAAACAAATGGATGTACCTATGTTAATATATGATAAAATGACTTCAAACCAAAAGTAATAAAAATGGACAAAGTAGGCTACTTCTTATTCATAAAGGGAATGATGCAACATGAGGACAACACAATCATAGATATATATGCACCAACCACAAGTGTACCACAGTTAATAAAACAAAACCTACTTGACAACAAAACAGAAATAAACACCAACACCATTATAACAGGGGATTTCAATTCTCCACTATCATCAATTGAAACAGAAAATCAAAAGGGAAATAATAGAGCTTAACAACACCATGTATCAATTAGACCGAATAGACATTTATAGAACATTCTATTCAAATTATAAAGAATGCACTTTATTCTCACCAGCCCATGGAACCTTCTCCAAAATATATATAATATATTAAGCCATAAAGCATGCCTCCATAAATTCAGGAAACTTTATGTAACTTCCTTCATCATACCTGATCACAGTGCTTTAAAGCTAGAAATAACAATAAGAGACACAAAAGCATTTCCTCCAGCTCCTGGAGACCGAGCAAACACTTTTGACTAATAAATGGGTTGTGAAATAAATCAAAAAAAGAAATGGTAAAATTTCTAGAACTGAATAACTAAAATACAACCTATCAAAACTTATGGGACACAATGAAAGCAGTCCTAAGGGAAAATTCAAAGCACTAAATGCCTTTGTAGCAAAGACAGAGTGATCTCAAATTAATAACCTAACCATTCACTTAAATCCATTGGAAAAAAGAACAATCCAACCCTAAGAGTTCCAGATGGAAAGAAATACTGAAAATCAGAGCATAAATTATTAATCTGAAAACTGAGGAAACAATTGAGAAGTTCAATGGAATGAAGAGCTCATTCTTTGAAAAATACACAAGTTTGATAAACCCCTGGCCAATTTGATCGAATGAATAAAAGTGAAGTCTCAAGTTCACAACAGACTTCAATAAAATTGGAAGAGCTGTCAGGACATACTTCCTGAACTTTAACTCCACAAATTTGTTTAATATTGAAGAAATGGATGAATACATAGTCGCATCTCACCTACTAAAATAAAATTCAGAGGAGAATAATCTCCTAAACAAACCCATCAGACCCATAGAGATTGAAAAGAAAAAAAAAGAAAAGAGAAAAGAAAAGTCCAGGACCAGATGGCTTCTCAGACAAATTCTACCAAACCTTCACTGAATAACTTAAACTAATTTTTCTTAAACTATTTCACATAATTGGAAAACAATGAATCCTCCCAAACCATTTTTATGAAGCTAGAATCACCCTAATACTAAAACCACAAAGAGATACAACAAGAAAAGAAAACCATAGGCTGATATCTCTGATGATAATAGGCACACCAGGGCCTCTGGCCACTGCAAACGTACTCCAGATGTATGCGCTACCATGTGCATCTGGCTTACGTGGGACCTGGAGAATTGAACCTGGGTCCTTAAGCTTCATAGACAAGTGCCTTAACCACTAAGCAATCTCTCCAGTCCATTAAAAAATAATTATTTATTTTTTGAGAGAGAGAGAGAGAGAGAGAGAGAGAGAGAGAGAGAGAGAGAGAATGGACACTCTAGGCCTCTGGTTGTGCAAACAAACTCCAGATGCATGTGTAACCATGTGCATCTGGCTTACATGGGTCCTAGGGAATTACACCTAGGTCCTTTGGCTATGCAGACAAGTGCCTTATCCACTAAGCCATATCTCCAGACTGAAAGCCAAAAATTTTTAAGGTTAGGCTTCATCCACTGTCTCCATGACCCTTCTTTTCAGATGCTTCCCCTATAGTCCTGTTGAGGGTTAAATCTTTTAGTCTGCCCTCAAATAGTAAGGTTTCTGTGGTACCAGTTCATTTTGGGCTTAATGTTGT
The DNA here is from genome assembly GCF_020740685.1 of Jaculus jaculus. NCBI lineage: Eukaryota > Metazoa > Chordata > Mammalia > Rodentia > Dipodidae > Jaculus > Jaculus jaculus. The sequence continues at coordinate 52,164,344 of NC_059110.1, forward strand.
GTTTATTTACCCCAAACCTCCTCTTTCCTCTACAATCCCTACCATCCCTATTGTTTGGGCCTCAAGTTGCTTGTCAGGTAGGCCAGCAACTCAAGATAATCCAGGTTAGGAACCACAGATGAATGGGATCATTAAGTGTCTGTCTTTGTGATTGTATGTGTTTGCTGCATCTGTCTTTTACAAGTCTGTCCATTTTCCTATAAATTTCATTGTATCATTTTTTTCTTATTGATGTGTAGAATTCCACTGTGTAAATATTTTTAAAGGTGAAACTAAAATTTTAGTTTTCTGGTAAGTTTTGCTAGCATTATTCATATTTATCAAAATTCATGCCAATAAATATGTCTGGTAGTTCAAAATTAATTTGATTTTTTTTTTCTTTTGCTGGTAGAATCTTATGCTCTGGCTTAGTTTTCTTCATGAATCTCAGATCTTGACTGTGTTATCTTAATTGCTTAAAACAATTTAACCTGAATTCCTGCTGTTTGTTTGATAGTATATTAAAATCACATTTGGTATATTTTATGATGTTGGTATTCCTTTGTAAATATCCAGAATATATTTATAATTGGTACGTAATTATCAAGAACTCCATCTGTATCATTGCATTGAAGTTGTGCCTCTTATTAACACTTAAAAGTATGCATGTAATGGGTTGAAAAATATTGTCTTATTTTCAGCTGAAATCTTCATAAGTACAGCTGTTTACTTACCAACAGCATTACTTTGACTGTCTTATCTCTGAAGCTCCTAAAACTAATGTCTAAATGGAATGGTTTTTCCATTTTTCATGTAAGAAAAACTATGGAAATACTAATAATTGTGTTTTCACTGAGTAATTTAATACATGAAATCAATGTCAATTGTAAGCATGGCTTTCATCCTTTGTCTAATATAGTTAAATGTATTTATCAACATTATTTTTATTGTTTTCCTTTTCTTTTTTATTGTGGTGGGGAATTAGATTCAGAGGTTCTCATTGGTAGGCAAGTGCTCTACCACTGAGCTACATCTTCAGCTCTAATATTTGCTTTTTAAAATTAAATCTGTGTGCTGCAGAGATAGCTTAGTGGTTAAGCGATTGCCTGTGAAGCCTAAGGACCCTGGTTCGAGGCTCAATTTTCCAGGACCCACGTTAGCCAGATGCACAGTGGGCACATGCGTCTGGAGTTCGTTTGCAGTGTCTGGAAGCCCTGGTGTGCCCATTCTCTCTCTCTCTCCCTCTCTCTCTCTCTCTCTCTCTCTCTCTCTCTCTCTCTCTCTCTCTCTGCCTCTTCATCTCTCTGTCACTCTCAAAGAAATAAATAAAAAAATTAAATCTGTGATGATTTTCTTTTATTGCGCATCAAGTTAATGAACACACACACACACACACATACATATATATTTACTTTTTCAAGGTAGTCTCTCTCTTTAGCCCAGGATGACCTGAAAGTTTATGTAGTCTCAGGGTGGCCCCAAATTCATGACAATCTTCTTACCTCTGCCTCATAAGAGCTGGGATTGAAGGTGTACACCATCTTACCCAGCCCATTATTTTCAACTATTATAAATGTTTGACATTCTGGAACTATATTTTTTCTTCTTTCATGAAAGTTGACAGACTCCATCTTTATTTGTTTTTCAAATTTTTTGAAAAAGTATATATATTGATTATGGTTCCTTCCTGTCACTCACTCTTTCTTATACTCTCACATATACCTTACACTCATCCCAGTACTGCCTCCAACTAGTCCCTCAACTATTTTCATGCCAATAATTATTTTAGTTTTTCTTCCCATCAGTATCCATGACAACATGTTGCTGATCTCAATATTGTGCAGATAATGATAACTGATGTCAGGTCATGAATGCAGTGGCCACCACATTCTGAAATACAATGATCCAAAACACTCCTTCCATCTTCTCACTCTTACATTCTTTCTGTTACCTCTTCTGCAATGTTTACTGATCTTTGCTTGGCATGACAAAGATATATCTTTTAATGCCAAGTGTTTGTCACATCTTCACAGTGCTTCGATGAATTTGAGTTTCCTCATTAGTCAATGCCACCTATGAAAGAAACTTATCTGATGAAAACATAGACCAGCAATGCTATTTGAGCATTAAACATGGCATTTTGATTATCACAGCATATCCACTTAACCAAATAACAGTAGAAGCTTCCATCCTAGCACACATAGCCTTGCAAAAGAAGAGATTTTTGCCTAAGTTTTCAGTTGTGAGCTTGAACATTTTCCTGTAGAGTAGGCTTTAAATCTAATCAGAAAACAACTGGTTATGCCCATGACAGTTTTGCCACATTTGCACCAGTGGGCTTATTATCCTTGGCTGGCCCGTTATAAATTTACAGGATTCTCTGTTATTTAAGACTGTTGAGAGTTTTTAACTCCTCAGCAGCCTGTATAGCATTTCTTAGCACTATGACAACTAGCCATCAGTGAGAAGATTTCCAGATCAATACCACCATGATTTCTCAATGCTTAATGTTTTGGTTAATGGATGTAATATCTCAGGAATGGGGTCTTACATTCTAGTTCTAGTGGTGAATCAAGCATGGTGGCAATAGCTTGAGTTATTTTGGGGGCCTCGTGGTTTCCCTGTCCAACAATGCCCTGGGAGGTTACCTACCTCTGGCATTGGGATTTTTATGTAACAATGGATGGCTTAAAATTTATTTTTATAGTAGGTAATGGCAAGTCCAAGCTGATCATGCTCCCTGGTCTTGGGCACAGAGTAAGCCAAACATGTTGCCAAGGGCCTTTTTATCTCAGGCACTGGATTAACTGTTAGCACTATCTGAGAAGAACGTTACTTCCAGGCCTACCAGTCTGTGCTGCACTAAGGAGGGACTTCAGAGGTGATCTTACTCTGAAGCCCATGGCACTGAGAAGATTAGGTGACCTAGGGTCCACCTAGAACCACCTGATGTATTCACAGACAAGGAGGAAACCCCTTAGCTTTCAGTGTGATCAGCCCATAGCTATGGATAGATGTCCATGCCATTCCCACCTGGATCAAAATTTATCAGGCCACTCAGAACAGGCATCACAAGAGCTGCCATTGTTATATGACAATACAAAACAAAATAGCTATCTACACATGTGAAAAAAAAAACACAAAACAGATAAAACAAGAAATATATATAAGATAGTCCCTCCAAAAATGACTAGTCACATAGTGGAAACCTCTAATGAAAACAACCTCAAGGAAACCCCAGACAAAGAATTTGAAACTACAAATATAAAAAGCATATTTGACAAAATTAAGGAGACTATAATCAAACTGCTGAATAAAATTTAAAGAAGCAACAAAAATAATAAAAGACTGAATGAAATATATGACAATCAGCAGCAACAACAAAAATGCAAAGAACCCAATGGCCACTAGAATAAACTTAATAAGGACATGATGAAATGCAGGAATGAATTCCAAGAGACAATAGGAAAGTAAAATCAAGAAAGTGAAAATGGAATTCAACCAATAAAGACATGGAGACAGTGAAGGAAAGCCATATGGAAAACAAAAATTAAATAACCCATTTAAAATGCTCCCAAAAGATCCTCACAAACAAAATGGATCATGTGGAGGACACAGGAAACCAAAATCAATAACAAGGAAAAAAAAAAAAAAACAGAAGAAGAAGACATACAAATAGAGCATGAGTAAAATGTGTAACATGTTAAAAAGACCAAATATTTGAAGCATACAAGAAGGGGAATATATAAATAAACAAATAATATCTTACAAATCTTCAAATCATACTGAAGAGAGGCCCAGGTTCAGGAGGCACACAAATGAACCAGTACGCAGGACCAGAGAAGAAATTTCCCACATTGCAATAAAACACTAGGGAGTACTAGGCAAGATGGGGGCATAGGGTCCATGCCAAACCAGCCTAGAGAGGGATTTAAGCAAAACTCCAACAAAAAGCATTCTTCTTCTAAAAAGTGAAGGGGAATAGGCTATTCTTAGACACAGAGGAGAAGCCAGAGAGACCAAGATCCACCAGAAAGGAGGAAAACAGCAACAGTCCCACTGAGACTCTCGTAGCCTTCAATCCATGCTCTGCACCCACCCAGTGCCACCTGGTCAGACGTGCCAGGCGGCAGCAGCAGCAGAGACAAAGCAACAGAATTTTCAACTTCATCAGCCATTTGCAAAGTTAAGAAATCTGGAGGAAAGACAGCTGAGATCAACTAAAGAGCTACTGAAATTGTGAGCAACTACAGAAGTCTAAACTTTCCCATCCCCCACCATCAGAGCCGTGAACCTCCATCATTCAGCCCCCCCCCCCCCACCCCCATGGCAGCACAGCCAGCAGAGCTGATTAGCACAACACGAAGGGACAGAGAGACATCTGAATTAAATGATGTCATGGAACAAATGGGCCTAACAGTTATCTCCAGAGCATTCCAACCAGATGCTGCAGAATATACATTTTTCTCAGCAGCACATGGAACATATATTATGATACAAATATATTATGATACAAAGCAAATCTCTACAATTATAGGAAAATTAAAATAACCCCTTGTACTCTATCTGACCACAATGGGATTAAACTGCAAACCAGCAACAAGAAAAGCTACAGGGCATACAGAAATTCATGTTGACTAAACAGTACACTATTGAATGGTCAGTGGGTCATGGAAGAAATAAAAAAATCAATAAATTCATAGAATCAAATGATGATGATAATACAACATACCAAAACCTTTGGAACACAATGAAGGCAGTCTTAAGAGGGAAATTTATAGCTCTGCCTATATTAATAAAATAGAGAGTTCACAAATAAACAATTTAATGTTCAATATTAAGGCCTTGGAGAAAGAAGAACAGTTCAAACCAAAAAGCAGTAGATGAGAAGAAATCATAAAGACTAGAGCAGAAATCAATGAAATAGAAACAACAACAACAACAACAACAACAACAACAAAAAACAATCCCAAGAATCAACAAAACAAAGAATTGGTTCTTTGAAAGAATAAACAAAATTGATAAACCCTTAGCAAATTTGACCAGAAGAAAGAAAGAAGAGAAAAAAATTAATAAAATTAGAGATGAAATGGCACCATTACAATAGTTACCAAAGAAATTCAGACAATTATAAAGACATACTTTAAGACTATATATGCCTCTAAGTTTGAAATTCTGAAAGAAATGGATGATTTCCTGGATTCATATGACCTACCAAAATTAAACCAAGATGAGATAAACCATTTAAATAGACCTATTACAAGTACAGAGATAAAGCAGTTATAAAAAGTCTCCCCCCCCCCCAAAAAAAAAAAAAAAAAAAAAAAAGCTCAGGCCCAGTTGTATTCACTGGTGAAATTCTACCAGATCTTCAAGGAAGTACTAACCCCAATACTTCTCAAACTTTTCTATAAAATAGAAAAGGAAAGAATTCTACTGAACTCCTTCTATGAAGCCAACATCACCCTCATATGAAAACCAGGAAAAGATAGAACAAAAAAAATTACAGACCAATTTCACACATGAACATATGTGCAAATATTATGAACAAAATATTGACAAACAGAATATAAGAATATATCAAAAAGATTATCCAAATTGACCAAATTGACTTTATCCCAGGGATGCAGGGATAGTTCAAGATATACAAATCAATAAATGTAGTACATCATCTAAGTGGTTTGAAGGAAAAAAAATCACATGATCATCTCAATAGTTGCAGAAAAGGCATTTGACAAAAGTCAACATCCTTTCAGAGAAAAAGTATTACAGAAACTGGGACTAGAAAGAACATATCTCAACATAATAAAAGCTATTTGCTGACAAATCTATAGCCAACATAATACTAAATGGTGAAAAGTTGAAGCTTTTCCACTAAATTCAGGAACAAAACAAGGGTGCCCACTTTTCCCACTTTTATTTAATATAGTACTGGAAGTCTTAGCTGTAGCAATAAGGCAAGAGACACTCATAAAAGGGACACAAATTGTAAAGGAAGAGATCAAATTATCACTATTTGCAGATGATATGATTCTATACATAAAAGGCCATAAAAACTCTACCATCAAACTGTTAGAGCTGATAAACACTTTTTGCAAGGTAGCAAGATACAAAATAAATACAAAGAAATCAGTAGCTTTCCTGTATATTAACAACAAACATGCAGAGAATGAAATTAGGTAATCTCTCCTATTCACAATTGCCTCAAAAAAAAAAAAAAATACAGTATCTTGGAGTAAACTTAACCAAGGATGTTAGGGATCACTACAATGATAACATAAAACACTCAAGTGAGAAATTGCAGGAGACACAAGAAAATGGCAAGATATCCCATGTTCTTTGATTGGAAGAATCAATATTATGAAAATGTCAATCTTACCCAAAGCAATCTACACATTTAATACAATCCCCATTAAAGTTCCAATGGCATTCTTCACAGGAATAGAAATAAAAATCCTAAATTTCATTTGGAAGCACAAAAAACCTTGAATTAAAAAAAAAAAAACTCGAATAGCCAAAACAATTTTGAGCAACAAAAATAAGGCTAGTGGTATCACCATATCCAATTGTAAGCTATATTACACAGCCATAGTAACAAAAACAGTATGGTATTGGCACAAAGGCAGACATGTAGATCAATAGAACAGAACAGAGGACCCAGATCTTAATCCAGACAGTTGCAGCCATCTGAGATTTGACAAAAATGCCAAAAATATTCATTGGAGAAAAGACAGCCTCTTCAAAAAAAAGGGTGCTGGGACAACTGGATATCTATATGCAGAAAGTTGAAAATAGATCCTTGTCTTTATGCACAAGAATTAAATCCCAGTGGATGAGGGACCTGAATATCAGATCTGAAACTCTGAAATTGCTAGAGGAAAAGGTAGGGGAAACCCTTCAACATATTGGCATAGTTAATGACTTTCTGAATAGAATCGCAATTGCTCAGAAAATCAAACCAATAAACAATTAATGGAATCTCAAGAAATTACAAAGCTATTGTACAGCATATGACACTGTGAATATAGCAAAGAGACAACCTACAGAATGGGAGAAAATCTTTGCCATCTACACATCTGACAGAGGAGTAATATCCAGAATATACAAAGAACTCAAAAAACAGAACAATAAGAAATCAAGCAACCCAATCAAAAATGGGCTATAGAACTAAATAGAGAGTTCTCATTAGAAGAAATATAGATGGCCTATAAACATCTATAAAGTGGTTTACAACCTTTGTCATCAGGGAAATGCAAATTAAAACTACCTTGAGATTCCATCTCTCTCCCATCAGAATGGCCACCATCAAGAAAACAAATAAAAATAAATGTTGGCAAGGATGTGGTAAAAGGGGAATCCTTCTGCACTGTTGGTGGGAATGTAATTTGGTACAGCCATTGTAGAAGTCAGTGTGGAGGTTCTCAAGACAGTTAAAAATAGATTTGCCATGTGATCCAGCTATAGCACTCCTAGGCATATAACATAATGACTCTTCTCACTACCTTAGAGATACATTCACAACCATCTTTATTGCTGCTCTATTCACAATAGCTAGGAAATGGAACCAGCCTAGTTGCACATCCATAAATGAATGGATAATAAAGATGTGGTACGTCTACACAATGGAGTTCTATTCAGCAGTAAAGAAAAATAAATTTATAAAATTTGCAAGGAAATGGATAGATCTGGAAAGGATTATACTAAGTGAGGTAACCCAAGCCCAGAAAGCCAGACAGCACATGTTGTCTCTGATATGTGGAACCTAGCTAGAAATATTTAGACTTGGGCATGATCTGGAACCAAAAATCAGTAGCAGAGCCCAATAAGCTTAAAAAAGGGTATAAGGCAGGGAGTAGAGGGAAGGTCTTAAGGGGATGGTTTGTATACATGTAAGTAAAAGAACAGATTACAATGAAGGTAAAGGCCTAAGCAATATCAGGGGAAGAGATTGTATAAAAGAAGGTAAGCGAGGGAGGGTCAATCAAAATTCCTGATATTCTGAATAAGACATATGAAAATCTGTGTTCTTAAATAATGGCACATCCAGGAGCCATAAATTGTCACTACAAAAGTTTCAGTGCCTTGTATGGGTTACCTTCCAGTGAGTTGTTGGTCAGGGAGGTCACTGTTGCCTCCAAAACATTATAGGTTATTGCCAATGTCCTTGGTTCGCCATGAGAAAGAGATGGTAAGACCCTATTGATGAAGACTTCCCATGCCTAAGAAGCAAAGTCACTGAGAAATCAAGTTGGTGCTGAGCAGAAAACCTTCTCCCTATAGCCCAACCAACTGAAATCTGGGAAAAGCTGCACTGTATGCAGTCTTATGGGAAACAGAAGTTATCAGCGATGAAAACAATGGACACTGGAAACCTCAAATTTGGCAAGATAGGCTAATGACTGAATGAGTGCAACAGTGGCATTTCTGCTCTGGGGAAACCAACTGCTCTTTAATTGGACTGAAGGCCCACTCTATGGGAGGGAATATGTGCCTGGTACTGAAAACCTAATCAAAATCCTATGGCAGGGGAGGTCTCAAGTCTTAGGGGTTAAAGCCTGTTCTTGTCTGTATAAATGCATATATTATTCTCACTAAATTTCCCTGACAGCACTACACTTAATGTTCATACTGATATATTAATGCTACTCTCACTTCTGGTTAGAGAAGTTTCTCTTTTAAGATGGTGATGACCACTGGGATGACCCAAAAGACAACATAGTGCTGAGAAGAAGGGCTGGAGGAGTATCCAGCACTGAAACATCTCACACCCATCAAGGCTCAGGGTCCATTTCGGGAGAGGTGATGGAAAGAATGTAAGAACCAAAGGATGGGTACCACTCTTTACATACAACTGTCTGGATAGAATTTGGCCTCGATACCTACACACGACCCTCATAATATGAGAAAAAGATGATGACATCAAATTAAAAGAGACTATTGGAGAGAGGGAGAGTATATGATGGAGAACATAGTTATGAAGGAGAAAGTGTGGGAGGGGAGGGGAGGGGAGAGTAATATCATGGTTTCTTGTCTGTAAGTATAGTATAAAGCATATACTATAAAAAATGTGTGTGGAGGCTGGAGAGATGGCTTAGCAGTTAAGCACTTGTCTGTGAAGCCTAAGAACCCTGGTTTGAGGCTCAATTCCCCAGGACCCATGTTAGCCAGATGCACAAGGGGGTGCACATGTCTGGAGTTCATTTGCAGTGGCTGAAGGCCCTGGTGCATCCATTCTCTCTCTCTCTCTCTCTCTCTCTCTCTCTGTCTGTCTTTCTTTCTCTTTCCCTCTTTCTCTGTCTGTCACTCTCAAATAAATAAAAATAAACAAAAAAATTTTTTTTAATGTGTGTGTATACAAAAACCAGAAAGGAAATCTAAAAGCTGCAATACAAAAACAGCTTGTCTATGGTCAGCAGTCATGTGGAGGCAAGGTGGAGTTGAGCAGATCAGGTCACTGGGAGGCAGGTCCCAGGTCAGCATGTCCAAAGTCATGGGCTGGGTGGAGGCTAGTGAAGCAGATTGAAGTGGAGGGGGATGAGGCAGAGTGGAACAGTTCAGAAGTTGCAATGGGCAGGGGAGGAGAAGAGAGTGACCAAAGTAGGTATGGTGGGAGGTGTCTGAGGACACCTTAATTCCTTGCTTTTCCTTCCCAGGAGTTGTGGGACAGTTAGGAGGACTCCATCTTGACCAGAATTTATTTAACAAAATAATTGAAGAAAACTTGCCCACTCTCTCAAAAGAAAGGCCCATTAAGATCCAAGAAGCTAATAGAACTCCAAACAGATTGGCACAAAGGAGAAACTCTCCAATACATATTGTCATTAAGACTCTAAATATTGACATCAAAGAGAAAGTCCTAAAAGCAGCTAGGGAAAAATAACACATAACACTTAAAGGTAACACCATCAGAATCACTTCAGACTTCTCAATGGAAACTCTGAAAGCCAGAAGTGCCTATAATGGAACTCTGCAAACGCTAAGAACCTATGGCTTTCAACCCAAACTACTCTAGCCAGCAAAAGTATCCCTCACAAAAGTATCCCTCATAATAGATGGTGGAATAAAAATATTCCATGACAAAACCCAGCTTTGCAACTATATGAACACAAAAACAAACCTACAGAGAGTATTTCAGGAAATTCTCCACACAGAAGAATCAAATAATCAACTTCAATCGCCTACAAGAAGCAGATCACAAAAAACAAATTCAAAGAAGCTCCATCAACTTCAGAATCCATGGAAACAACAAACTACATAAATCAACATATTATGGAAAGGATAAAATCAAACCTCACAGTCATTGCCCTAAATATCAATGGCCTTAATTCACTCATCAAGAGACACAAGCTAAAAGGGTGGATCATAAAATTAGACCCATCAATCTGCTGTCTTCAAGAAACCCACCTCACCACTAAAGACAGACCCCTCCTCATGGTGAAAGGGTGGAAAATGATGATGCAATCACATCAGAATACAAAACAAGCAGGCGTAGCCATACTAATATTGGATAAAATAGACTTCAAATCAAAAATAATCATAAAAGACAAATAAGGCCACTTTCTACTGATCAAGGGAACAATCCGGCAAGAAGATATCACAATCATCAATACGTATGCATCAAACACAGGTGCACCACAATTCATAAAACAAAACCTACTTCACAATAAAACAGAAATAACCCCCAACACCACCATAGTTGGGGACTTCAATACACCATTGTCAGCAATAGATAGATCCAAACAGAAACTCAACATGAAAGTGAGAGAGAGCTCAACAAAACCATATGAAATTTAGACCTAATGGACATCTATAGAACATTCCACCCAAATCCATTGACTAAACATTCTTCTCAGCAGCCCACTGAACCTTCTTTAAAATAGATCATATAGGGCTGGAGAGATGGCTTAGCGGTTAATCTCTTGCCTGTGAAGTCTAAGGACTCTGGTTGGAGGCTCGATTCCCCAGTACCTACATTAGTCTGATGCACAAGGGGTGCATGGATCTGGAGTTCATTTGCAGTGGCTGGAAGCCCTGGGGCACCCATTTTCTCTCTCTCTCTCTCCCTCCTTCTCTCTGAAGTTTTCAAATAAAAAAATTAAAACACAAACAAACAAACAAAATTTAAATAGGTCATATACTGGGTGGCAAAGCTTGCCTCCATATACTTAGGAAGATTGACATAATCCCCTAGATGATATCAGATCATAATGGTACACTGCTAGAAATTAACAACAAAACACCCACCAAAAAAAAATCCCATCTGCTCCTGGAAACTGAACAGCACACTTTTAAACAACAAATGGGTAGTGGATAAAATAAAAAATGAAATAGAGAAATTTCTAGAAACAAATGACAATGAGGACACATTGTACCAAAATGTATGGGGCACAATGAAGTCAGTCCTCGAGGAAAATTCATAGCACTCAATGCCTTAATAACAAAGACAGAGAGATCCCAAATCCATAACCTAACCATTAATCTGGCACTGGAAAAGCAAGAATACAACCCCAAATGCTCCAGATGGAAAGAAATAACTAAGATCAGAGCATAAATTAATGAGTTGGAAACTAAGAAAACAATTAAGAAAATTGACAGAACAAAGAGTTGGTTCTTTGAAAAAATAAACAAGATTGACAAACCCCTGGCCAATTTGCTTAAGCAATAAACAAACAAAGAAAAAAAAAATAAGGGGCATCCACCCTCAGCTCTGTTCTTCATTATAGTACTGGAAGACTTAGCTGAAGCAATAAGATAGGAGAAATAAAGAAAGGGCATACAGTTTGGAAAGGAAGAAGTTAAGTTAGTGCTATTTGCAGATGACATGATTATATATGTAAGAGATCTGAGACCCTCCATTCCAAAACTCTTTAAGGTGATAAACTCCTAGTAGAAGGATACAAAATCAGTACACAAAAATCAGTAGCCTATATATATGTAAATGACAAAGATACAGAGAAAGAAATGTATCCCCTTTTCAATAGTAACCAAAGCAAAAATAAAATGCCTTGGAACAACATTAACCACAGAAATAAAAGATCTGTACAACGGAAACATAAAAACAAGCAAAAAGCAAAGACTTAAGAAAATGGAAAGACATCCTGTGCTCCTGGAAAGGCAGGATAATCATTGTAAAAATGGCAATCCTACCAAAGACAATTTACAGATTTAATGCAATTCCCATCAAAATTCTAACATCATTCTTCACAGAGATAGAAAAATTGTTCTCAAACTTCATATGGAAAAGCAGAAGATCTTGGTTATCCAAGCATATCCTCAGCAAAATAAACACCTCTGGAGGCATCACCATATCTGATCCAAAGCTATATTACAAAGCCATAATAATAAAAACAACATGGTATTGGCATGAAAACAGGAGTATAGACCAAGGGAATAGAGTTGAGGAACTGGACTTTGGGTCAAGTAACTACAGCTACTTGATATGTGACAAAGGCCCTAACAATATACACTGGAAAAAAAGCATCTTCAACAAATAGTGCTGGACAAACTGGATAATTATATGCAGAAAATTAAAACTTGATCACACTTCTCTCCATGCACAACAATCAATTCCAAATGGATCAAAGACCTCAATATAACAACAGAAACTCAGCTACTACTGTAAGAAAAGTTAGGAGGAACATTCCATGATTTAGGAATGGGAAAAGACTTCCTGAACAAAACCCCAGTAGCACAGGATCTTAAACAATCACTCAACCAACGGGATCTTATGGAGCTGAAAAGACAAACATATAGTAAGCAGAGCCAAAAGATTACTCACAGAATGGGAGAAAATATTTGCTGAATATCCAACTTCTATAATCTACAAAGAACTCAAAAACCTAAACAATAAAAAGTCAAATAACCCACTCACAAAATGGGGTAACGAACAGGACAGGTAGTTCACAGAGGAAGAAATACAGATGGCAAACACAGACTTAAGGAAATGTTCATCATCCCTAGTCATCAGTGAAATGCAAATTAAAACAACTATGAGTTTCCACCTTACTCCAGTAAGGATAGCATACATCAAAAAATCAAGCACAAATAAATGCTATTGAGGATGTGAAGAAATAGGAACCCTCATCCTCTGTTGGTGAGAATGTAAGATGGTACAACTACTTTGGAAAGCAATATGGAGACTCCTAAAATAAACTGACTATAGAGTTTCCAACAGACCCAGTTGTTCCCTTACTGGGCATTTACTCAGCGCAGAAAGATTTGCTCAACCATCTTTATAGCTGCTCAATTCATAATAGCCAAGGGCTAGAATCATCCCATTCATCATAAGATGAATAGATAACTAAGATGTGGTATATCTACATGATGGAATTCTACACAGCAGTAAGGAAAAATGACACAGTGAAATTTGAAGAAAAATGGCTGAACCTGTGACAGATCATTCTTAGTGAACTCACCCAATCACATAATCGCCACATAGTCTCATTCATCTACAGCTCCTAACGTGATTCTACCCAAGTTGCCAAAATATCTAGCAAGCATCTCAAGGACAAGACAATAGAAAGGGTGGGGAGGGAGGGGAAGGTAAGGGAGTAGGTGGAAAACACAAAACTGGATCCAAATGGCAAAGGTAATATAAAATTCTATATCCTGAAAGACAGACCAAATGGTTGAAACTTCAGCAGGACCTTAGAAGGAACACTGGATTCACAAGGCCCTGGAGAGGGTACAATGAAAACTGACCATTATTTCCTCCTGTTTCTGTTTTTCTCTCTCCTTCTACTTCTCTCTCTCCCTCTTCTCTCTCATATCTCATATCTTGATCTCTTTTATATCACTTATCCTTTTCTTCTTTCTCTTCTTGGGTGCTGACCTGTAACTCCTGGTACCAGCAGATGGACATCATCCACAATGAGCTTTTGATCATAGAGACCTACAAGTTCTCCCCACAAAAGACAGATTTATGCAGAGCACTTGATGACCCACCATAGGTTATTTGTAAGACACTACTGCTGAAGACACCATACACTGTTTGCATGTATCATGGAGTAACATGGTTGGAAGCTGGAAGGGAGTCAGTCCCCAAACAGCATGTTTAGTGCTGGAAGGTGCCACATGAGCGACTGGAGGAAAATGACCAATATCTCTCCAAGCAATGCATGGTCCAACCTACTTAGTATCAAACAACCTGATGTGATGTTCATACTAGTGCAATAGTGGCAAAAAGCCATGGTGGGAACCCAACTGCTCTCAATTTGGCTAATTGATCTTCTCAGTGGAACAGAACCCATAACTGGAGCTGGGAAACAAGTCAGAACCATATCCAACAACAAGCCTGCTCACCATTAAACTGCATCTAAAACATAATGGTTATCACATTTACTTAGTGCTCACTTTACTCTCTGTTGGAGAATCTGCTTCTCCTTTTTAGATAGACACAGATCATAAGGAGAGAACCACCCCATCAAGAATAGTTTTCTTGGCAAACACAGAACCAGCACAACAGTGATGGAGATAGACACAGAGAACAATCAACACCTATCATACCAGATATTCAGAGACACAGAGGCTCCCAAGATTTCAACACTGAAGCAGACCTAATATTAACCCAAAATGACTGAGGGAAATTTGAGCAAGAGGGAGTGGAAAGAATGTCAGAGCCACAGGTTGGGTGATGACATGCATAGACATTTCCTCCTACCACAAACTAAAGGCTAACCCCACAATGCATGACCCATATACCCCAACAAGGAGGGTCTCTCTGGAGGGGGGAGGACATGGAGGAAGCTTACAAAAAAACCCACCTTGTTATTTGCCAAGGTTAGCCCATCTGAATTACATCTTATTTTTCAGTGAAAACTAAAAGTCTAGGAATGAAATTTTTAAAATTCTGAAACACCACAGCTGCCAACCCAACAATTATATCTACCAAAATTATATTTCATAATAGAAGGTAAAAGAAAAACTTACCATGATAAAAATCTGCTTTATGAACATATAAGCACCAAGCCAGCCCTAACAAGAGTACTGGATTGAATACTTTGCACTGAAGAGAAAAGCAAATGTTCTCAAGTGGCTACAGGAAGGAAAAAAATGCAGTAATCAACAAAACTGGAAGAAAAAATATGAGGAACTTTCCATGATATAGGAATGGGAAAAGACTTCCTGGAAACAACAACAACAAAAAAAAGAAATAAACAGTATCTCAGGAACTTAAACAATCATTCAACAACTGGGATCTCATGAAACTGAAAACTTTCTTCATAGACAAAAATACAATAAGCAGAGCTAATAGATTACCCACAGAATGGGAGAAAAATTTTCCTGGCTATACAACTGACATAAGCCTAACTTATAGAATCTACAAAAACTCAAAAACTTAACCAATAAAAAGTCAAATGACACACTCACAAAAAGGGGCAGAGAACTGCATAGAGAATTCTCAGAGGAAAAATACAAAGGGCAAAGACACACTTAAGAACATGTTCATCATCCCTGATTATCAGAAAAATGCAAATTAAAATAACTATGAGATTCCACCTTACCCCAGTAAGGATAGCAAACATTAAAAAAATCTAATGTGGGCTGGAGAGATGGCTTAGTGGTTAAGCGCTTGCCTGTGAAGCCTAAGGACCCCAGTTCAAGGCTCGGTTCCCCAGGTCCCACTTTAGCCAGATGCACAAGGGGGCGCAAGCGTCTGGAGTTCGTTTGCAGAGGCTGGAAGCCCTGGTGTGCCCATTCTCTCTCTCTCCATCTATCTGTCTTTTTCTCTGTGTCTGTCTCTCTCAAATAAATAAATAAATAAATTTAAAAAAATCTAATGCAAACACATGCTGGTGAGGATGTGGAAAAATAGGAACCCTCATTCCCTGTTGGTGGTAATGTAAGATGGTACAACCACTATGGAAAGCAATATGAAGACTCCTAGAAAGGTTGACTATAGACTTACCAACAGACCCAGTTATTCCTTTGCTGGGCATTTACCCTCCCTCGTCTTTCTATTTCTTTTATGTTACCTATCTTTTTCTTCCTTCTTTTTTCTTGGTGCTGGCCTCTAACTCTCAGTAACAGAATGTGGTTAATATCCACAGTGAGCTTTTGATTAAAGAGACCTACAAGGTTTCCCAAAATAAGATATATTTTTGTTGGAGTACTTGATGACCTACCAAAGGTTAGTGGTAAGAACCTACTGCTGAAGACACCATATGCTGTTGGTATGGAACATTGAATGACCTGACTGGAATCTGGAAGAGAGCCCATCCCAGACAGTTAGCTTGTCTAGGGCCAGAAAGTGCTACATGATTGACTGGGGGCAAATGACCAACATCTGTCCAAGCAACTCGTGGTCAAGCTACTCAGCAGCCAATAAACTGAGTGAACTACTCAGTGGAACAGAACCCATAGGTGGAGCTGGGAAACAATTCAGAACCATATCCAAAAAATGAGAGAATTAGACAAACAGCCAGTGGGATCTCATGAAACTGAGAGCGTTATTTTACAATTTAGTAAGCCATCAACAGAGTCAATAGGTAACCTACACAATGGGAGAAAAATCTTTATAGCTATAAATCTGACAGTGATTTAATGTCTAGAATATAAAAAAAAACTCAAAAAAGCTGAACAATAAAAAAAAATTAATCAATTCACTCAAAAAAAAAGGGCAGGAAGCCAGGTGTGGTGGCTCATGCCTTTAATCCCAGCACTTGGGAGGCAGAGGTAGGCGAATCACTGTGAGTTCGAGGCCACCTTGAGACTACATAGTAAATTCCAGGTCAGCCTGAACTACAATGAGACTCTACCTTGAAAAAACAAACAAAAAAAGCAGAGAAAAAAAAAAAAAAAAGGGCAGGGAACTGAACAGAGTTCTGAAAGGAAGAAACTACATATATCCGGTAACATCTGAAAGATGTTATTGCAATCCAGTTCACATTGCTGGTAGAAATCACTCAACTAAGATCAGCTTCTGGGAAAAAGAGGTTTATTTGGCTTACAGGCTTGAGGGGAAGCTCCATGATGGCAGGGGAAATGTTGGTACCACCACAGATGTTTAACATCTTTGAATCCCATAGACTTGGTTATGTTGTGTTTTTTAATTAATTTATTTATTTGAGAGCAATAGACAGAGAGAGAAAGAGTCAGAGAGAGAGAGAAAAAAAGAGGGAGAGAGAGAGAGGGAGAGAGAGAGAGAGAGAGAGAGAGAGGGAGGGAGAGAGAATGGGCACTCCAGGGCCTCCAGCCAATTCAAACAAACTCCAGAGGTGAGTACTCCCTTGTGCATCTGGCTAACGTGGGTCCTGGGGAATTGAGCTGCAAACCAGGGTCCTTACGCTTCACAGGTAAGCACTTAATTGCTAAGCCATCTCTTCAGCCCATGTTGTGCTTCTGTTTTTATTTAGTTTGTGAATTTTTTTATTTCTTTATTGGTTTATATGATAAGCTGCTCAATATTATATTGTTCAATGACCAGGAGTTTGTTTTCTCTATAGTTTATCATATTAATTTTTTCTTTATTGCATTGTGGTCAGATAAATACAAGAAGTTATTTTAATTTACCTCAATTTAGTGAGACTTGCTTTGCATCCCAATATGTGATCTGTCTTAAAGAAAGTTCCATGGGCTGCTGTGTATTCTGCAGTGTTTGTATGGAATGTTCTGTAAATGTTCATTAGGTTTACTAAAATATATGTTGTCTTTTAAATCTCTTGTTTCTCAACTAATCTTCTGTCTAGATAAACTATCAGTGACTGAGGGGTATTGGAATTGGTCATTATTATTGTGTTGTGATTCATCCCTGCCTTTATATCTAGTGGATTTTGTTTTATAAAATTATTTGCACCTATTTATAATTGTAATGTCCTGTTGGTGAATTGGTTTTGTTGATTGTTATGAACTGATCTTTAACTTTTCTAATTTTGGTTTGAATTCCATTTTGCCAGATATGACTTAGCCATGCCTGCTTGCTTCCTAGTTCCATTTGCTTGAAATACCTTTATTTCATCCTTCAACCCTAACTTTTCTTTGGTTTTTGCCTACTTTAATTTCTTTTTCTTCAAGGCTTGGTATTCTGTCTTCCACATGATCCATTCTATTTGTGAGGCTTTTCTTGGAGCTTTTTGTTTAACTTAATAATTTTTTTACTTTCAGCTTTACTTTAGTTTGGTTTTTCTTTAGGATCTCTCTATCTTTCTTTGAATTTCAATTACACAACTCTTCGTTAGACTTCCACATTTCATCGGCTTCTTCATTACTTTCCTATGTGTCCTCTTTGAGTTTACTTAGGATTTAATTTATGTATTTATCCATGTTTTCTTTGATTCTTTGTGCATATTTATAATCATTGTTTTGAAGCACTTCATAGGGAGTTTTCTCTAGGTAGCTCTCATGGAGGTCCTCTGCTATGAAATTAGCTTTGTTTTTCAAATTATATTGAGACATACCCATCTGAAGATAATGTGTTGGTCAGGCCTTTCAGATACATCTGTGATTAGAGACCATTTGGAATGGTACTTGGTATTTCTGGGCAGTCATTGTTCTTTGCTCTGCTTTGTGGTGCTTGGAGTTATGTTTTGTTTGGAGGTCCTTTCTCTATCTCTCTTAAGGAAAACATGAAGACAACATTCCATGATGTGTTATTTTTTAAATCATGTTTGTTGATAACTTCCATAAATAGAAACACTATACCCTTATGATAACCCTCTCCTACAACTCTCCCTTTTTCTCTTCTCCAAAACCACCTTGCCACTGAATCTCTTATTTCCAACTCTATTTTGATATTATCATTTTTATGCCCTATTATTCAGTTCTTGTGTAGGTAGTGGACTTTTTTGTGTCTGGAAGACAATATTATAAGGATTTCTTCCCTTTATTTGACTCTAAGATTCTTTCTGCCATCTCTTCTGCAATAGTTCTTGAGCTTTGGAGGGTGTGATAGAGATGTCTCATTTAGTGCTGAATACTCCACTGTCACTTCTTGGCACTCAAGTGAGTTTTGAACTGTCTCACAGTTGTCACTGCCATCTGAAAAGCTTCTCTAACAAAAACGGAGAGTAGTATTAATATATGGGTGTAAGCATAAATATTTAGAGGGAAGTTTTATGAGAAGAATATATCCATTTAGACAGACAACAGCAGTAGTTTTCTCCCTAGGGATTTTGATTTCTCAAGCCCTAGTATATTGATTAGGTTTTTCAGTATGAGGTATGGATCTCTCCCTTGGAGTGGACCTCCAGTCCAATCAGAGAGCAGTTTGTTTCCTCCATAAGAGATGTCACCATTGCACCAGTTGGTTCTTTTGGCCTACCTGGCCAACCATAAATGTTTCAGGGTCCACTTCTGATTAACACTGTTGATGACTTTTCTCCCTCAATAGGCTACATAGGTCTTCCCAGTATCCTGACAGGTAGTCAACAGAAAGTGGCTTCCAGCTCACCTCCAGCTTTATTTCTCAGTGACCTGCAGCTCAAGCATATGGAGTATTCAGCAATAGGGTTTTTCTCTCTAGTTCTGGTGGGCAACCAGTAGTCTTGGAAATATCTTGTAATGCCATCATAGTTTTATGGGTAAATTAGAATTACAACCTACATAAGAGAGTGAATGGTACAGTTGTTTCATATATTTTATAGCTTGTGTTCATAGCAAACATATGTCTTTAGAGAGACCTATTTTATTTCTATTTTCCACATGCTATTTCCCCTTAAAACAACAACTAAGTTCTGTATTTTCTGTAAAGAAACTAGATTTGAGGCTGGAAAAAGAGTATGTCCTGGGAACAAGTAAGGGAATGAGTCAAAGTTCATTGCTCTTCTGGTAAAGAGAATAATTACTGTCTTAGTGAATTTTCCATTTTTCTACATCCTTAATTGCTTCATATCCCTAATCTTTCTAATGCTTACCTAAAACAATCAAGACGTGCTATTTTCTTTCTTTTATTTATTTGCAAGAAGAGAGAGAGAGAGAATGGGCACAACAGACTCTTGATACTCCAGATTCATGTACCACTTTGTGTATGGCTTTATTTAGGCATGGGGGAATTGAACCTTGAGCCATCAGGCTTTGCAAGCAAGTATCTTCAATTTTTGAGACATCTCTCCAACCTGTATATTTATTTCTTAACTAATGTGCTTTGTGGGTTCTTTTTGAGTTTTGTGACATATGTTATGGATTCTGAATTTATTTGCTAAGAGTTACTCTGAGGGATTGTGAAAGCCTGTTAAAACTTTGTGTCTATTTTAAATATCTTAATTCATGTGGAAACTAAAACCATCAAAGTTCTTAAAATAATACAAGATTGGTTGATTCTCAAAATAATGTAATAGCAGTATTCCCTGTTAGCACACAAGATTGTTAACCATTTTCCCTCATCAGCTCATGTCACACTTTCCAGCCCCATAAGAGCAGGCCATCTGAGAACTGGATTATTTCCAGATTTAATCTGGATCTCTCAAAGTTCTCAGTCAGCAGCTTGTGGTGTCTTCAGTAATAGGGTGTTACCTTTTACCTCAGATGGGTAATCAAGTGCTTTGACAGAAGCCAGTCTTGTTTTGGGGACCTCATATGTCTCTATTATCAATAGCTCAATGTGTATTGCAAAAAATTTCTGGTACTAGGAGTTACATGCCAGACAAATGTTTTCATCCCACCCTCTCCAGGGTCCTTCTTACTCCAAAATTCCTGCATACTCCTGTTGAGGGTTGTATATGTATTTTGCTATCCAGAAGAAATGTTTCTATGGAACAAATTCATTTTGGATTTAGTTTGTGTGTATGTCCCCTGCCCTACCATTTTCCTTCCCTGATAAACTTATTTCTCTACTATCTGATCTTTGAGTTGCCTGTCAGGTATGCCTGCAACTCAAGGTGTTCCAGGTTAAGAACCACAGATGTGGGAGAACATGCAGCATTTGTCTTTCTTCGTTTGTGTGTGTTTTCTCAGTATGATCTTTTCCAAGTCCATCCATTTTTCTACAAATTTCATTGTATCATGTTTCCTCACTGTAGAATTCCATTATGTATATGTACCACATCTTTATCCAATCATCAAATGATGTGCATTATGTTGTCTCTAATTCTTAGCTATTATGAACTGAGCAGCTATAAACATGGTTGAACAAATAGCTCCACAGTAAAAAGTAGAGCTTTGGGGGTAGATTTCCAAAAGAGGAATAGCTGGGCTAGTTGGTAGTCATATTTTCTCTTTTTCTCAGGAGTCTCCATATTGATTTTCATAGTGGTTGTACAAGTTTTCTTTCCTATCAGCAGTGAATGAAGGTTCCTATTTCCCCACATCCTCACCATCATTTATTGTTGGCTGATTTTTTAATGATTGCCATCCTGCCATCTCATAGTTGTTTAAATTTGTATTTCCCTGATGGTTAAGGATGTTGAACTTTGTCTTGAAGTATTTTCTTAAGTGGCTATTTGTATTTCCTCCATTAAGAATTCCCTATTGCCCCATTGTGTTGAGTGAATTGTTCAATTTTTTTATTGTTTAGTTTTGAGTTCATTGTAGATTTTAGATATTAGGTCTCTGTCAGTGGCATAGGTGGTGAAAACTTTCTCACATTCTGTGGGTAGTATGTTTATGGTATATTTGTCTGTACAAAAGCTTTTAAGCTTCATAAAATCTCACTGTTTGAGTGATTGTTTAATTTCCTGAGGTACTTGGGATATTATTCAGGAAGTCTTTCTCCACTCCTATATCATGGAGAGTTACTCCTATTTTTTTTATATTAGTTGAAGAGTTTTAGGTCTTCTATTGAGGACTTTAATACATTTGTAGTTAAATTTTGTGAATGGCAAGATGAGTGGGTCTAATTTCATTTTTCTACATGTGATTATCCAATTTGACTAGCACCATTTGTTGAAGATGCTATTTCTTCTCCAGTGAATGTTGATGGCTTCTTTGTCAAAGATCAAGTAGCTATAGTTGCTTGAATTAAGGGCTGGGTCTTCAATTCTGTTCCATTGGTCTACATGTCTGTTTTTATGTCAGTACAATGTTAGTTTTATTAATTTATTTATGAGAGGAAGATTAGATAGATAGATATGAGAGAGAGGGGGAAAGGGGGGGAAAGAGGGAGGGAGAGATGGGTAGAGAGAATGGGTACATCAGGGCATCAAGCCACTACAAATTAACTCTACGAAACATGTCCCACCTTGTACATCTGGCTTATGTGTGTCCTGAGGAAACAACATGGGTCCTTTGGCTTTGCAGGAAAGCTCCTTTACTACTAAGCCATCTTTCTAGCTTCCATGCTGTATTTGTTACTATGGCTTTGCAGTATAGCCTTAGATCGGGTATGGTGACATCTCCAGAGGTTTTTTTTTTTTTTTTTTGCTGAGGATATAATTGGATATCCAAGGCTTTCTGCCATTCTGTATAAACTTTGTAATTATTTTTTCTCTCTCTGAAGAGTGATGTTGAGATTTTTACTGGTATTGTGTTGAATCTGTATATGGCTTTGGTAGTATTGCCATTTTCATAATATTAATTCTACTGAGCCAGGAACATGGAAGTAATTTCCATGTTATCATGTCCTCCTCATTTTTTTTTCATTGATTCAAACAATGTGCTATTTATTTGAGATTTGCTTTATATCATCTTTTCTTTTCCTTTTCACAATTTTTATTAACATTTTCCATGATTATAAAAAAATATCCGGGCTGGAGAGATGGCTTAGCGGTTAAGTGCTTGCCTGTGAAGCCTAAGGACCCTGGTTCGAGGCTCGGTTCCCCAGGTCTCACGTTAGCCAGATGCACAAGGGGGCGCATGTGTCTGGAGTTGGTTTGCAGAGGCTGGAGGCCCTGGTGTGCCCATTCTCTCTCTCTCCCTCTATCTGTCTTTCTCTCTGTGTCTGTCACTCTCAAATAAATAAATAAATAAAAATTAAAAAAAAATATCCTATGGTAATACCCTCCCTACCCCCCCCCACTTTCCCCTTTGAAATTCCATTCTCCATCATATTACCTCCCCATCTCAATCATTGTACTTACATATATACAATACCAACCTATTAATTACCCTCCTCCCTTCCTTTCTCTTCCCTTTATATCTCCTTTTTAACTTACTCTATTTTTTCTTAAATGTTTTTATGTTTTATGTTTTATGGTTATTGTTATAGTGGCATCCAGCTTAGGTAGGTAAACAAAGGCTCTCTGATTGGCTAAGAGATCTGCACAATGGAAAGGAACCCTTAGCTGGAACTGGGAACCAAGTCAGAATCCTATGGAGACCAAACTCATGGATCTCAACAAGAAGCTCCAACCAGTCTTTAGCCAAAAGAGAGGCTACACCCACAAAACTTTCTTAATTAATAATACTTATTCTATTGTACCTATGCTGACCTCAGTCTCTATTGGAGAATCTGTTTTTCTTTTTCAGAAAGCAGCTAGAATGAGGAGATAAACTACCCCTAGCACATCAACCAGGGCCCAGGTAAAACTACAGAGTAGTTGTCAAGTTGATCAATTGTGCTGCTTCAATATTAAGCCTGTCAACCAGCACCAGAGTCATGGAGACAGACACCAAGTATACTCAAAATGTATCAAGGCAGAAATCCAGAACCTGCTGAGAGCACAACAGTGAAGTGGAATTTAAACATACCTACCATGGCTCAGGGAACTTCATGGAATGGGGACTGGAAAGATTTTAAGAGCCACAGACTGGAAAGGAATGTCCAGAGGCACTTCCTCCCCCTACAATGGCCGGCTGATGCCTTCACATCTCATAACCAACAAACTTAGGAGGAATACCATCAACCCTACTGAGGAGGACTTTCAGTGGAATGGGATCAGGGAAGAGGGAAATAATGGTACTAATATATGATGTGTCCATAAAACTTTCTATTTAATAATAAAAGAAGAAAATAAAATAAATTATACTCTATTAACTGATAATATGATTGCTGAATTAAACCTAGCATTATAGAGCTCTAAAGTCACTAGATGAAAATCAGAGAAGTATCTCAGTGACAGAGTGATGGCCTAGAATATTTGAGAGCCTAAGTTCAATAAATAATTACATAAATAAATTTGAAAATAAAAAAGTAATAAAATATTGGTTAATTCTCAAAATAATGCTATACTGGTTGATCAAGCTGTTTTACTGTGTGTGGTTTCTGTTAACAATGAGCTTCTCCTTTCTTACATTCTTGGGAGTATGGAGAGGTTTTATTTTCATATATTCATATTTTATGAAGAGAAAGATAAAGAAACAGACATTTAAAATATGAATCTTAATGGAGGGAAACTGAAAGTATGACTTTCACTGAGAGTTCAGCCAACTGTTCTGTACATACTCTGCCATAGCTAAGTGTGTTTGTGTGCATGTGCACATGCATGCATGCATGCAGATATGCATTTAGTGTCCTGGAGATAACTTTGTATGTTGTTACACCTCAGGTGCTGACCATCTCTTATTTATTTATTTATAATTTATTTATTTATTTATGAGAGAGGCAGAGAGAGAGAGAATGGGCACACAAATGCTTCCAGCCACTGCAAACAAACTCCAGACGCATGTGCCACCTGTGCATCTGGCTTATATGGGTACTGAGGAATTGAACCTGGGTCCTTAGACTTTGCAGGCAAGTGCCTTAATCACTAAGACACCTTTCCAACCCAAGATGACCACCTTTTTTGAGACAGGGTTTCTCACTTCCCTGACACTTGCTAAGTAGGCTAGACTGACAAGTAAACCTCATATTGTGTTCTCAGTGCTGGGATTATAGGTGCATTTCACCATGCCCATCATTTTATACATGGTTTCTGGGGATTGGACTCAAGTCTTCATGCTTAAAAGGTAAGTACTTTAGCAACTGAGCTATCTCCCTAGCCCTCTAATTTCTGGAATGAGAATTTTATTATTAAATGCTAAGGATTTTCTCTGGTCTAGTAAAGTGAGACATACTATTTTTCAAAACACAACATAAGCATAAAACTCTTTCTTCAGTAACTTCTGAGCACCAATAAACTGACATATCTTTTCAGTCTGATGGGTTTTTTTTTTTTTAAAAAAAAAAAGAGATCACAGAATCTCAAATAAGAATCTTCATGGAGGGACACATATTACTCAGAAAGTTCAGGTCAGGAGTTATTAATGTGGTAGGCAAAAGAACTATTTTATTATACACGAATACATGCTAGTGACTTAGATATGGTTTCTTTCATGGAAATGATATGATAGAAACACTGTAGACAAACTTCCTCAGTTCTGTGTGTTTCCTCTTGTCACTTCTAGAACACATCTGACTGGCGCTACTTGAGTTGTTCATAGGGCTAGTGTAATGTGACCTATAGGTCTGGAAACATGACATCTGAGCTTAAGTGCCACTTAGGTTTCTTTTCTCTGCTATCAGGAGTGATCACACCTCTTTGGACTTTGTGCTTTTAATCTCTGAAATGGAAATGATAGCCCATTTTATTTTTATTTCATGGGGCTACAGATGAAATTGAAATGCAGAAAATCTTTGTAAAATGCTATAAATGGTTCCCAAAAGAAATTTTGTTAGTATTGTTATAAATTTCAATAATCACATGGGTTTTGAAAAACATCATGAATAGTGGTGAGGAGCAAACCTGAAAGATAGCTGAGCTGTACAATATGAATATAGAAAGAATTAGAGTCATATTGACAGTATTGGAAAAAAGCATGGTATGATTGTCTGATCATTTTCATTTTCCCTTACTGACATTTTATGGCTCCTATGGTATTTCATTGACTCCTCTTTCTACCTCTGGTCTTCCTACATTGATCTCAAGACAGCAAAGGAATTTTGAGTCTCTTCTTGGGCTGCTCCATTACTTTATGTTGTTAAGACATCCCTATTACTCTCCAAAAGACTGTTTTATAAGAATGCTGAAACCTTGAACTCTCCTAGTGAAGGAAAATGTGGCTGCATACTGTAAAAAGGAAAAATTGCAAGGCATCTGGAAAGAGTGCCCAGAGAATGCAATATGCCTTGGTAACCAACTGGCTAACTATATTCTGTTCTCTCATTCTTTTATTCCCTTTAGACAGCCTTGGTTTCTTTTCCAACCCTAAGCATTAATGACTTCTTAATTTGGCACAACCATGCATAGCTATTGGAGAGAGAGAGGACCCTTCCAGACTACATTGGTCATGGCCTGTTTCAATTGGCCAGAGGAGATGATAGATGCATAGCAGTTGCTGCTGTCAGTCCAACTCCATTGCTTAGTCCCCAGAGATTGTTGATAATCATTAATAGCCAGTCAGCTGCTCAGTAAGGAGCCTCAGGATCAATATAGTGGCTCTCAGAAGATAATAGTATCTCAGTCCCATGTGTATATTGATATTCACATCAGCTCAAAACTTGAGGCTAAGTATGACCTCCCAAAGTCAGAAAGGCAGCTTTGTAGATTTCACTTATCTGTTTATTCTAGAGTTTCTGAGAGGTCTTAGCACCAGTGGGATTGTGCCTCCTTCCTCAACATTTACTTGCACTCAGGTGTATTCTATTTCACAGTTTAAATGAATGCAGTATTCTGATTGTATGCCTGGCAAGTGTTGTAAGTGCTAGTTTCAAAAACACGTGTCAGTGTCCAGCTGGCTCTATGATGCCTGGTCAAACCTTTCCCAATTTGCTTAACTTTTTCCAGCAAGCAAAAGAGTTCCCTTCAGGAATGAAGGCTGGCCTATTAACAACCGTATTGTACACAAAGTTTGTGCTGTGCCAGCAGTTCTGGAACTTAGTTTGAGTTCTGGGATTGTGGCTAGTTGTAGGTGGGAATGGAGTTAGATCTTGTTTCCTATGTAAACCAGACAGTGCTAGATTCAGTCCATGTGTAAGTGCAAGATGCCAGCTCTGAATCTGGCTCTTTACAGAATGGCTGAGTATTGTCTGATGGATTCATGACTCCACAATGAATACCAATAACCCCATTGAGGAGGACCTTTAATGGAATGAGGGTAGAGACAGGGAACATAAAAGTATAACCCAGTAGGAATATGATCAATATGCAATGTGTTCATATGGTAAAGTTCACAATAAAATTATGTTGTTAGGCAGAAGGTGGAACTTGGGACTGACTGAGCCTGGCAGCTGTTGCCATCCATCACTCTCTCCCTGTTAATGAGAAGAGTGCAGGACCTGCTGACGAGCAGGATATGCTGACGGCTGTAAATGAGGAGATCATTATTTGGGCTTGCAAGAGAAACCCTTGCAATGTTGCAGTGAACATATATTCATATAAGCCAGTTTATTAGGTTAAATATTTTTCAAATTCAAAAATATTATATAAATACTGTGCCATTGCATAGTAATTTTGTAACTTATTATCTGACTACATGGTTTATGATTAATGACTTATTTGGGCAAATTGACACAGCTAAATGTGATGCCTAAATATATCCTTAATGTTTAGGATTAGAAACATAAAACATAAATTATTATAAATTGCATCTGAATGGTAAAAAGTGAAAAATCAATTTGCCTTCTAATGGAACTTATATAGATAAGCTAAGTGAATATTTTAAAACGGCAAGGCCATGAAACTTTTCTTTTAAACAGTACTTTTTGTTTTTTATTTTTATTTTTATTTATTTGAGAGAGACAGACACAGAGAGAAAGAGGAGAGAGAGAGAGGTGGGGTGGGGGAGAGAATGGGCGCATCAGGGCCTCCAGCCACTGCAAACGAATTCCAGTTGCTTGTGCTCCCTTGTGCATCTGGCTAACGTGGGTCCTGGGGAATCAAGCCTAGAACCAAGATCCTTAGGCTTCACAGGCAAGCGCTTAACCACTAAGCCATCTCTCTAGCCCTAAACAATATTTTTAATAAATATATTTCAATGTTTTGAAATGATAGTCAAATACTACATTAAGGTATCAAAAGTGAATATTCCTGGCATTTTGCTTTGTTTTGCTTTTTTTAAGGTAGGGTCTCACTCTAGCACAGGCTGACCTGGAATTCACTATGGAGTCTCAGGGTGGCCTCGAATTCATGGCAATCCTTCTACCTTTGCCTCCTGAGTGCTGGGGTTAAAGGCATGTGCCACCATGCCTGGCCTGGCATTTTTACATAAACATATTCAACTTCACAAAAAATTATTTCCCTGTTCTTGAAGATTTGTTGACAGCTGTATCACCTGTTGACAGTGGAAATGTGTATGTGTGAACTGATCAGACAATGAAAACAATCAAGCTACACTTTCAACCCATACTGACAAAAACATATAATGGCAGGATATCCAACTACAAAAGAATATTCAAGAGTTTTAAAGTTAATCACTTAAATAAAATAGCACTTATCAAAACCACAGGTTATCTTACAGAATGGACCAATAAGAAGATACATCCATTAGAGCCCTGAAGCAGTGAATATGTTTATATCTGGCACATTCCTGAAGAAGCCATGAAAACAGTCCCATAATTGTCTGTGGTACTGAATCTCCTAATACACAGAACTATCCATGGACTAAAACTGGAATTCCCTTTTGGTGATGGATACTATATACTATTGTTGTGGGTCAGTGGTTGGAGTTCAGACATAAATCAGAGGTGTTCTAAGGCCACTACTAAGGCCACAAGACACGCTTTCCAAAGTGGATGCAAGGCAGGTGTGGTGGTGCATTCCTTTAATTTGGGAGGCTAAGGTAGGAGGATCGCTGTGAATTTCAGGCCCGCCTGAGACTACATAGTAAATTCCAAGTCAGCCTTGGCTAGAGCAAAACCCTACCTCAAAAAAAAAAAAGTGGATGACCCCTGCTGAGAGTTTAAAAAACCCAAGTATACTTAAAGAGCAGAAACCAGATATCTGACGTTCTAACTGTTATTACTGTCCAGTCCACTAGGAGAAATGTGCTTCACTTGGTTACTCCCAAAAATGCATCTCACTTCACTGATCACATTAATGATGATTTTTTCTTTTATGTTTATTATTATTATTAACAACATGTTTTGTATGGATATATCATGTGTTGGTGCCCCCTTTTCCCTCATTCCTGCCCCCCCCCCAACAATTCCATTGGAGACGCTCTTCTGTGGGGTTGCAGGTATTCACCCATGGGATTGTAGTTTATGTCTTGTGAGAGCAGTGGTCATTTATTTTTGGGGGGGTGGGGGAGATGCCTCTGGGTTGAGAAGAAGCTCTTACAATCTTTCTACCCCCTCTTCCACAAAATTCCATGAGCCATAGGGGGCAATTTTTTTTAATTTTATTTATTTATTTGAGAGCGACAGACACAGAGAGAAAGACAGGTAGAGGGAGAGAGAGAGAATGGGCGTGCCAGGGCTTCCAGCCTCTGCAAACGAACTCCAGACGCGTGTGCCCCCTTGTGCATCTGGCTAATGTGGGACCTGGGGAACCGAGCCTCGAACTGGGGTCCTTAGGCTTCACAGGCAAGCGCTTAACCGCTAGCCATCTCTCCAGCCTGGGGTAAGTTTTAAGTCTACTTCAGTGATGAGCTCTTGGGAGCCTCTGGATCTCTACTTTGGTAGGTGTTGAGTACCCTCAGACTGTGTCACCTATACCCAGGCGCTGGTTTCCAGGAACAGTGTGAGAGCTGCACTCTTGCACTATTCCCCATTCTTCTGTGGATTCTGCTGTGGCTTGGCTGAAGTGCGAGGGGTAGTATATCTCCTCTGGTCATGCTACCTTCTGAAAAAGAAGAACAGATTCTCCAAAGGAGAGTGAAGTCAGCATAATTTTATTATTAATTTAGGGGAAATTTGATATATGTAACCCCTATTTTAGCCAAAGACCAATGAGAGCTTGACATTGGAGAGAATACTCTTTGTCTCCATAGGATTCTGATCTGGTTCTGAAAGGATCTCTAAGCTATCGGTCCCCACTGAGGCTGTATGCCACTATTGCACTGGCATTTACATCATGTCAGGGTGTTTGCTTCTGAGTAGCTTAGACCTCTGGTTGCTCAGATCATTGTTGGCTCTATTCTCCCAGTAGCTTCCAGCACTAAGCAGGCTGTCTGGAGACTGGTTTTCTTCTGAATTCCATCCAGGTCTCTCTGTGCTCTGTGTCAGCAGCATATGGTATCTTCAGCAACACGGTAATCAAGTGTTTGACAGAAAGCTGTTTTGATTTGGGGACCTCATCTCTAATCAACAGCTCAATGTGGGTACCAACCAATCTCTGGTACTGGGAGTTACGGGTCAGAGACAGAAAAAAGAAAACACTTTTAAGCTTAGGCTTCATCCCATTATCACCAGAACTCTACTTTTCAGGTGCTCCCCACTTACTCCTTTTGAGGGTTGTATCTTTTAGGCTATCTCCAAGGATTAAGGTTTCTATGGTAGCAGCTCATTTTGGAGTTAATTTTGTGTTTGTTTTCCCCTCTACCCTTTCCCTCCCCTTCCCCTAAATCCTTCCATCCTTATTGTCTAGGCCTTGAGTTGACGATCATGCATGACTGCAACCTGAGCAGGTCCAGAATAGGAATGGAAGATAAGTGAAACCATGCAGCATTTGTATTTCTGTTATTGTGTGACTTCACTGAGTATGATCTGTTCCAAGTCTATAAATTTCATTGTATTGTCTTTTCTTATTGCTGAGTAGAATTCCATTGTGTAAATGTATCACAGCTTTGTTATCCATTCATCCAATGATGGACAACTTGGTTGATTCCAGTTCTTAGCTATTATGAATTGAGCAGCTATAAACATGGTTGAGCAAATGTCTCTGTGTTGATTCATGAAGCAATTAGGATAGAAGCCCAGAAAGGGAATAACTGGGTCTGTTGATAGCCCTATGTTCATTGTTTTCAGGAATCTCCAAATTGGTTTCTGTAGCATTTATACAATTTCACATTCTCACCAACAGTGGATGAGAGTTCCTCTTTCCCCACAACCTTGCCAACATTTGTTATTGTTAGACTTATTAATGATTCCCATCCTTATTGGAGTAAGGTGAAATTGCATGATTTTAATTTGCACTTCCCTAGTGGTTAGGGATGTTGAACATTTTCATAAGTGTGTTAGCCATTTGTAATTCTTCCTCTGATAACTGCCTATTCAGTTATCTGCTCCATTGTTGGAATGGGTTGTTTGATTTTTTTTATTCTTTTTTTTGAGTTTTTTTTTTTAATATTATAGGTGTTAGGTTTCTGTCAGTGTTAGAGCTGGTGAAGATTATTCTCCAATTTATTGGGCCTGTTTATCGTGTGCTTGTCTGTGCAAAAGCATTTTATCTTCATTGGTTGAGTGATTGTTTAATTTACTGGGCTACTGGGGTCTTGCTTAAGAAGTATTTCTCCACTTATGTATCATGGAGAGTGCCTCCTATTTATTCTTCCAGTAGGAGAAGAGTTTTGGGTCTTATATTGAGGTCTTTAATCCATTTGGACTTGATTTTTTACATGGAAAATTAGTTTCTAGCTATAGCTATTCTTGACCTAAGATCTGAGTCTTCAGTTCTGTTCCATTGGTCTATGTTTCTGTTCTCATGCCAATACCATACTGTTTTTGTTCCTGTGGCTTTGTAACATAGTATGATGATATCTCCAGGGGTATTTCTTTTGATGAGGATATGTTTGGAAACCCAAGGCCTGCTGCCATTCCATATGAATTTTGAGATCATTTTTTTTCAATCTTTGTGAAGAATGATGCTTGTATTTTAATTGGTATAGCATTGAATCTGTATATTGCTTTTGGTAGAATTACCATTTTCACAATATTAATTCCACCTATCCAGAAGCATGGGAGATCTTTCCATCTTCTCAAGTTCTCCTCCATTTCTTTCTTGAGTTTGAGGGTTTTATTTTAATGTTTTTATTATATAGGTCTTTCACATCTTTGGTTAGTATTATTCCAATGTATTGAATTTTTTGTTGTTGCTATTGAGAATGGAACACCAAGACTGATTATTTCTCTGTATATTTTTTTCTTGGCATAAACAAAGGTTGCTGACTTTTGTGTGTTCATTTTGTATCCCCCCACTTTACTGAAGGAAATAACCACCTTTAGAAGTTTTGAGATGGGGGCTTTTAGGTAACTTATATATAGAATCATGCCATCTGCAAATAGAGCTAAATTGACTTTTTCCTTTCTAGTTTGATTTCCCTTTATTTCTTTCTCCTGTCTTATTTCTTGGGCTAGTACTTCTACTACTATGTTGAAGAGCAGTGGTGAGAATGGACGTCCCTGTCTTGTTTCCAATCTTAATGAGAACTCCTTGAGTTTTTGCCCACTAAGTATTATTTGGAGTTTGGGTGCTTTATATATAGCCTTTATTATGTTGAGATACGAACTCTCCATGCCTATTCTTTCCAGTGTTTTAATCATGAAGTGGTGTTGTATTTTGTCAAAGGCTGTCTCTGAATCAATTGTGATGATCATGTGGCTCTTATGGTTAAGTTTATTTATTTGGTGAATCACATTGACCGATTTCTGTATGTTGAACCACCCCTGCATCCCTGGGATGAAGCCACTTAATCAAGGTGGATAATGTGTATGATGTGCTATTGGATTCAGTTTGTGAGGATTTTGTTAGGATGTTTGCATCTAAATTCATCAGGGATATAGGCCTGTAGTTTTCTTTTCTTGTTGCTTCTCTGTCTAGTTTTGGTATTAGCATGATGCTAGCTTCATAAAAAGAATTGAGGAGGATTCCTTGTTCTCTGATTATGCAAAACAGTTTGAGAAAAATTGGTTTCATTTCTTCAATGAAGGTTTGACAGGATTTGGCTGAGAAGCCATCCTGTCCTAGAATTTTCTTTTTGGGGAGGTTTTTGATTATCCTTTCAATCTCAATGGATGTTGTAGATTTATTAAGGAGATTAATCTGCTATGACTTTGGTTTTGGTAGGTATTAGGTGTCTAGGAATTCATCCATTTCTTACAGATTATCCAATTTTGTGGAGTAGAGATTTTGGATGTATGCTCTGATGCTTCTTCTAATTTCACTGTTTTCTGTGTGACCTCTCTTTTCTCATTTCCGATTTTGTTATTTTGAGACTTATTTTTGTTTTCTTGCCGAGGGGTTTGTCAATCTCATTTATTTTTTAAAGAACCAGCTCTTTGTTTCATCAAATTTTTTGGTTTCTAATTCAATAATTTCTGCTTTCATCTTTATTATTTCTTTCCATCTGGAGCTTTTAGTGTTGGATTCTTATTGTTTTTCCAGGGCCTTTAGGTTGACAGTTAAAGGTTACTAATTTGAGATCTCTCTGTCTTTGTTATGAAGGCATTTATCACTATGAATTTTCCCCTTAGTACTGCCTTCATTATGTTCCATAAGTTTCAGTAGGTTGTATTTTCATTATCATTCCGTTATAAGAAGTCTTTTTTTTTTTTTTTTTGTCTCTTTCACAACCCACTTGTTTAAAAGTGTATTGTTTAGTCTCCAGGAGCTGGTGGAGTTTTTAATGAATCTCTTGTTGATTTCTACCTTTAAAGTTAGAAAAAGTATTGTGATCTGATTTGATACATGAAGTTAATTCAATTTTTCTGAATTTATGGAGTCATGCTTTATGGCCTAATATATGGTCTATTTTGGAAAAGGTACCATGGGTGGCTGAGAAGAATGTGTACTCTATAGAGTTGGGGTGGAAAGTTCTGAAGGTGTCCGTTAGACCTAGTTGATCTATAGTGTTGTTGAACTCTATTATTCCACTGTTGATTTTCTGCTTGGATGATCTGTTTATTGATGATAAGGGAGTATAGAAATCTCCAACTATGATGGTGTTGGTGTTTATTTCTGTTTTGTTGTTAAGCAGGTTTTGTTTTATTAAGCTGTGGTGCACCTATGCTTGGCACACATAGATTTATGATTGTGATGTTCTCATGTTGGATCATTCCCTTGATGAGTAAAAAGTGGCCTTCTTGTCCTTTTTGATTACTTTTGGTTTGAAGTATATTTTATCAGATACTAATACAGTAACATCTACTTGTTTTTTTATTTCCATTTGCTTGGAATATCATTTTCCATCCTTTTACCCTGAAAAGATAACTATCTTTAGCAGTGAGGTGGATTTCTTGAATACAGCAGATAGAAAGGTCCAATTTTTTGATCTGCCCTGGCAAATTGTGTCTTTTGGTGAGGTCAGACCATTAATATTTAAGGTTATTACTCTGAGGTTCAAATTAATACTCACCATGAGGAGGTGCTTTATGGGGTTTGGTGCTTCCTTGTGTTTTGTACTTTTTTGAACCTGGTCTACTTTTGGTTATTGTGTTGTTCTTCTTGTTGGCTCTTGAGATTGGTTGTTTGACTCTTCTGTGTGGAGTATTCCCTGAAGTATAAAAATATGGAACACTTCACAAATTTGTATGTCTTCCTTGCACAGGGGCCATGTTAATCTCTGTATCATTCCAATTTTAATATATGTGCTGCCAAAGTGAGCACTAATGATCAGATATTTTTAGTTAAATTTTTCTAGTAGTTCAAGTTGAGATTTGTTTCCCCTCTTGTTCCCCAGAACAAGAAAAGTAAGTTAAATGCTAGTTAATGAAAGAAGTAATACTTTAATAATTTTTATTTTTAGTAACCTCTCTGAAGTGTGAAGGTGAAGAGGAAAAACAAAAGATGAATTTTTAGAGCTTTTCTTCTTTCCCTTATCTTCACATAGGGTTATGACTTCCCAAATGCCTATTGGCATTTATTAGTTCATGTTTATTGCACACTATATTTGCAGTGATACATATATAAAGTCAACATTTGAAATATATGAATATAAAATAAACATGTGCAATGAAATACACAAAATACATGTGAAATACATAAAAATTTTGATATAAATTAAAATAATGTAGTATTTTTATTTATAACATTGACAGACATTATAAAAATAATAATATTTAGTGCTTCCTAGAGTGTGACAAAATGGTGGGAAAATTTTACAAAATCTTATGTTGGGCCTTGAGAGGTCCAGACATGGGGCCTAGTGGAACTTCCTGAGCCTAGCTAAAGTTTGGTGACCTGTCTCTGGCCAGCTATGACTCAGCAGGGTGCCTAATGGCCTCAGGCCTGCTACTTCTGTGTAGGATGTTGGAGTTCTCTCATGTGCACTTAGAACTAATCATCTCAAAAGTCACAGTATGCTATTGGCCCCTACATCTCACCCCATCCTAAAATCCCCACCCTCATTCTAAAAGCTATATAAGCACCTGCCTGTTACAATAAAGTGAGTTCCTGCTTCGACAAGACTCCCAAGTTGGTGGTTTGTTCTTGGCTGTCGACACCCACCCTCCTCCTCAACCCCTTGGGAGGAACCAGCGGGCCTGGTCCTTCCTCAGCACTACCTGCCGGGGGAGCCAGGCATGGGACAGTTCAGCACTAAATATCAAAATCCTTAAAAATACCTATGACTCCCCAGTACATGTAATGTTTAGCAACAAAACCATTTGCCCTTTTTTTCCAGGCTAATATCAGAAAACTTCTCTTTAAAGAATTTTAACACTTGAGCACTGTGGTATATTTTAGTTTGTGTGTGTATGTGTGTGTGTGTGTGTGTGTGTGTATAAATACTACTATGGATTTACTCTAAGAGCACTAATGTTATAATATTATAAATACATAATGTTATAATATACATAATATTATATATTTATTATATAATATATGCTATATATAATATATTTATTATAATATTATATAACACATATAATATAATGTTAGTGCTCTTAGAGTAAATCCATACTTGTATTTACATTTAGCATGAAGGTATACAGACTCACGCACATGTACACTCCTTTTACAACAGTGTACAGAGAAGTCAGCCAAGTGACATCACCACTAAGTTCGGGCTAAATACTTCCACTGGAAGAAAATTCTGGAAAAAGACCCTTGAAGTGCAGTAGACACCCATGTTAAAACTGCAGTCCTAGCTGGGCATGGTGGCACACACCTTTAATCCTAGCACTTGGGAGGCAGAGGTAGGAGGATCACCATGAGTTCGTGCCACCCTGAGGCTACATAGTGAATTCCAGGTCAGCCTGGGGCTAGAGTGAGACCCTACCTAGAAAAACCAAAAAGAAAAAAAAAAAAAAAGCAAAACAAAACAACAATAAAACTGCAGTCCTTCATCTTAACCAAAAAGCCTAGTTTTGAGGAAGACCATCAGTACAACTTCTCATCTCACAATCATATGTGTCATTAAAAGGACACTTAACTTAAGGAATAGCAGGGGTGTATATTTTTAAGTTTTATTAGAACTCAGAGAAAGTCAAGAATATGTTGAACATAGAACAAGAGTAGATAATATGACTAAAAGCACAGTCAGAACACACATACATTATATTGGTGTATTGCATAGATTCCTTCCTTTAGGACTAAAACATTCACTTGCCTAGGCTGTGGGAGCATTTGTGTCTTATAGTTATAATTGAGGTCTTCTCCAACCCTCTTCTTTGCTGAACATCATCTTTGCTACTCAAATAACAATTCAGCTTCAAATATTTTCTTTCTCAAGTTACTAGTGGGAAGACTCCAAGGCAGAGATTTGAACTCCAAATATTACTAGAGTGTGGTCTTATAGACAATGTCTTTAGGGCAGTGAGGAAAGCAGGGCCACAAGGAACGAAGATTGATGCAGTTGTAACAAAGACCTCATGTTAGGACTATATCTATGGACAGAAATTGAATCACAGTATTTATTATAGGTTTATGCTTTATGCACATGGGCCCCGGTTGGTGGTTCTATTTTAAGAAGTTATGGAATCAGTGGGATATGGAACTTAGCTGGTGGAATGGGTTACAGCCCCAGTTCCATTGTAGCTTTCTCTGCCTTCTGATCTAACAAAATATAAATACCTGCCACTGTGTACTCCTGCCATCCATAGGGAGTATCTTCAGTTGCCATTCCTCTCCATCATGGTAGACTATATTGTAGCCTCTGAAACAGTGAGCCAAATTAAATATCTCCAACCATAAGTTGTTTCTGTCAGGTATTTTGTCACATCAATGAGAAAAGTAAGTAACAGAAATATCAAAATAATCAAAGGTCAGGTGGTACCACCAGAAACAAGGTGGTGCAATTACTATTTTACTTTTAGTGTTGGATTCTTATTGTTTTTCCAGTGCCTTTAGGTGGACAGTTAGGTTACTAATTTGAGATCTCTCTGTCTTTGTTATGAAGGCATTTAGCACTATGAATTTTCCCCTTAGGACTGCCTTCATTATGTTCCATAAGTTTTAGTAGGTTGTATTTTCATTATCAAGCTATTTGTTTCCTTGACTCTTAGGCCTGCAATTGCTGTTGCACTGTAATTGCTGTAAGCTAATGCAACACATCCCCTTTTAATCTAATTCATTCTATCAGTTCTGTTTCTCTAAAGAACCCTGAGTAATACAGATTGTGATACTAGAAGTGGTTCTAGAGAAACAGAATTGTAAGAATGGATTTCTCTAGTGGGCTTGTTGCTGCCTGGAGTTAGCTCTCCAACTTCAGTGCTACTAAAGGCCCTTCTGATAATAAGGAGAGCATTTTTTACTGATAATAAGGAAGGCACATGGTGTGAACTATTTATAGAACTCTGTGAGATAGATGTATTTGGTGATTTATGGGTATCAGTAAACATTATGAAGATTTAGGGACATATCATATTAACAAACCTTTTAAGAGTCCAGAGTCTGGGACATGCAGAAGCATCCCTCTCAAGATGAACTAAGTATTATATTTTCTATTTTCCAAAGAAGGAAAAGAAATATCTTGAATGCTTCGATATTTTTAGATGTGACACATCCATAACTGAGAATATGGCTGTTACATCTCCAGTGTAACAATGTTGGCCAGTTGAGCTTAATGGGAAACGTTAAGATCATAAGAACTCTGACTCCGTGAATAGATTAAGGATGCTGCAAAAAAAATCGGAGGAATGTATTCCCTCTTTTCATTTGCATCATAGACCTCCCTGGCAAATGACTCACTGGGAGGTATCCCATACCAGGCACTGAAAACTTTCTAGTAACAACCTATGGCTTCTGGATGTGTCACTATTTAAGATAGTAGATTTTCATATGTCTTATTAAGAATATATTGAATTTTGATTGATCCCCCCACCTTTCTTTTATACAATCTCTTCCCCTGACCTCACCTAGGCCTTTCCCCTCCCTGTCATCTGTTCTTCTACATACATATATACAATAAGATTCTCTTAAGACCTTCCCTCTCCTCCCTCACTTATAGGTTTTTTTCTAGCTTATGGGCCTCTGATACTGATTACTGGTTCCACATCGTACACAAGTGTATACATTTGTAGATAGAATCCACATATAAGAGAGAACATGTGACATTTGGCATTCTGGGCCTGGTTACATCACTTAGTATAATCCTTTCCAGGTCCATCCATTTCCCTGCAAATTTCATTTTTCTTTACCACTAAATAGAACTCCATTGTGTTGATGTGCCACATCTTTATTATCCATTCATCTATGGATGGACATCTAGGCTGGTTCCATTTCCTAGCTATTGTGAATAGAGCAGCATAAACATAGTTGTGCATGTATCTCTGAGGTCGTGAGAAGAGGCATTAGGATGTATACCTAAGAGTGCTATAGCTGTATCATATGGCAAATCTATCTTTAGCTGTCTTAAGAACCTCCACACTGATTTCCACAATACCTGTGCCAGATTACATTCCCTCCAACAGTGCAGAAGAGTTCCCCTTTTACCACAACCTTGCCAACATTTATTGTCATTTGTTTTCTTGATGGTAGCCATTCTGATGGGAGAGAGTTGGAATCTCAAGGTAGTTTTAATTTGCATTTCCCTGATGACTAAGGATGTAGAACACTTTTTTAGATGTTTATATGCCATATATATTTCTTCTGGTGAGAATTTTATTTAGTTCCATAGCCCATTTTTTGATTGGGTTGTTTGATTTCTTATTCTTTTTTGAGTTCTTTGTATATTCTGGATATTAATCCTCTGTCAGATGTGTAACTGGCACAGATTTTCCCCCATTCTGTTGGATGTCTCTTTGCTCTATTCACAGTGTTGTTTGCTGTACAAAGGCTTTGTGATTTCATGAGATCCCAGTAGTTCATTAGTGGTTTTATTTTCTGAGCAATTGGGGTTATATTCAGAAAGTCATTACCTATGCCAATATGTTGAAGGGTTTCCCCTACCTTATCCTCTAGCAATTTCAGAGTTTCAGGTCTAATATTAACGTCCCTGATCTTGTGCATGGGGAAAAGCAGGATCTATTTTCATTTTTTTTTGCATATAGATATCCAGTTTTCCCAGCACCACTTGTTGAAGAAGCTATCTTTTCTGCAATGATTCTTTTTGGCATTTTTGTCAAAAATCAGATGGCTGTAGCTGCCTGGGTTAACATCTGGGTCCTCTATTCTGTTCCATTGATCTACATGTCTGTCTTTGTGCCAATACCATAATGTTTTTGTTATTATGGCTTTGTAATATAGCTTAAAATCAGGCATGGTGGTATCACCAGCCTTATTTTTGTTGCTCAAAATTGTTTCGGCTATTCAAGGTTTTTGTGCTTCCAAATGAAATTTTGGATTTTTTTTATTCCTATTCCTGTGAAAAATGCCATTGGAATTTTAATGGGGATTGTATTAAATATGTAGATTACTTTTGGTAAGATTAACATTTTCACAATATTTATTGATTCGTTCAATCAAAGAACATTGGATAGCTTTCCATTTCCTTGTGTCTCCGGCAATTTCTTTTTTGTAAATTTTTATTAGCATTTTCCATGATTATAAAAAATTATCCCATGTTAATTCCCTCCCTCCCCACCCCCCACACTTTCTCCTTTGAAATTTCATTCTCCATCATATTACCTTCCCATCTGTCCTGCAATTTCTCTCTTGAGTGTTTTAAAGTTCTCATTATAGAGCTCCTTAACTTCTTAGTTAAGTACTCCAAGATACTATATATATTTTTGAGGTAATTGTGAATGGGAGAATTGTGAATGGGAGAGATTTCATTCTCCTCATGTTTGTTTTTAATATATAAGAAAGCTACTGATTTCTGTGTATTTATTTTGTATCCTAGTACATTGCAAAAAATGTTTATCACCTCTAACAGTTTGATGGTAGAGTTTTAGGGTCTTTTTTGTATAGAAGCATATCATCTGCAAATAGTGATAATTTGATCTCTTCCTTTACAATTTGTATCCCTTTTATGAGTGTCTCTTGCCTTATTTCTATAGCTAAGACTTCTAGTACTATATTAAATAAAAGTGGGAACAGTGGACTCTCTTGTTTTGTTTCTGAATTTAGTGAAAAAGCTTTGAGATTTCCACCATATAGTATTATGTTGGCTGTAGGTTTGTCATAAATAGCTTTTATTATGTTGAGATATGTTCCTTCTACTCCCAGTTTCTGTAATACTTTTACCATGAAAGGATGTTGGATTTTGTTGAATGCCTTTTCTGCACCTATTAGATGATAATGTGATTTTTGTCCTTCAGACCATTTTTATAATGTATTATGTTTATTGATTTGTGTATGTTGAACCATCCCTGCATCCCAGGGATAAAGCCAACTTGGTTGGCATGAATATTCTTTTTGATATATTCATGTATTCTGTTTGCCAATATTTT
Source organism: Jaculus jaculus (assembly GCF_020740685.1). Taxonomy (NCBI): domain Eukaryota; kingdom Metazoa; phylum Chordata; class Mammalia; order Rodentia; family Dipodidae; genus Jaculus; species Jaculus jaculus. The sequence continues at coordinate 52,204,758 of NC_059110.1, forward strand.
GTTCAGAATTTTTGCATCTATGTTCATGAAGCAGAGGGTGATTCTGGCTTCATAGAAGGAGTTCAGTAGAATTCCTTCCTTTTCTAATTTATGGAATAGTTTGAGAATCATTGGTGTTAGTTCTTCCAAAAGGGTCTGGTAAAATTTGCCAGTGAATTCATCTGGGCCTCAGCTTTTTTTAGTTGGGGGACTTTTTATAACTGCTTGTATCTCTGTACTTGTTAAAAGTCTATTTAAATGGTTTATCTCATCTTGAGTTAAAGTTGGTAGGTCATATGAATCAAATCATCCACTTCTTTCAGATTTTCAAACTTAGAGGCATATATATTCTTTAAAAAAATTTTGTTCATTTTTCTTCATTTATTTGAGAATGACAGAGAGAGAGAGAGAGAGAGAGAGAGAGAGAGAGAGAGGGAGGGAGAGAGGCAGATAGAGAAGAGAGAGAATGGGCGCGCCAGGGCTTCCAGCAGTGGCTGCAAATGAACTCCAGACACATGTGCCCCCTTGTGCATCTGGCTAACGTGGGTCCTGGGGAATAGAGCCTTGAACTGGAGTCCTTAGGCTTCACAAGCAAGTGTTTAACCACTAAGCCATCTCTCCAGCCCAGAGGCATATATATTCTTAAAGTATATTCTTATTTGCTATCTGTTGTAATGGTGCCTTTTTCATCTCTAATTTTAGTCTCTTCTTTTTCTTCTGGACTAATTTAGTAAGGGTTTATCAACCTTGTTTATCCTTTCAAAGAACCAACTCTTTGTTTCATTGATTATTTGGATTGCTTTTTTGGATTCTATTTCATTTATTTCTTCCCTAATCTTTATGATTTCTTTTCATGTACTGCTTTTTAGTTTGCCTTGTTCTTTTTTTTTTCCAAGGCCTTAAGGTGGAGCATTAAATTGTTTACTTGTGAACTCTGTAATTTCTTAATATGGGCACTTAGAGCTATAAATTTTCCTCTTAGGAATGCCTTCATTGTGTCCCAAAGGTTTTGGTATGTTGTATTATCATTATTACTTTATTCTATTAATTTATTGATTTCCTTTTTGATTTCTTCAATGACATACTGATCATTAAATAGTGTGCTTTTTAGCCTCCATGAATTTCTGTATGCTCTGTAGCTTTTCTTGTTGCTGATATGCAGTTTAATTCCATTGTGGTCAGATAGAGTACAAGGGATTATTTCAATTTTCCTATAATTGTGGAGACTTGCTTTGTGTCCTAATATATTGTCTATTTTAGTGACTGCTCCATGTGCTGCTGAGAAAAATGTATATTCTGCAGCATTAGAATGGAATGTTCTGCACAGATCTCTTAGGTCCACTTATTCCATGACATCATTTAATTCAGATATCTCTCTATTTATTTTTTGCTGGGATGACCTGGCAATTGATGAGAGTGGGGTATTGAAGTCTCCCACTACAATTGCATTTGATGTTATCTGTGACCTTAAGTTAAATAGTATTTGTTTGATGGAACTGGGAACCCCCATGTTAGGTGCATTTATGTATGGGATTGTAATGTCCTCCTGCTGGAGTGTTCCTTCAATCAGTATAAAATGACCTTCTTTATCTTTCCTTACTAATGTTGGTTTGAAGTCTTTCCTGTCAGATATTAGGATAACAACCTCTGTTTGTTTCCTAGGCCCATTTGCTTGAAATACCATTTTCCATCCTTTCACCCTAAGGTGGTGTCTATCTTTTATTGAGAGATGAATTTCCTGGAAGCAACTAAGGGCAGGATCCTGCATTTTAATCCAGACTGCAAGCCTGTGCCTTTTGGATGATTCATTGAGGCCATTGATATTAAGAGTTATTATTGAAAGGTATGCATTTATTCTCACCATTTTTCTTATTTTGTAGTGTTTCCTGTTTTCCCTTTACTCACTTGTTTTAACAGCTATTTGAGTGTGGTTTAAGTTTTCCTATTTCCTCCTGTGTGTGTTTTGCTTTCTCGTCAGCATTAAGAAATCCTTCAAGTATTTTCTGTAGAGCTGGTTTAGTTGTCATAAATTCCCTTAGCCTGTTTTTGTTGTGGAATGTCCTTATTTCTCTATCAATTTGGATACATAGCTTTGCAGGATAAAGTGATCTTTGTTGTTATCTTTCAGAATTTGGACTACATCATTCCAAACCCTACTGGCTTTTAAAGTTTGTGTTGAGTAATCTGCAGTTATTCTGATGGGCTTGACTTTGTAGGTGACTTTCTTCTTCTCTCTAAATCCTTTCAACATATTTTCTTTGGTTTGTTTGTTTAGTAGTTTAATTATAACATGGCGAGGAGAGGTTCTTTCCAGATTTTGTCTGTTTGGTATTCTAAAAGCTTCTTGTATCTGCATTGGCATTTCTGTCCCAATTTGGGGAAATTTTTCTTCTATGATTTTTTGAAAACACCTATTAAGCCTCCAGATTTAAATTCTTCTCCTTCTGCAATACCATGAATTGTTATGTTTGATTTTTTCATAGGGTCCCAGATATCATGAAATTCCCCTTCATACCTTGCTATTAGTTTGTCTTTCTCTTTGTTGAACTGCATTAGATTTGCCACCCAGTCTAGTTTAGATATTCTGTTCTCTCCTTCATCCATTCTACTGGTGAGACTTTCCACAGAGTTATTTACTTGACTGTATTCTTCACAGCCAGGAATTCTGCTGGTTTTTCTTCAGTATTCCTATTTCCTTACTCATGTCTTGTAATGACCTCTTTATTTCATTAAGCTGGTTTCCTGCTTTCTTTCAGAAATTTGTTTTCTTCTTTAATTCCTTCATTTTCTTCTTTGATTCCCTTCATTTCTTCTCTGATTTCTTTGAGCATAGATACCATCATTTTCTTGAAATCTTTGTCAGGCATTACATCTAAAACAGTCTCATTGGTGATCATTTCTGGTGGATTTATAGTTTTTGGTGGGACTGTATTGTCTGGATTCTTTGAGTTTGTTGTATTATATTGTAGCAACTTTTGCATCCTGAATTGATGCTTGGATTTCTACTTATTTGCAGTGTTCCCAGACATGGCAATCCACCACTGTATACCCTCAGAATATGAGTTCAAGGTGCCAGATGTAGCTCTTGTCTGCCAATCAAGCCACAAAGTAATCCTAGGTATTGAATTTTCTTGCTAAGCAAGTATTCTAGAGGGCTGTGTGGAATAATTTACTGGCAGATTCTAAACTTCAACAAAGTAATATACACAATCAGTAAAAACCAGCACAATGTATGTAATTGTGGGGATTAAAACAAATAGATATTTGTATATAGCCAAAATCCCTAAGGGATTTTGTTGTTCTACACCCTTAATCTTGTCAGCTGGGATGTAGATATTTCTGTTCTGAGTTGGGTTCCAGGTCAACCTGGATCTGGATCAGACCCTGGCTCCATTAATGACAGAAACAAAAAACAAAAGACCTATATATATGAAAGCACTAAAGGCAATAAAATTCAACCCCCAAATACAGGTTATTTGAAAATGATAAAGCCAACCAAGAATATGTACCACCTAACCTGCCCTGAAAAGGAAAAAGTGATTAGCTCTTGCTGGACTGTGTACCTTTTTTTTTGTTTGTTTGTTTTTGTGGGGGGTTTTTGTAAGTCACCTCATTACATTTTGGGGTGGCTTCCAATCTCACCAATGCTGAGTGCCTGCCTCAATCCCTCCATGCTGTGCTGTGCAGCTGTACCTCTGATATGCTCTGCTGGCTGCACTGCTGCCACTGGGGGCTGAATGCTGGAGGTTAGCAGGTCTGATGGTGGGGGTGTGAGAGTTCAGACTTCTGGAGTTGCTCTCACTTTCAGTAGCTCTTTGGTTGATCTCAGCTGTCTTTCCTTTGGATTTCTTAACTTTGCAAGAAGGTGATGGAGTTGAAAAATCTGTTGCTTAGTCTCTGTTGTTGTTGTTGCCCCCTGGCATGCCTGTTGGGACTTCCTCCTGCAGGCATGCGGATCACAGGCAGAGATCATCTCAGTGGGACTCTGGCCATTTTTTTCTTTTCTGGTGGGTCTTGGTCTCTCCAGCCTCTCTGCTGTGTCTAAGAATAACCTATACTCCTTCACTTTTCAGAAGAGGAGTGTATTTTTCTGGGGTTTTGCTTAAATTCCTCCCTACCCTGGTTTGGTGTGGCTCCTAAGCCTCCGTCTCACCCAGAATTCAGATTTTCTTTATGAAAAAAAATATTTTTAAGCCGGACATGGTGGCGCATGCCTTTAGTTCCAGCACTTGGGAGGCAGAAGTAGGAGGATTACCGTGAGTTAGAGGCCACCCTGAGATTACATAGTGAATTCCAGGTCAGCCTCAGCTAGAGTGAGACCCTACCTCAAACAACATAACAACAACAAAAAACCCAGAAAAATAAATATCTCTATCTCTATCTCTATCTCTATCTATCTATCTATCTATCTATCTATCTATCTATCTATCTATCTATCCATCCATCCATCCATCTATCTATTTAAACCAAGTGTGGTGGTGCAATCCTTTTATCCCAGCACTTGGGAGGCCTAGGTGACTTTTTGATGGGCATATCCTCTCTATTAGCCAAAAAAGAACAGTTGAAAGTTCCCTTTAAGGTCTATAATCTTCCAAGCCATAGGTATCTGACCAGATTCTTATTATCAGATATGAATTCCCTCCCACTGAGTGGGCCTCATATCCAATCAGGCCCTCATGTCCAAAGATTTGTTGATTCCCTGGTAACCCCTGTGCCACTATTGTACCAGTAAGTACAATTTGCCTAGCTGCTTGATTTTGTAGTTTGCAGGATCCACTGCTTGTTTACAGTATGGGTGCCTTTTGCATCCCCAGAAGTTCACTTATTACTTTCTAAAGCTAGGAGAGCTAGTCAGCAGAGAGGTGGCTTCCACCTCAGTTCTAGCTTGAATTTTCAATGTCCTGCAAAAACAGACAGAGTGTTTTCAGCAATAGGATCTTACCATTTAGATGTTATCATCTGGTAGGTAAACAAGTGCTTTGGAAATGGCCTGCATTGTTTTGGGGACTACATTAGCTTCCCTGGACAATAGCTCATTGTACAGGATAACCTAATTTTGGCAGTAGGATTTACCAACAACTGATCCTGCTTTCAGGGTAAAGATTTTTCCACCCCAGTAGGAGGGTACTTCTACTCAATCTTTCTTCTTTCTTTTGTTCTTCCTTTCTCTTTTTTCTTTTCCTTATCTCTTTCTTTCTGTCTTCCCTCATAGTACACCTCTCTCTCTCTCTCTCTGTCTCTCTCTGAGGGTTATATATTTTTTTCTCAATTTTATTAACATTTTCCATGATTATAAAAATTATCCCATGGTAATACCATCCCTCCCCCCCACCGACTTTCCCCTTTGAAATTCCATTCTCCATCATATCCCCTCCCCATCTCAATCATTCTACTTACATATATACAATACCAAACTATTAAGTACCCTCCTCCCTTCCTTTCTCTTCCCTTTATATCTCCTTTTTAACTTACTGGCCTCTGCTACTGAGTTTTTTCCTTTTCATGCAGAAGCCCAATCATCTGTAGCTAGGATCCACATGTGAGGGAGAACATGTGGTGCTTGGCTATCTGGGCCTGGGTTACCTCACTTAGTATAATCCTTTCCAGATCCATCTATTTTTCTGAAAATTTCATAACTTCATTTTTCTTTACTGCTGAGTAGAACTACATTGTATAAATGTGCCGCATCTTCATTATCCACTCATCAGTTGAAGGACAGCTAGGCTGGTTCCATTTCCCAAAATATTATAAATTGAACAGCAATAAACATGGTTGAGCACATACTTCTAAGGAAATGAGATGAGTCCTTCAGATATATGCCTAGGAGTGCTATAGCTGGGTCATATGGTAGATTAATCTTTAGCTGTTTTAGCTACCTGGACTTATATCTGGGTCCTCTATTCTGTTCCATTGATCTTCATGTCTGCTTTTGTGCCAGTATCATGCTGTTTTTGTTCCTATAGCTCTGTAGTATAGGTTAAAATTAGGTATGGTGATACCACCAGCCTTATTTTTGTTGCTCTGTATTATTTTAGATATTTGAGGGATTTTGCGATTCCAAATGAATTTTTGTATTGTTTTTTCTATTTCCATGAAGAATGCTTTTAGAATTTTTTTTAATTTTCATTTTTATTTTTTTATTTAGTGTTTTTTTTTCTTTTTAAATTTTTATTATCATTTTCCATGATTATAAAATATATCCCATGGTAATTCCCTCCCTCCCCACCCCCACACTTTCCCATTTGAAATTCCATTCTCCATCATGTGTAGATTGCTTTTGGTAAGATTGCCATTTTCACAATAATGATTCTTCCAACCCAGGAACAAGGGATGCTTTTCCAGTTCCTAGTGTCTTCTGAGAGTTTTATATTTTAATTACCTAAAAAAATGTTTCTAAAATATAGAAAAATGTTATGTTAATTTTGTATATCTCTCCTATTTCTTTCCTCAATTAGTCACAAATCCTTCTACCTCCTATATTTTGCCCCTCCATTTGCCTGCCCAGTATTCCCTCTTCTGACCTCTCCAATTTTCCTTTCTCTAAGTCTTATTCTAGCTTCCTAATAGGCACTAATAATGCTTACTACAACATGTAAGAAAAACAAACTATTCCATGTTAGGATTCACATATGACAGTGAGAATATTTAAACATTTGTCTTGCTGAGCCTGCATTACCTCTCTTAGTATAACTTTTTCCAGGCCCATCCATTTTAAAGCAAATTTCATAATTTTACTTTTCTTTACAACTGAAAATAACTCCATTTTGTCTGAATATCCATTCATTCATCGATGGACATTTGAGTTGATTCCATTACTTAGCTAATGTGAGCAACAAACATGACTGAGCAACCATCTCCATAGTAAAATGTAGCATTTAGGGTATATGTCCTAAAGGGGTTTAGTTGGTTCAAATGGTAGTTCTTCTTTTAGATTTTTGAAGAACCTCTAAACTGATTTCCATAGTGGCTGTATACGTTTTCACCCCCATGAACAATGAATGAAGGTTCTTCTTTCAACCACACCCTCACTAGCATTTGTTACCATTTGATTTTTTTTATGGCAGTCATTGTAACTAGAATAGGATGAATCTCAAACCACTTTTCATTTGCATCTTCCTAATAGCTGAAGATATTTAACATCTTTTCAGATGTATATTGGCCATTTGTATTTCTTCCTTTGGAAACTCTCTGTTGAGTTCCTTGCCCCATTTTCCCATTTCTTATTGTTGACTGCCTTAATCCATTAGGATTTCCATTGATTTTTGTGCAGGGCGAGAGAAGATAATCTGTATTCATTCAGTCTTTCCTCTGTTTCTAGTTCCTCAGGCACAATTTGTTAAAAATACGGTCTTTTCTTCAATGTGAGTTTTTGGCCTCTTTGTTACAGATCTGGTGGCTGTAGTTATGAGAACTTATACCAGTGTCTTCTATTTTATCCCATTTATATATTACATTCATATATTTATATATATTCATATATATTTGTGCCAATATCATACATTTTTGCTTTTTGAATATTATACTCTTTATTATAGATTTGTAGTATACATTGAAATTAGATATGGTGAGACCACCAGCATTCTTTTGGGGGAGGAAACTTTGCTATTTGAGGCCTTTTGTTTTTCCATATGAATTGTGAGACCTGTTTTTGTTTTTTGTTTTTTTTTTTTCAATTTCTGTGAAGGATAGAGCTAAAAGCTGGGTGTGGTGGCATACACCTTTAATCCCAGCACTCAGGAGGCAGAAGTAGGAGGATCACTGAGAGTTCAAGGCCACCATAAGATTACATAGTGAATTCTAGGTGAGCCTGCAGTAGCATGAGACTTTACCTCAAAAAATAAAACAACAACAACAACAAACTAGAGCTAAGACATTTGATTAGAATTACTTTTATTTTAGTATGATGTCCATTTTCCTGATATTAATTGTTCCAGTCCATGAGCATGGGAGGTCTTTCCATCTTCTCATGCCTCAATCAGTTTCTTTCTTCAGTACTTTCTTTATTTTTTTCCCTCTTTTTTTAATTGACAGCTTCTATAATTATGGACAATAAACCGTGGTAATTCCTTCCTCCCCCCTTCCTCTTTGCAACTCCATTTTCCATCATATGTTTTCCCCTCTCAATAAATCTCTCATTTATTTTAATATCATTTTCTTTCTCCTATTTTGATGGTCTTGTGTAGACAGTGTGAGGCACTGTGAGGTCATGGATATCCAAGCCATTTTGTATCTGGAGGAGTGTGTTGTAAGGAGTCCTACCTTTCCTTTGGCTCTTACATTCTTTCCACCACTTCTTTTGCAATGGTCCCGGAGCCTTGGAAAGTGTAATAGAGATGTTTCAGTGCTGAGCATTTCTCTGTCACTTCTCAGCACCATGGTGTCTTCTGAGTCATCCCAAGGTCACCACCATCTGATGGTGGGGATATCTTGTCTTTTGGTTTCTTCTGTTACTTGTTTTGTGTCAGGGTTTACTCATCTGGAGATAATTCCTTTGTCTTGCTGATAATGCAGCAACAGCAGCTGTAGTGGGTCCTTTGTTGAATGGCCTGGTCAGCCTTGATCCTGGAAGGGGTAGGTTGGTGGGCAAACCATGGGTCAGGGCTGGGCCCACTGAAAACTCAGCAGCCAAATCATTCTCCACAGGTGTCTTGAATGGGTGCACTGAAGCACCCATCATTTGAGGGAGAGCCTGGTCTAATTGTCCCAATTCAGGGCAAGTGGGGGTATGCAACTGGAGAATGGGGACAATACCAAGTGGGCTGATTTCTTAATATGGATGAGCAGGAGTGGGGTGGGGGCACTCAGTTGGAAGCTGAATGGCCTAATCAGTGTGCATAATCAGTGTCCACATGGTCTGGACTGGGCTTGCCTAGGCATGAGACCTGTTCTGGGAGGGCCTAGTTTAGGGCACAGGTGGGCAGGCCAGAGAGTGGAGTTCATCTACATTTTCTTTTTGAAAAACAAGTGACATAAGTTTAGTATATACATACTCATGAGTAGTGGGGAGCAGTTTTCCCATAGTTATTATAGTTTTCTATGTAAGCTGACTTTGTCAGACAGCTAATGAAATCTGAGCCAATGCTTCTCTACTAAAAATTGTAATGTTAATAATCAATAACAATGTTTTTTTGGTCTGTCCATCTATTTTAAGAAGTTAGACTCTGATATGGGAGAGAAGTCTGTGGAAACATTTTATTTTATATTTATCTCTGTACAAATTTAGATTTTTCTTATGCCACATCTTGGAGTTACTTTTATAACAGATACACAAATTAATAAATAAAATTTGCATGGCCTTGATTCTATATCTTAGAAGTTACTACAGAACACAGGAGGTCAGGATCTGGAATAAAGGTACCTTTTTGTAAATCCTGACTTCAACATTTTATTCTACTGTGAGCTTGAACTGTTATTTAACTTTTTTATTCCATCCATTGTCTGAAAATTATGGAGTATCATAGAACCTACCTCACAGCCTTGTGTGATGATTCAATGAGATAATGTTTGTGTATAGTGTTTAGCTTAAACTTAGCTAAATGATAAGAGAGTGATATATATTAAATGATATTATGTAAAGAATATATATAGTGTTCAGGTAAACTCATAACAATTAAGTTCTATTGTCATACACTGCTAATTAGATTAGGAATCAAGTAAGGGACACATTTCTTGGAAAGGTCTGTTAGGGTATTTCCAGGAAGAATTGATAGAGGGAGAAACACCTTTTGCAGAGTGGGCAGCCTTTCTGGTGGTGGACTATGTATAAAGAAGCTTTGGGAGAACACAGAGCCATTTGTCTGGCTGTCTTGTGTAATGGAGTGTTAGGGGCCCAGAGAAGTTCTTGAACCCCAAACCCTAGGTTTATTTTTCATTTTATCAAAGAATTAAATAAAAGTAAAAAGACTGAGAAAGATAACTATTAAATTATATTTATTGAGGGAAGTACAGAGCCAAGAAAAGGCACCAGTGTGGCTAGAGATCTCATATGGAGGGACTAGAAAATCCATGGAAGGAAAAGAGAAAGGAAAGCTCAAGCACATGCCTTTAATCCCATCACTCGGGAGGCAGAGGTAGGAGGATTGCTGTGACTTCAAGGCCACCCTGAGACTCCATAGAGAATTCCAGGTCAGCCTGGGCTAGAGTGAGACCCTACCTCGAAAAAAGAAAAAAAGAAAGCTCAAGGAGCTTCTATCATTTGTCCTGGGGGTAGCCAGTGCCAAACAGTACTGTATAGAGCCCTTGGGTGTTAATAAGGGCTGTACAAACATATTTTTGGCCTCAGGATTTATTTAATGATGTTCTCACAAAAGTTAGAAGAGATTCACCGTTACTTCCAATATAAGGGAGTCTTCTGAATTAAGAAATCCTTGGCCAGAGTTATCCATATATATTTCAATTTGAAAATAATCCTTTTGAAATCTATGGTTGTTTTTTCTTATTATAGAATTAGAACTATTATAGAGAGTGGCAACATGTCTTAAGGTCTTTTTTGTTTCCCCTCTTGGAAAGCTTTTGTGTTACCTATAGGTCATTTATATATTTGAGGTATCCCTTTATCTTATTTGTTTTGTTTTGTTTTTGTGTCTCCATCTCCTTCCCGGTCAGAAAGACAGGTGACTTACCAGGGCACCAGTGTAGAAGTGCCCCATCATCTCTAGGGGCCTCATGACCTGGGAGAAAGGATCAAAATATTGGCCTTTTTAGCTCTGGTGAATCTAATTGGCTTTGGCTTTTACATTGGTTATTAAAACACTTAGAAAGGAAGTTATACCAACCAGAATGTATGTACATACATAGTACATTTGATTACTGCAACAGATCTAAGTAAAGAGCTTAAAGTCATTTTGTCCAACTTTCTTAAGTTTAGTCATCCCATGGCAGCATAGGCCACATCTGAAACATAGAAAGTAGGCAATTCCTGTTCTCCCTGTGTTATCTAAACCAGTCTACATTTTGGAGACAGGTAGCAGAGACCTTTGTGGTATCTTGAAAGCTGATTGTCCCATCTGAAACAAAGTGGAGGAAAATGAAAGAAGAGTCCAGTCAGGTTATGCCCCATCCTGTTTTGAATCTTTCTGTTGGAGTAGGGTATTCCTCCAGCCAGATTTGGGGGAAGAAATTAGGGCTTTTTCTTTGAGGAATGATCTCATTCTAGCCCAGGCTGACCTAAAATTCACTATGTACTCTTAGGGTGGCCTCAAACTCATAGTGATCTTCCTATTTCAGCCTTTTGAGTGTTGGGATCAAAGGCATGCACCACCATGACTGACTAAAATTAGAGTTTTTAATTTTTTTTTTTTTACAGGAGTCCTAACCCACTTTTCCCCCATTTTCTCCCCAATCAAAATGGGACACGTAGTGCCATCTATATAGTACCTGAAGCAAAGGAGATCCTGAATAGGATATCCAAGTCCATCCCACAAGGCCAGCTTCCAAACTCAGGTTGTTTCAGACCTTTCCCCTTGCACGTGCCTTACATCATGGCATCTAAGGTGTGTCATTGGTCATACTAAGCCCTAGTGTGAAGATTTCTGCCCTTACTCTAGTTTTGGTAGCTTAATTGTCCTACTTGGGGGGGGGGACCCCTTTCCCTTCTCCCTTCTGTGAAAGCATGGATGTCCCCCCTTCCTCCTCCCCGCCCCCAGTCTATAAATGTTTTAGAAGGGTCTAGGGACTAAAGAGTATTGTTTTAAATGTAATCTTTTGTTTTATTACCTTAAATATAAGAATCCTACCCTTTGTTCATATTTGGGAAAGAGCCAAATGAGAGTGATCATTTACTTGATACCTTTTTATCATGTTTTCACTTAAATATATATTTAAATTATATATATGTTGGCAGGAATGGTGGCTCATGCCTGTATTTTATTTATTTATTTGAAGGAAAGAGAGGGGGGAAGAGGCAGAGAGAAAGAAAGAATGTGTGCACCAGGTCCTCCAGCCACTGTAAACGAATTCCAGATGCATGCACCCCCTTGTGCATCTGCCTTACATGGGTCCTGGGGAATCGAACTGGGGTCCTTAGGCTTCACAGACAAATGCCTTAATGACTAAGCCATTTCCCCAGCCCTTAAATATATTTCTAAGGTAAGCCTGATGTTTGTCTTACATAAGAAGTTTGTAACCTGATTAAATCTTATGACTCAGTTTACCCATTTGACCTTTTTGTCTAGTGAGAAATTTTATCTGACAGAGGTGACTTCAGGTGTTTTGAAGAGAGGGACCATAAAGAGAACCAAGGTCATATGTTGTTTGTTACTTTCTTTTTCTTTTCAGAGACAATTGGCCATTTTGTCTCTGGACAGGGTCTTAGGGACACATGACATAAACCTGCATGGTGTCTGAGATAAAGGGCGGGGGGCATCCCCTTTTCCTGAGTCCAGCTTGCCATGACTTCAAATAGCATATAACAGTAAACAAGACCAAATGAAAATGACAGAGCAGAGAGCTGAGTATCCTGAAATTTCTTATCTTATTTTGAAATTGTTTATTGATTTTTACCTAGGAAATTTATTTTACCTATTTGTACACAATGTGATAGGGTCTTGTCTATATATAACTTGGTTAGACATCAAAAGAATGTGAATTACATCTATGTTTATGATTTGTGACCCATCTGGGACAAGAAATTCCCTGTGTCTAATGTAAGCTGAATTTAGTTTAAATCTGAGATCCCACATGGAGGACCTGGAAAAACCATGGAAGGAAAAGAAAGAAAAGAAAGTTCAAGGAGCTCCATCCTATGGGTAGAGCTGGAGAGGATAAAGAACCCATGAGGAGAGTAAGGGCTAAGAGGCCCTCCCCTCTGCCCAACCCAGCTAAGGGAAAAATCTCACCCACAGCTGTAAGTTCCCAAGTGGTCCAAGAGGCTGTGCTGCCCTTGCAAAGGTCTTTATAGCCTTATAGTGTTGGGCTATCTTCCAGCTCAGGTGAAGGACAGGGACAGCTGATTGGTTAGGGCCAGGGGTTGTATCTGGAAAAGTTAACCCTGATACCAAGTTTTGGGGGCTGAACTTGATCAACTACAATATTTAAATCCTTTGAAAATCCTCTCTCCCAGGAGAGGTCCTGCTTGTGGAAAAACAGGTCTAAGGAACTAGGTAAGAGATAAGAAGTCAAATCATCTTTGATTTCTAGCAAGCACACACTTTCTTACTTCCAGTGCTCCAGTCACCCTAACTGTACCCACCTCTCACTTTTATTTACTGGTATGTCCTGGCTGTTCTTGCTACTGATTGGTGCATGCATGTACCCTATGGCCTCCATCCTTTGTGGATGTTGTGTCCCAGCCTCATTAGCCTACCAACACTGACTGATAAAAAACATTTAGTTCACCAGAATATTCCAGGCCTTCAGTGCCAGATTGGAACTACAAAGGCATTCAGCTTCATGGACTGAACAGCTATCGGGTTGTCTGTGTCTTCAACCTACAGAGAGCTGTTGTGTATTGCTCAGCCCACGTTGTGTAAGCTAATCTAATAAATCTCCTTTAGTATATATTCATTCTATTGGTTCTGTTTGTCTAGAGAGCCCAGACTAATATAATTATGTAATTTATTTATTGAGTTATTATTTTGATACTAAAACCTTGGACAACCCAAATGTTTATCACTAGAAGAGTATTTAAATAAATGTTATATTTATAAGCTATCATGTTAAATAGCTATTAAAAATCTTGACTCTTACAAATACTTTTTGACAGGAAAACTTGAATTTCCTAATTTTAGCTGATGAATATAACTATCTATATTTATCTATATTTAAATCTATTTCCATATACATATCTATATTTATATCTGTATGTATATATATGTAAATATTGACATATGTATACACTACATAAATGGTCCCAATTATATTGTACTTATCTGTAATTATTTTGGTTATGCATATCATTATTAGAAATATGTATGTAATCCCATTTTTTTTAAAGAAAATTCTAGTTTTGTACAAAAGTCTGGAAAGAAATTACCAGTTATTAGTGTGGTTGTCTCTTTTGGGTATGTTTATGTGTGCATATGTATGTATGCATGGATGCATGAGTGAGTCCAGACCTGTGAGTGCCATGGCATGCATGTGGGTAACAGAAAATAACTTCAAGTGATAGGCCCTCACTTTCACCTTATTTGAGACAGGGTCTAATTTTTGTCCCATGCTGTGTATGCCAGGCTAGGTGGCCTGTGAGCTTGGCAGGATTCTTCTTTCTCTGTCTCCTATTTGTCTGTAGGAGTGCTGGGATTATGTTTCTACTGTGTCCAGCGTTACATGAGTTCTACAGATCCAAACTCAGGACCTCATCCTTGAGCAGCAAACACTACCAACTGAACCACCTTCCCAGCCTGTGGCTCTTTATTTAGGTGTTCAAATTACATTATCCACTGAACTCTTTACTCACTGGAAGGAGGTCATGTTTGGATGCTCTCATTACAAGCAAGTACCATCTAAAATATGCATCACCCTTTGTAGCTCATGACCATTTCTCAATTCCTGCTGGAGTCCTAATGCTGTTCATTTTATCTAGGTAATTGAAGGAAGTGTCTTAGAAATAAAGAGAAGAACAGAGGGGGAAGGATGATAACTGAAATCACTCAGAGTGCAATATAGTCTTCCTTTCAAAATATCCACTAGATATCCTTTAGCCTCTGCTTTATCCCTAAGATTCTTCCATGTGTCACAACTCTCTTTCTTGCACAGGATACACACACATCTTTCAGTACTACTCACTTTGTCCAATCTACACTTGACAGCCTTCCTTTAATCCCTGCCTCCTAGCACCCTGCACACTCAGCACTGCACACATTCCAGAGGGCCAGTACCCAGCTCCCACACTCTTTCATCATTGGAAGACCAGACAGTTGTTGCTAAGCAGAGTATACAAGACACAGCTGCAGCCAACTGTCTAACTCAAGATCACTCACGGTATTTCTCAGTTTGCATGGATTATGAGTGGGGGAAGCAATGATTTTTCCAGTTTACACAAAAAGCTGATGTACTTGCTGAGCTGTTATGTAGCCATGTTCTATGACTTCAATTTGCTCAGATTTGAGGAAATAAATGTTTATTCAGTTTATACTATTTGCAGAAGAGGAAATAGCTCTTCATGTTTGGAGGAAGCCACAAATGAAATAGATAGCCTTGAACCTGGCTTAGTAAAGCCAGATATTTTGTTTGAGGCAGGACTTTCCTTATATACCAACTTTGTCCTAGTTAATCAAGTGATGTGAAGTTGAAGTATGTGTATGCTCATAGAAGTTCTGAATTCTGTTACATGGAAGCAACTTGAAATGAAATAGAGAAAACTTAAATTCTGGCTTCACTTAGTGTCAGATATGGGTACAATTGCTTTATTTGTCTTTCAATTTTTTTTTTTTGTCTTTCAATTTTTGAATCTGTAAAATTGTGGTAACATAGTTATTGTGAAGGTAAATGAGAATTTGCATGTAAATAGCTTCTTAGTGTGTTCTCCAAGGTCCTGTAAATGTGATTGCTTCTGTCCCTGTAATAAATATCTAAACATGGACTTAAATATCTAGTTGCACTTTATTTTAATCCTGAAAAGTATACAGACTGGTCATGATTCACGTCTTAAAGAATAACATCAGAAGGATTGGTATAATGAAAAATGGAATGGTTATTTGGAAATTTCTGTTCTAAAATATTTTCCGAATGTCTCAAAATGATAGCAATTAAATTCCATTTGCTATAGTGTGCTGGCACAATACATGAAAAATAATTGAATGGATCTTATTCGTTTAAGTTTTTACATGGATGATAAAATATAATAAATTCTAGTAGAAACAATTTCTAAAATCTTGATGGTAAAATGATTAGGAGTAATCCAATTTTCAGAATCCCAAGCATATCAAACATTGTCATAGATGTTTAACACATTTTTTTGTTGAATAATGAATTCATAATTACTTTCGGAATGGCTGCTGGAACTCTGTGTTCAGCGGGAGGATGTGCATGGTGGAAGCTGTGGTAAGTAACACAAGAGCCTTCAGAACTTTCTCTTGTAGCTGATGGACTGTTGACATTTATTGAATGCTGCCTGAGTGTTAATCACCTCACTCATTTACATCCTTATCTTTCATTTCTCTCAAGCATGCCTCTCCATGGGCTATTCTTAAACTGAATGAGGGTAATGCCTGAACAGCTTGGAAAACACAGACACTTCTCATGGATAAATTTACGACGTTGGAGGAAGTAGGGCAAGCAGGGAGGCTGGGAAAAAGGAAAACCTAAACTAAACCAAATCAAATTGAAAACTGTGAAACCAAAACTAGGGAAATAGTAAGAAAAGCAATATTTATACAATGTCTGCCATTTGCTTGTGGTATGGAAAGAGGCTTCTGCAGTGTTGCTGCATTTAGAGTTTGCCCTCTTTATCTCACAAAGTCTTTTTCCCCAGATTTGTTGAGATATAATTAAAAAAATACTTTTTTAAGGTACACAAATGTTTTGGTATTCATATACATCATGACATGATTACTAAAATCAAAATAATTAACATATTTCATTAACATATTGTTTCATTTATGTTGCCATTCTCTTTCTCTCTCACTCCCCCGTCCCTTCTTTCCACATCTGATGTGGTAAGAAAACTACCTTCTTAGCAAATCTGAAGTATAAAATTTAGCTTTGTCAATCGTTGTCTTCTCACTGTTCATTAGTAATATCTCACAACTTACTCAACTTATGAATACAAATGCAATGTGTATAAGACCCCAAACTTTGGCAGGCATAAGGTGGGGAAGGGAAATATCTCTTGAATATTGAATTGTTTTTCCCACTTAAAGCTTTTCATAGATCTGTCACCACATTCTGAAGTACCCTCCTTGAGCAAAGTAGTAGTGTGCATTGGGAAGAGGAGGGTGAACTAAGCTATAGTCCTTCCTTATGTGCAAAACTTTCAGCAAGCTTGTTTGCAAAATGTGGTTAATATCCACCTTATATGGTTGCTTTGAATTTCTGGTTTTGAAACTGTTACAACATTGAAAATTAAATCTGGACAAATCTTGTTCTAAAAAGGGGTCCTAGTCTTGGTTTAATACTCTGCTTCTGTGAATATCTTGAAATTCTTAATGATGTCATCTTTGAATTTGTATTTTGTGACACATATTATACAAAACATGTTATTCAGTGATGATATTATAAAAAAAAACATGTACATGAATAACCAAAGCATTGACAGGCAGCAAAATGCACATGTATGGGCTCAGGTCTGAAATAATAAATAAATGTCAAGGCAGTAGCCATAGCCTTGGGAGAGGAGAAGTTTCTGCACAAGGTAAATGTTCAGGGCTATTTTGAGAGATGGGTTTGTCTGCAAATCACTAGAGCAAATGAACATCTGGAGATCTTATACATGTGTGTGAGCTCTCTAGGCTAACAGCATGGTTAGGGACTCTGGAGATCATCAGCAAGTTATTACAAAGTAAAAAAAGTACACATAAAAATTTCATGAATGCATGTCAAGGAATTAGAACTCTTCTAAAATTTTTGAATTTCTAGTTTTGAAAACTACTGCAGCCCTGGAAAGCCAGTAACCATACTTTAGAAGTAGAAATTAAATTTAAACAAAAGTCATATTTGACAGAAAAGCATACTATTTTCATATATAATTGTATATGAACAATAAATAAGGAAATTGTAAAAATAACTTTCTGTACAATTGAATTTGCAGAGATGGAAGATGGTCTGAATCATATGAATCATAAAGATGATTTCAATTTCTTATACTGTCCTCATGAATTTCAGAAAATGTCAGAGGAAAAGAGCCAGGCCTGACTGTAATCCTAGCACTTGGGAGGCTGAAGCAGGAGGATTGCCATGAGTGTGTAGCCAGTTCAGGCTACAAAATGAAATCCTATCTCATTCTGTAGCTTCTTTCCACTTTTCTTTTACCTTCTTTTTTTTTTTTTTTTACCTTTTTTTTTTTCTTTTACCTTCTTTCCACTGCCTCCTCTGCAATATTCCCTGAGCCTTGGAAGGTGTGGTAGTTTGAATGGACGCCCCCCAATTGATTCAGGAGTTGTTATTAAAGCTTGCAACTTGGTGCCTGTGGGCAGATCATATGGTCTAGCCTGAGACATGCAAAGTGCCTGAGTTATGCCTGGGCGCTCGCTCTCTCTCTCTCTCTCTCTCTCTCTCATCATTATGGAACTTCCCCTGTATCTGTAAGCTTCAAATAAATGCCATTCCTCCCATAAACTGTGCCTGGTTTGGCGGTTCATCCCAGAGATGTATGGCTGTCAAGTACAGAGGATGTAATAGAAGTATCTTTTAATGTTGAGCTCTGGAAAGTCACTTGTTTTTCTTCCTTGATGATTTTTGAGTTTTCTCAGTAACTACCACCCCCTCTCCCTGGAGAAGGTTCTTTGGCTATCAGTAAGATCAACACTCAAATTTAATCTGCCACTTCCTCTGTTATGTTTCGTTGGCCCTCACAGATGTGATAGAAATGACTCATTTGTGGGTTTTTTACCTGTATAAATAAAACTGTAGAAAAATGAGTCAGAAAAATCTTACAATCAATGAAAAGTTCCCATTAATTGAATAATACATATCATAACAGGTTATACTCTTTATCCCTACCCCCTGTTCCTATTACACTGGGGGGAATTTTCATTGGGGTTATTCACTGTGGGCATCATGAAGGCCTCAGTCCGTGTAGGATAAGGGAAACCATACCTCCAGGGTGTTTCTGTCCACTCTATGGGTCTTACAATTTTTCTCCTTCCCATTTCTGCAATGTTCCCTGAGCCATATCAGACCTGTTGACAGTCTAATTTAGTGGTGGCTCTAGATTTTTGTTTTGATAGGTTTTCTTTTGATCACAGTGTCTGTCAGTATTGCCCTGGAGCTGGACATCAGACTGGCAGTAATCATGTCACTGCTTCTTCTGCAATTTCTCCTGGGTCCAGGTAGATATGATAGGAGTGGCATGTCTTGTGGTGATCAGTAGGCTATCTTCTTGTCTTATTTATGGATCTTGGTTCTCTTCCATTTTCTTTGCCATCTGTAAAACAAAACAGGTTCTCCAACCTAGAGTGAGAACGGTTGGGGTTGAAGGGGGTATGCAAAGTTATCTGAGAGACTTTTTGGTGTGCAAGCCCAGCCCACTCTTCTAATCCAGAGAGCAGTGGGGGCTTTTCTCTGAAGTCTATGTGTTTCCTAACCATTGGTTTCTGACTTGATGTCCAGTTAGCAGATAAAAGTTTTCTCCCACTGAATGGGATTCACGTCCAATCAGAGAACAGTTGGTGGTTCCTGATTATTCATGCTATTGGTGACAGTTGTCCTCCAGCAAGCTTCCATAGGGTTTTTCAACACTATAAGGGCTAACCAGGAAGGAACAAGTTTCTCTTTTAGTTCCAACATGATATTCTGATATTCTGTGACTGTATCCTGTGGTGTCTTCAGTAATAGGGTCTTACTTTTTAGCTCTGGCAGGTAATCAAATGTTTTGACGATGACCTACATTGTTTTGGGAACTTCATAGGTTTCTGGCCAACAGCTTACTGGTGGGTAATCAACCCAATTCTTGGCCTGGGATTTTTCCACCTTCTATCTGGACTGACTCTCTTCTCCCTTCATTGGTGGTTATGTCTTATAGAATGCTAACCAGAAGGGAGGTTTCTGTGGAAATTATCAATGTTGCCTTAACTTTTGTGTAATTCCTTCCCTACTCTCCATATCCCCTAAACATCAAAGACCTTCCCACCCCCTATTAATATCCTATTCTAATCTGTCAAGTACATAAATCATGAGACCAACAACATATCATTTTGCTGTTTACTATCTCATATTTGTAATCATAAACTTATTACATTTTAATGAAAAACCCACTTATATCAGTATTATTAATTGAATTTTCCCTTCTACTTTAAGGTCTGGAGAGATAGCTTAGCAGTTAAAGGCACATGCTTGCAAAGCCTATTGACCCAGGTTTAATTCCTCAGTACCCACATAAAGCCAGATTCACAAAGTTACACATCCGTATTGAATTCACTTGCACTGGTGAGAGGCCCTGGTGTATCCATACCCTTTGTCTCCCTTTCTGTGCTCTCAAAAAGGGGGAGCTGGAGGGATGGCTTACTGGTTAAGACATTTGCCTGCAAAGCCAAAGGACCCTTATTTGATTCCCCAGAACCCACATAAGCCATATGCACAAGGTGACACAAATGTCTGGAGTTTGTTTGCAGTGGCTGGAAGTCCTGACATGCCCATTCTCTCTCTCTCAAAAAAAAAAAAAAGAAGAAGAAGAAGAATATAAATTTAAAAAGAATTATATACCTTAAATTTTCGTATGAACCTCAAAATTTTATATGGTCCCATAAATGACAAACTAGTCCATCATCTCTCATCTCCTGCAAATAGACAGCACACATACCTTCATGATATTCATATCTATATTCCCATGGTAAGATCGTATTTCTTGCCCCCTCATCTATAAGAATCCTTTGTAACCTTACATACTCAGGTCTACCTACAATATTACTTTACGTTTGCCTTTAGATTCACCATAAACTATTTTGTGTGATAATCAGCTACTGGTATGTCTGTCTACTTTGATAGAATATGATCTTACTGAGGACAAGGTCTCTACCTTAATGCCTACCAGTTTCAGCAACTTAAGATCATGATTTCTGTATTTTAATATATGAAGTTTCATTAATATAATATAATATAATATAATGTAATGTAATGTGATATAATATAATATAATATATATACATATATATAATCATAATGCTAAGCTTAAACACAAAATATAAAGAAGAAAACCATAATAGCTTAGAGCTAGAATCAACATAGCCCATCATTTGACAATTCAACAATGAAGATGTGGTACATACACACAAATGCATTCTACTTAGCAATAAGGAAAAATGATATAATAAAATTGGTAGGAAAATGGACAGAGCTGGAACAGATCATACTAAGCAAACTCATACAAGCACATAAAGAAAAATACTGCATATTCTCCCTCTTTGTTCCCCATCCTGGAACAGCTTGAGTTGTAAGCATACCAGACAGGCAACTCAAGTGAGAGATATTAGGGACAGACGTATTTGGGAATGGGAGGGCAGTAATAGGACATAGAAAACTAAATCCAAAATTAATTGGTACCATAGAAATATTCTCCTGGATAGCAGGCTAAGTAATACAACCCTCAACAGGAATATGCAGTGATTGTCTTCTAGAAGGCCCCTGGAGAGATTGAGATGAAGCCTAACACTAAAACTTTTGGCTCTGGCTAGTAACTGTTAGTACCAGAAATAAGTTATGACCCACATTCAGTTTTGATCAGAGACATACAAGGTCCCCAAAACATGACAGACTTCTGTCAAAGCACTTATTTACTCACCTGATGTGAAAAAATAAGACCCTATTGCTGAAGACATCACATGCTGCCAACACAAAATATTGAGGCATTGAGCTGGAATCTGGAAGGAAGCCAGTTTCCAGATGGTCTGACCATATAGTGCTGAAAAGTGCTACATGAGCTACTTGGGGAAAGTGGCTATAGCAGACAGATTCAGGTTTGCAGAGATGAACTTCCAGACAAGGCACAGTTATGGAGGAAGGGATATTTATTGAAGCCTACAGATCCAGGGGAAGTTCCATAAATGGCAGAAGAAGCTGACCTGCCTTCACAGGACTAAGCAGAGAGAAGTACAAACCAAAAGCCAAAAAGCCACACAGCACAGCATACTTCAGAAACTCCAGCTAGGTACACTTTGCATATCTTTAGATTGAAATCTGAAACCCACCACCACACCTAAAAATCCACCCAGCAACATTGCCTCCAGCCAGGTGGCTGCAGAATACAAACTAAAAACAAATAAACAACTGGATATATTGGGGGCCATCTATTCAAACCACCACATTCTGGCCCTGGTCCTCAATAGATTTATAACAATCACACATTGTAAATCGTACTCAGCTCAATTTCAAAGGACCCCACAGTCTTGACCAATTTAAGATATTAAGACCTGTAAAATCAAACAAGTTAAAAATTTCTAACATATAAAGGCACAGAGTAAATAAGCATTTTCAACTGGAATAAGGCATAGCAAGGTGAGACTAAAACAATGCAAATCCAACCATCATCAAACAAACATCAAACTTCTGCAGTTCAAGTCCAATACAACCAAAGACTTACAGTCTCCAGATTTTCCAATTCTGTTCCTACAGCTGGGCAGAGTAGCCAGGGAACACTTCCATCTCAGGCCAACAGTGCACTTTATGGTAGTGTATGCATAGTCCTGGTATATATAAAACATCTTCATGTCTTCATGCAAACCACAGTCCATCTTCCAAAGGCTCTTTCAGCCTATCAGGGCATCAGGCCCTGCGTCATATTGCATCTCAGCAGCAGCTCATGGAACCACGTGCAATTCATGACCACTCCACACATTTTTCATGATTCTGAAACCAATACTAGGTGTGTAGGACACAGCCATATTCTTAATTCAGGGATGAAACAAACCATAGCCTTGAAAAGCAGGTTCCTTCTCAAGTCAACTCTTTCCAAAAGTGTTTGCATTTCTATGATAGTCTTTCCTCAAGCATCCTTTCTATGGTAAAGCAATTGGACCATCTTCCTTAAGATAGCTAATGTGTTTGACAATAGCAGAGTCAGTAACCTAAAACCAGTCTCAGTGCCTGGAATTTTAACTTGCTTGAGGTTTTCCAGCTTAAAATCTTAAATCTCTCTTTAGCCAAACACATCAGTCCATTAGAAATTTGACCTTGATCAAACTCTCTGGGCCTGGGCAGCAGGATGCAGCCAGCCCTTATGCCAGTAGCCCAGTTCCAAAAAAGTCCTCTGCAGTCTTTCCTTCCCCTTAGAAAGCCTTGAAATTCAACATTGTCTACACTCAGAATTACCAAACTCTCATCATAATAGTCCATAAAACTTGGCTTACCACTCTAGAAGGTATCTTCATTTGCAAGCACCAAGTCCATGCCCATTTTTCCAAAACAAAGGTTCCAAAAGATCAACATCCACATGGTCAGGTTCATCTTAATCCACTCCTCGGTACCAAGTTCTGTAGCAGACAGATTCAGGTTCGTTAAGATGAACTTCCAGACCAGGCGCAGTTATGGAGTAAGGGATATTTATTGAAGCCTACAGATCCAGGGGAAGTTCCATAAATGGCAGAAGAAGCTGACTTGCCTTCACAGGACCAAGCAGAGAGAGAGAAGTACAAGCCAAAAGCCACACAGCAGAGCACACTTCAGGAACTCCAGCTAAGTATACTTTACATATCTTTAAATTGAAATCTGAAACCTACCACACCTAAAGATCCACCCAGCAACATTGCCTCCAGCCAGGTGGCTGCAGAATGCAAACTACAAACAAACAACTGAATATATTGGTGGCCATCTATTCAAACCACCACAGTGGCCAACCAAAATGTGTGCTAGCAGGGGTCAGGAGACACCAACCAGCCTGACAAGATATACACACCTGTGTAATAGTGGCACCTAGCCTAAGTGGGTAACCAATGGCTCTCTGGTTGGGTAAGAGATCTTCACAGTGGAAGAAAACCCATAACTGGAACCCAGAACTGAGTTTGAATCCAGTGAGAAGCTTCCACTAGTCTTTGGTCAAAAGAGAGGTTACACCCATCAAAATATCACTTAATTAACAATGCTAACCCCATTTAACTTATGCCAACCTCCTTTTGTGTTGTAAATCTGCTTTTATTTTGCATAAGTCAGTGAGAATTACCTCTCACACATCAGCCAGAGCCCAGGTAAACCACATAGGAGCTGGTGAGATAAACAATAGTGCTGCTTCCATGATGAGCCTGACAGCCAGCACCAGGGTGGTGGAGACAGACACTGAGGATATTCAAACACACCAAAGCAGGCATCCATAAAATGGTAATAGCACAACACTTAAGTAGATTTAAAACACACTCACCATGACTTAAAGAATTTTCCAGAAACAGGGAAGGAAAGGTTGTAAGAGTGGGCTAGAGAGATGGCTTAGCAGTTAAGGCCCTTGCCTATGAAGCCTAAGAATCCATGTTCGAATCTCCAGGTCCCACATAGGCAGATACACAGTGAAGCAAATGTGCAATGCTGCACATGCACACATGGGGGCACATGTGGCTGGAGTTTATTTATAGCAACTAAAAGGCCCTGGAGCAATCATTCTCTTTCTCTATCTCTAAATTAATTAATTAATAATTGTAAGAGCCACAAAGTAGAAGAGGATTTACAGAGGCATTGCCCACCCCCCAAAAATGACTGACTGCTGCTCTAACATCTCCTAACCCACAGCCCCATGATGAATATCATTAACCCCACTGAGGAGGAGGGAAATGATGGCACCAACACATGATGTGTCCATAGAAAGTTTCTACTTAATAGAGAAAAAAGGGGTGCTGGAGAGATGGCTTAGTGGTCAAGTGCCTATGAAGCCTACAGACCCTGGTTCAAGGCTCAATTCCCCAGTACCCACATTAGCCAGATGCACAAGGGGGTGCACGCATCTGGAGTTCGTTTGCAGTGGCTGAAGGCCCTGGTGTGCCCATTCTCTCTCTCTCTCTCTCTCTCTCTGTCTCTGCCTCTTTCTCTCTCTGTCACTCTCAAATAAATAAGAATAAACAAAAAAAATTTAAAAATAGAGAAAAAAAGAAAAGAAATCAACCAAATGAATACTGGTGAGATGCAGGTAATTTAGCTGAGGGACTGTTGGGTGTGTCTCCAGACAGTCTTGTCAATTCAGCAAGTGTCTCTGTTCTCCTATTTTTTTCCTTTGGGAAAGGGACACAAAATTTAAGACATGAAGGATAAGTGTAAGTTAGCCAAACAAAATGAGGCAAGGGAGAAGAGTGCAACCTAAGAAGCAGAAGAGATGCCAGGGACCAAGATTGATAGCCAGAAAGAGCATGAGTCAAGGAGTAATGAAGGTGCCTTTCTCCTCAAGGCACATTATTGTACTAAGAGTTTGGCCTTCACCAGGAAAGAAAGAAAATAGATTAGCTCTTTTTCCTCTCAGGGCCACCAAATGATCTTTAAGTATCCATTTCTACATTAATAAGGATGACAGTGAAATATTTGTTAAAATATTTAACACCATGCTTGGAACTTTCCTTATCATTAAAGTTTGGATTTTTAGATAAATTCTTGGCTCATTTCATGTATTGACTTGCTGCTAATCAGTGTTATTATTTGTCTAGTTAGATGGTTCATTGAATTATTCTGTGCTGCAGAGACCAAACTCAATGTGTGGTAGATGAGCAAGAGTTAGGTATGGAATGCAGAGCTGACGTCTCTACCTTTAGTGTGTAGTTAATAGTAAAAATAGTTCAGGAAGCAAGATGATCCCAAGTCCATTACTAATACCTCTAGAAAAAAAAATTATCTTAAAACCAATATTCTTTACATTCAAAAAGAACACGAGTCTAGCCTCCTTGATCCAAGTGAAGGTTATAGGATTAGTATACTTAGAGTTTTCTAGGAGAAAATATTTTGTTAAAATTGATTATCTTAATTATATCTTCAAATATTAAATGTTTTTATAGTACATGTTCATTATTTGATTTTAGAAACTATATAGGCCACTTATGCCTAAGAATTTACTCTGTAACCCTAGGCTGGATTTAAGCTTATGGTTATCTTCCTACCTTAGCCTCCAGAGTTCTGGGATTAAAGGTGTGCTGCACTTTACCCAGCTCCCTAAAGATCTTATGTTGCATAAGTCTTAAGTCTTCCTCTATCTTTTCTGATTTTGAGACTATTTTATTCTTTTTTTTAATTTTACAAAATGTTTATTGGAAGTCTTTATGCATTATATATTTTGAATATAATTAACTCACACTATCTACTCTGTCTCCTCTTCTATCCTCCTTCTACTTAACACTCCTTCTTCCCAATTAGTCCCTCTCTATTTTTATAACCTTTTTCTTTTCTATCTGTATAATTAATTGAGGTTAATTAGAGTTGCTTCATGAGCATGGGTGGCTGATTATTTACCAGAGCACATACAACTTGCCAGTTCTGTATCATTGAAGAAAATGTTTCCCCCTCCAATAGCAATGATTAATTGACAATAACTCCTCAGGGGAAATTGGGAGTCTCTTGTCCTTTTCCATGATTCATAACTAAATATTGATGGGCCTAATATTGTGCATGTTTTATGTATATAACAATAGTTGTTATGAGGTCATGAATGCAATGGACATGCCATGTCTGGAAGACAGCATTCAATAGCACTCATCCCTAGCTTCTGGATCTTATATTTCTGCTGCATCCTCTTCTGAAATGTTCCCCAAGCCTTGGATGGATTGATAGAGATGCTATATGTAGTGCTGAGCACTCCACAGTAACTTATTCTTGGCACTTCGATTAGTCTTGGAGATTCCCTTACTCATATTATTCTTTTTTAAGTCTCTGTGGTAGTTTAAATATATGTTTCTCATTGACTCAGGCATTAAAATTGAACTTGTAGTACCGTGGATCTTTAGCAGGCTGGCTGAAGGAGGTGTCACTGAGGGGCAGATCATGGAGTCCAGTTCTAAGGTGTGTTTGAAGGTTTATGTGATTCTAGCCCAAAGGTATGCAAAGGCTTGAATTATGTGGGTTGCATGTTGCTTGCTGCTTTTTGGTGTGTGCTGGCTGGTGGTGGGTGGTGGTCTCTGCTAGGATTTATGAATGGAAACCAGCTTCTTCCACTGTTAATGGAACTTTCACTAGATCTGTAAGCTTGAAAGAAATCCCCTCCTCCCATAAAGTGGTTTGATTGGATGTTCATTCAAGCAACGTAAAACTATTATAGTGTCCTAAGAAGTCATCCACAGAAGCTGACAAATATATAACTCTATGTATCCTCACATTCGGGTACCAAAGGTTGCCTCACACAGGAGCACCAAATGGCATATTTGAGGGCACAGCCTTGAATTTAGTGAAGACTAACCTGTGGAACTTTTCCATCCAGAAATGGCAAAACTACTTCTAGGAGCAGGGCCTGAGAGGTAAGAGAGCTAACTTCTGGTACACTCGTCTCAGGAGTGGGTGACCTGCCTCTACCAGCAGCCTAAGGAAAAAGTAAACTGAAGAGAAGTTTAGTTTAAGCCATCAGTAGGCCTGCTGCATTTGCTGTTACCACTGCTCTGATGTTATTGCAGCTGTGGCTTCCTCTGCATATAAGTACTTATTAGCCATTTTATTGAATAGCTAAAACCAATAATGCATGAACAAGTAGTATATTGTATAAGCAGAAGGTAAGAAACTTTCAAGTACAGCTTTAGGGAAAGAAGAATGCTCTTCAGAGCTACCCAAGAGTGGCTGCCTGCTTATTAAACAGAGCCTGAGAGAAAGAGAGAAAACTGACCCTTAAAGTCATCTAAACCAAGAGTGAACCTATTGCATCTACTGTCACTACTTTTGTGTTCTTTTTGTGGCAGTAGCTTTTGCTGATAACACACTGGTATTTTTATTGTACAGCCATGAAACAGTAGTATGTGAACAAGTTGAACATTGCTTGTACAAAGGAAC